>NW_023425529.1:143340113-143940113 GCF_014108245.1 Pipistrellus kuhlii | reverse complement strand
ACAATAAGCAGACTTTCTCTAGCCCCAATATAAAGGGAACTACCTATTGGTCTGTAAGGTAGATGATACTAACAAGATAGGGTTTAAGGCATCCTGATCACTGGGCTCAGAGAAATCATGTTTTATACCCCCTAGAGGCCTGGTGTATGGATTCATGCACAGGTGGGGTCCCTTGGCCTGGCCGGGGATCAGGACCAATCGGGACCAGCCAGCCAGAGGGAGGGGCCTCTAGGGATTGGCTGATAATGGGAGGTTGGCTGTGGGAGCACACTGACCACCAGGGGGCAGCTCCTGCATCGTGTCTGCCCCCTGATGGTCAGTGTGTCATCATAGTGACTGGTGGACCGGTTGTTCTGTCAACCAGTCATAACTATTGCTTAGGTTTTTATATATATAGATTCCCCCCAAATAAGTAAGTTTGAGACTGCAAACCAGTCATTTCGTATCTCTGAAACTCAAATTACTCTTCCCATAAAATAAAAAATAGTAATAGTTGTTTTAAAACCACTTTAACATTTTATATTATTTATTCCTTTCCCTCCTCTTTGTAGAACAAACAATTTTTAAAAGGTAATGATATTAATCTCTTCCTATTTGTTTCTTGATTTTACTTTTACTTCTGTATGCACTGTTCCTGAATCTGTAAATGTAAATAACTCCAGTGTTTAAAATTATGTTTTTTTTGCCTACCTTTTACTGATTGTACTAGTTGAATTAAATTACACTGAGTGGCCAGATTATTATGATCTCTGAATGCATAATAATCTGGCCACTCAGTATATATCCTATATAATAAAAGGCTAATATGCAAATTGTCCCCTCAACTAGGAATTTGACCAGCAGGTAAGCTGGCTAACCACCCATGTTCCTTCCCCCTAGCCAGTCTGGTGACCTCACCTTTGCATGAATTCATGCACCAGGCCTCTAATACACACACACACACACACACACACACACACACACACACACACTGCACAGTGTGGCCAGATTATTATGCATTCAGAGATCAATGTATTTTCACACAGAAAGCTAAGCTATCCATTTCTAACTTCCTCAGAAAATACTAAAAATGTAATAAACTTTTACATATGAGAATTATTCTTTTGCTTTAATGATTGTTAACTTTAAGATGAAATTTGCTGTATCTGGATCAGGTAACAATAAAATAGTTTATGTTGGAGTAGCCTTCTCATAGGTAACAAACCCTAAACATGATGTAAAAAAAAAAAAAAAATTACTGTTTGAAGGGTCTGCAGAGTGATCACACACAGAGAAGAACTAGAGAAAAATTCAGCACTTGAATGAAGAGCTGCTCAGGTGATTGCACTGCAAGGTCATTGCAAGAGTAACATGATAACAGAAAATAAAAAGGAACTTGTTCAGAGCTGAAAACACAGTTAAGGAAAACAAATTCCTTATAATGTTCTTGAAAATTTCTCATACGTTTGAGATTCTTTCAAGTAAAAATATTTTTTTAAAAAGTTAAGTAAATATAAAGGCAATTTAAAAATTAATTGAAGACAATTTACCATGAAAAACTAAGCATTGGAAAGCTAGTGTATGTCTATTATCATACAATAAGGTAAAGTAGATTAAAAAACAACAGCACTATCGGTGATAGAGACATGCTAATAACTGATGCAAGGAGAAGTTTTGAAAGTTAGTTTTAGAAATGAATCACTACATTTAGTGAATTAAGTTGTATGGTATATAAATCCAGCCAGAGCCATCGAGTCAAAAGCTTGGCATCAAATTCGATTAGCTATAAAATCCTATAACAGTGGATCCTACCAGTAAATACACAAATAAACTCAGATTTTATTCTAGAGCATCTTTGTATTTCTGTGAAACAATAAGGATGTAGTATAAACATTCCATTCTGACATGACTCACAGTGTTACAAAACCAATTTTAACTTTAAAAGCTATACTGGAAGTTGTTGAAGTTATATTTTAAAAAAATTATTTGGTATTGTTCTGTATACACAGAAATACAACGAACAGAGTTTTCCTAAGGTTGGGTGAAATGAGAGAACTTTTATATTTGACAAGAATTGTGGCTGAAAAATCTTACATTGTGGTGGCAATTATTAAAATATAACTGTTGCTCTGTTTGTTCCTATTAGTGATCATATACTTGGCAATGAAATATGACATGGAAATGTTGCATTTTACTGTATGTTATAAAGCATATATTTTTAAATATACAACATCTTCCTTTTTTCATACTCAAAATATCTGAAAATATGCCTTCTTTTAAGTTCCTTTGTTAAAATATGAGAAAGGGAAATACTAGACTTTATGGATAAAGTAAAAATAACACAGAATCACAACTCATTTTTGAAAATGGCTTTAAGGAATTAGCAACTTGAGCATTTTTAACTTGCCTCAGCCTTTGTTTCATGAGAAGCTTTTACAAGGAAAACATGAGGGACATTTCAGTTAAGAAAAACTCTCCCGATTTTCTTACCATCAGTAGCAACTTAATCTTAAAGTTTTTTTTTTCTTCCATCTTTGTGACTATAATTCTTGAATTTACTTTTGCTCCTTATTCAGCATGGTTCCATGGACTTCCATGTATCTCTCCCAACCCCACTCCCCTATCCCATCCAGAGATCACTCTTCTAGGCAAGTAACTATCTGGTGTATACAGAAATGATATCAGATTTTATTATGGTGTGGAAAATCTCAAGTCACAGCCATGGTTATAGAGGTCATCTCTGAACAGCTTTGTCATTAACTTCTCCATTCAGTATTTTTTTGCAGTATTCTCAGTTGCTACCAGATCCAATCCTTGATAAAGTGCTCATCTTTCCAGAGTTCCCTCAATTTATTTTTCAATGAAATATTTCCGAGTAAGAAGTAGAATTTTCTCCAATGTCAGTTTCAAATAACCCAAGGTTGTAGCTACATTTCATGTCCTGGAAAACCAGAAAGCACATAAGCCTGACTGTATCAATCATGTATCTCCTCCTCAATGTATTATATTCTCTTATAATTCTGATTGCAATAATTTCTTTCTAGTTACATAAGCCTGGTTTTCAACTGCATCCCTGACATTAATATCCCTGACATTTTTCATAGTATATCTCTATTCATTAGGAGTTAAGTTATATTCACATACAGTGATATGATACAATTATGGAGAAAGCACAAAATATTTTTTGTAATATAAAGGATACACAGGATATAAACAATTGAAAACATTTTGCTAAATATCACTGTAAAAAATTCTACAAATCTCTACCCTTGATAGCATCCTTCATTAATATGACATCATAAGAATATTCTGGGCTTGCTGCCTAAAGGTGCCCTCTATGCAGAGCTGGATGAACTCCAGGTAGTTTATATGCTGCCATTGCCACAATGTATAGAATTATACATCATTTTTTATTTTGACAGGGTACTGACATGGAGTTAAGCCAAAGTACAAGACCTTACATTATACATGTAGCTCTGTCTCATGAAGGGCTGAAACAGTTTTTGCCACAAAACAAAACAAACAAAAAATGCAATAGAGAAAATCGTAGAAGTTATAAGATTTGTTCTGGATTTTAAAAAAGCAGACTAGTGATTCTATTGCATCGGGGTCTTCATTTGAATGGCTTGAGGTCAAGCCTGACTTCAGCATAACTCCTGGTGAGATATACTTGAATAACACAGCTTTTCCTTCATCTCAGTTTCCTGTTACCTTGTTTGTCCAGCGTACCCCTGATTGCCAGCCACACTTCAGCAACATGCAGAATGTTTGCTGTTTCTCACAGCAATTCATCTTAAATGCTCAGCTACTAAGCCAGAGAAAGATTGGTCTAAAACTCTTAAGAAGCTTCTTACTTCTTACTATGATAATCAGTTTTCTAAAGAGTAACATATACCTTTAAAAAAAACCATGAATTAAATAATTTATAGAATATTTTATGCAGTGCAGTCTATAGCACGTACATTTTCACTACCCACAACTATAATGACCTTTAAGATGCAAATTCTTTAAAAGGACAAATTTCCAAGCCTAACAATAGGATTACAGAACTCTGTGTAAGCTTGGAAAAAACAAAAGGATAAAAATTATACTAAATCTATATGGATAGTATAATAACTATAATTAATGTAAAACTATTTTAAATTCAGTTAGGATTTGTACCATGAAAATTTAACTATCCATCTATTTATAAAAGACTAATATGCTAAGTGTCCCTCTGACCATCTGGCCAGTTGCTATGATATGCACTGACCACTAGGGGCAGATGCTCAACACAGGAGCTACTGTGACATGCATGGCCATTTACAAAGAAATGGCACCATGGACCTGGAGCTGACAAAGCAACCCTTTGCTTCCCCCAAGTGGGACAACCCACCAAAGCAACAACCCACCAAAACACAGGCAACACTGCTGAGACCCCATGGTGCAAAATGTGGCCCATAGCCCAGCCCAGCCCTGGAAACAACAAAAGTTGATTTAAATTTATGTTGAACCCTTCTCTACTGTAAGAGTATATAGCATATACTAACTAAAATTTGTCCTTACCATTTTAACTAGAGTCTAGCTTTGTTTATCTTTGTTATGGTCAATATCAACTCCAGGAAAGTGATAATGGTACAATTCAAGACTTTATTCAGATTTCAACAGTTTTACTTGTACGTGTGTGTGTGTGTGTGTGTGTGTGTGTGTGTGTGTGTTTGTGTGATTTTATACAATTTAATCATGTGTTTAAAACCATATAACTACTAATACAATTAAGATGCTGGCTATTCCATCACTACAAGATCCCTTTTGCTATCTCCTTATAGTTATACATTTCTCACACATCTCCTCCCATTCTATCACTATAATTTTGTGATACATACAATCACAAAAGATACATACAATCATCCAGTATATTCTTTGAAGCAAACTATAATTCCATTGCACATACTATAAGTTGTCCTCTGTATAAATAGTCTGTTCCTGCTTCTTGTCAAGTAGTGCCCATCAGAGGGATATAACATAGTGTGTTTAACCATTAATCTACACAGGGACATCTGGATTGTTTTTAGTTTGGGCTATTACAAATAAAGTGCCACATATACATTTTTGTATCAACAAAAGTTTATTTTTCCTATGGGATAAATGGCTAGAAGTGAGATTGCTGAGTTATGCAATAAGGGTATTTTGTTCTGTTTTGTTTTTATTAAAAACCTGCCAAAATATTTTACAGAGCAGCTATGTCATTTTACATTCTCAATATCATAGGAGAAATTGCTTCTCTGTATCTTTGCCAACAACTGGTAACCTAGTACATTTTATCATGGAGTAATTAGCTTCATCATGGTGAGACAGGTCATATTATAATACATTTGTAAGATATTATTTAAGTAATTACATAAATTTTAAATACAGAAATATAAAAGCAAAATATAGTATATTTAAGTGAAAAATGTGTTATTCTTCAGATGGCAATGTGTTGCTGCATATGCTTTTAACATAATTTCCACTACATAGAAAAATTTTGCAAAATTGCATTAGAAGAAATAAAATTGCTGGTATTTGGAAAGTTTATAATAACATTTCATAGTCTCATAAATTGAAAAATACCAAACTAACTGCTATTATTGAAGTAAGTTATGAAGTTGGATCAAGTAGCTGCAGAGCTGTCTAAACAACACAAAGTGAAGCAAGCATTTCACAATTATTCAATTTTGACAATTTAAGTATTTTGTAGCTAAAAGTCACAGTGAATTATGCAGCTCACAATGTGCTTTTCTCAGTGTACTTTTCTCGTCCATTTTGACTTTTGGAAGCTGACAAGCCTTACTGTTGCTTAAATACTTAATTAAATTTAACATTTTGTGTGTTCAGTTACCATGAAATGCTAAAGTACAACTCTATATTGGAATATACTTTTTTCATTAACTTTTATGTAAAAAGGGAGTTTCTCCACATGTTATATAAGATAGCATTTATGTGTGTATACTTACAACTGTGTGTAATACATGCACACATCTTTACATCCCATATGTATGTGTGTGTGTGCTTTCCTCAATATAGTCAAGATGTATTGAGCATTTTTATGTGCCAAGCATTATTATACAATGCAATATGTATATTATCTCATTAATTATGAAACCATCATGTAATATATTTTAAGGTGAAGACTCAAAGTAGTTACATTTTTTATCTACAGGCCACATTAATACCTACTACCCTATATTTTATTAACTTTCACAGAGAATCAGATTTGAATAAGTTAGTCACCACGTTCAAGCATGAGTTACATTGACTTACTTGAGCAATTTTGCAGCTCTGATGGACTGGTTGGCATCCCCCCCACCTCAAACTCATATACACATTGACTAATTTTCTGAGCAAAATTGAAAAGATTGTTTCCTAGTGTGCTTTGAAAGCATTTATACTTGTAGTTACTTTATGATTTGCTGATTATTATAGATTTTGGTGATTTATAAAAACTCGATAAAAATCTACTGCCAAGAAATCTGCTTTGAAGCTTTCTTAACTTCTTTGAATACATCCTGACTGGATGTACATCAAGTAATTATTTTTCATTGAATTTATATGAAAGCTTCCGATTTTCCATATTCAACTCTACTGACTCTCCTGATGAAAACTTATACATGAACATGCACTCCTCTATGTGAAAGATTAGTGGTACCTGCTGTTTCCCATCAAAACACCGTGGGTTGTTACCTGCCCTGAGTTGGAAATTGGTTTGCATTTAGAGTTGTCAATTTATTCATCCTTTTCATTTATGTAAGGTTTTTGGACACAACTCTCAATTCTTGTAGAGAGAGCAACACATTGTGCTTTTCTACTGTGACCGGGAGCACGAGGCTCCAGGGATGCATCTCTGCAGGAGAGACTCTGATGGCTTGTGGCCTGGAGATGATGTTAGACCTGGAGGCAAAGGGCAGCGGGAGAGGGGACTGCAGAGGCAGGAGCGGACGGCCTGCGTGAGCCTTGACAGGAGCAGCATGTGCAGGGCCAGCGATGCTCTCCTCTCGGCCTCCTGAGGGCAGAGCCTGGTGCAGGGCTGTGTCTGTCTCAGCTCCTCCTCAGAACTGACGGGCCCGCAGTGGGGTTGGCAGAGGCTGTGGTGGCGGATATGGAAGCCAGATTGCTGCAGGGTGAGACCTAGCAAGAGCAGCTCCCCTGCAGGCCTGCTCTGCCTCGGGGACCTGGCCTGGGAAATTGACTTGATGGTTTGGGGGAAGGGGCCTCGCAGTGAGCAGAGTGTGGCGTCCTGTTGCTCCCAGGCCAGCCTGGCCTGTCCATGTGCCCTGGGAGGCGCCAGGCCAGACCAGGCTTAAAGCCGCCCATCATGACTGCGGGGTGTTCTTCCCTGCCATGGGCTTGGGAAGCGGTGGATGCCATTTCTGGAATATGCCCAGTGAGATGCATCTTGCTAGATGACTGCTCCGGGGACCTTGGCTGGCTCACAGGAGCCAGAGCCGTGTGTGAAGGCTGCATGGCCAGGAACTGTGCACAGAATTTGGAAATTAACTGCAGGCAGCCACGGGAGCTCAGTGGCTTCCAGAAGCTAAGGTGCTTCGAGTCAATAGCCAGCAAGGAGCTGGGGCCCTCAGTCCACCAACTGCATGGGAATGGATTCTGCTAACAGTCTCGAAAATCTATAATAATCAGCAAATCACAAAGTAACTAGTCTTGGGAGTGAGCCCTCTCTCCAGTCAAGCCAGCACCTTGATTGCAGTTTTGTGAGATGCTGAGCAGAGGACACAGATCAGCCAGGCCCAGACTAGGGCCTGCAGGCATTGTAAAATAGCAGGCCTGCTGTTTTAAGTTGATCTGTTTTTGGTAATTGTTTAGTATAACACAATAAGAAAACTGGTATTAGGTCAAACTGACTGAATTCCCAAATTTATTGAGATTAAATTTCCACCAATGTAATGATTAAACCTAATTACAGAGAATATTTTAAAAGTTATATTTTTGAACACTTGAGAATGAAGTAAAGATTTGTATTCACTCTACAACACACTTGATTTTTCTTATACATGTTGAGTCTGGTATTCATATCACTTGTTTCCTCCCCGCCCCCCCACTAAATTTATGTTCTATTTCCATTTTAGTACATTTGGATTTGCCTCATTCATTTGAAATGCTTCAAAGTATTTTATAGCACAGATAAGAGTAAAATTTATCCAACTATCTTCTTAAGGATGGGTTCTGTTTTTGTTCATTTTCTGGTTTTGTTATCACAATATTATGAGATGCTTAGTAATTGCTCTTTTTATTTTTATTAAAAAAAGTGAGCTACTGGTCTGAAATCTAATTGTAATATGAACAGAAACAACATTTGAAAAGATAATATAATACAATTTTTTTTCCAAACCATTTAGGTTCACTTGCAATAAATGCAGTTACTATGGCAGAGAAAGAACAACCTCGCATTAAGATGAAACAGGCCATGCTTCCTTTGATTTCAGAAAATACACCTCAAGTTGCATAAGAATTAAACCTGCTGTCATGCAGCATTCTATGAGATTAAGAGTGCATGAATAGTAGTAATGACAGGCAGTAAAAAAGTTCTGATTCTTATACCAATCAAACTTGTTGTTGTTGTTTTTTTTTGTGTGTGTGTGTGTTTTGGTGTGTGTGTGTGTGTGTGTGTGTGTTGGTGATAGATTAATTTCTATATCAGTAAAACAAGAGGAACACTCCCCATTTATTGTACAGTGCTATCACATTCTCTTAGCTTATGTGGCTGCTATGTAAAATGTTGTGAATGATTATAAAATACTTGGTACTTGTCTTGGAGGGGATTGGGATAAAACGTGGGACTTCTTAGGATTGTCTCTGCGGAACTCTTGATTAAAGGACTGTCGTTGAAATCCCAGTATGACCACTGCAAGGCTAATATGTTTTTCATGTGAATAGGATATTGCCTGTGTTTCCTAGAGTAGTTCATTTTAGTCTCAGATTGGAAGGAAAACAGAGTGAAGAAAAACATTCAAAACTTGTAAGTCGGACAATGAAATAAAGAAGGGAGTTGAAAGATAAACTTAAGGACAGGAAGTTATTTTTATTAAAGTTATAAAAGTTAAGAGCAGAACTTTTTGTTTCAGATTCCATTATTACCAGAAAAGGACAGACCATGCAGGCAGTGCACCAGAACATGCGAGGAGAAGTGTCATGATGAACTCATTTCTATGGAAATGACCGTCACAAAGTATTTAGCTCAGAGAGGAAGGTTCTGAAAAAATTAGCACGTCAAGACTGAAGACCCGGGGAGAACCAAAGCCTGAAGCTATCTTTTAATTCTTTCTCATTTTCCTTTCTTCAGTTTTACTTCATTATCCCTTCACCTGTGCAAAAATCACTTGCTATCTTCTCTCTGAGCTAGAACGTCAGGTCTTAGAAATGCTTAAAGCTTCCAGACTCACAAAAATAAATGTATAAAAATTGAACTTAATAAAAAAACATAATGAAAATTATGTGTCTGGCATATTTTCTGAGCTTTTTAATAAGGAAAATAAGTGAGGTGAACAAGATTGAGACCCTGCAAAGAAAAAGGCTTTAATATTTCACCACCATTTTACCGCAGGATCGAGATACTGTGAAAGACAAAATGCCCTGCATGATTAGGGGGTGGTTTTCTTTAGCTGATTTCTCAGGAAGAGAAATCGTTAGTGACCGAGGTCTCAAAGAAAAGGAAGTGGGCTTGTGATTGTATAGATGCAGATAAAGAGTCATCCCTGAATCATACAAGAGTCGTGAGAAATGAGGGACAACAAAGCATAATGAAAAGGGGTGGTTCTTTTAAGGTTAGCTCTCTCTGGAATACATGTGGCAGGAGACATTCTTAACCATCACTATTCGCTGGGAGCATGTAGCCCAGGTCAAATTCAACATTCACCAGTTTATATGACCACTAATTCTCTGTTCTGTTGAGAACTACTTTTTGCCCTGGCTGGTTTTCTCAGTGGTTACAGTGTCAGCCTGTGGACAGAACATTCTTGGTTTCCATTCCCAGTCAAGGGCACCTGTCTGATCCCTATCCCAAATGCATAAGACAACCAATGGATGTGTCTCTTTCACATGGAGGGGAGAGCGCGAGCTCTGATCGCGAGCGCGCGCTCGCGCGCGCGAGGTAGCGCGGTACGCAACGCTCTTTCTCTCGCTCTCTCTACTCTCGCCTCTCTCTCCGCTAGCTCTCTCTCTCTCTCTCTCTCTCTCTCTCTCTCTCTCTCTCTCTCTCTCTCTCTCTCTCTCTCTCTCTCTCTCTCTCTCTCTCTCTCTCTCTCTCTCCTCCTCCCTCCTTTCCTTGTACTGTCCCTAAAAAATAAAAATCAATGGAAAAATATCTTTGGGTAAAGATTAAAAAAAATACTTTAAACTGCATTGTCTATTGTTTTGTTCAATATCTAGTGAATAAGGGTGTGCAGGAGGCAGCTGATCAATGAATTCTCTCTCATCATTGTTATTTCTCTCTCTCTCCCTTTCTTCCCTCCTCTCTGAAATCAATAAATATATGTTTATTATATATTTATATTATATTATATTAACATTACATTTCTAAGAAAGAATACTAATTATCTTGAGAATAATTGATTTTTTCTTTTATTATATAGTGAGATTTATATAAAATAATTATTATATAAAAATAATAATTGTTCAGTACTACCTATACTGAAAGTCAAAATAAACTCTCTCTGTCTTTATATATACATACGTATGAATATATATGTTTTATGGTTTGTATGATTGTACATTATTTCTATAATATTGTTTATAAGCATTCTATATTAACAGATTTATTGTTTGAATGTATTTTTTTTAAAGCACCGAAGTCTTTTTGACAGGAAGCAATATAGACACAATACAATTAGTTCAATGAAACAAGGTCTATTTAGCTTCTTTTGTTGTTTCTTTAAAGCTCACTTTTTAAAATTATTTATGAACTATAAAGAATTTTAAATTGAGTCTCTGGAGACAATGGTAGCAGGACAAGAATGATGTGCCTACTGGTGAAAATGGTTATATAGGAATTATTATAGAGATTATAAAGATATATTTGGCAAAGTAATTATAAAATAAATGGTTATGGAGTAAAAGAGAATAATCTCAATGATATGCAAATCTGAGATTATATAAAAACTCAGAAATATTTGTGAAGTTTATTTTTGCACTATTGTCTTATTCTGGATTTTCATCACTTGACTAAGAGGGATTGAGCATGTCAACATGAAGAACTTAGAAATGCCTAAGAAGCAACTTACTTGGGTAATTGTTATTCTTTCTACTAAGATTGTTATTAAAATTCTTCACAGTTTTACACTTAAACTGTTCAGATAACTGCAACAAGTATTCTTGAGAAAAGTAAAGTAAGTGATATTTGACTGTCTGCTATATACAAAGTAACATTTATATACCTTATCTCATTAGATTATAATATATTTGATGTCACAATATCCATAGCCATGCTACTCAAAAAGGTGGCCTGGCATTATTTGGAAACTGTTTGAAAGTACATATTCTCCAGACCTATCCTAGACTTTTAAAAATCAGAAATTCTGGAATCTCTATCTTAATAAGCTACCCAAGTAATTCTTTAAAAAAGTAAAATTGAGAAGCACTGGGTTATGCCATTGTACTAAACAGAAAAAGTGCCAGAAATATTAAGCAATCAGCCCAAATTCATGCAGCTATAGGGAGTTGCAAAATGAGAATGAGCATTGAAATAAACGACCTCTCTTTTTTCAGCACCAGCTCTTATATCTTTAATTCACTATCTCTCAAATAATTTCTGTAACCAGCCTGCCTGCTCAGTCTCTCCTGTTCCCCTTGTTCTATGACCTCATCAGATCCATCAAGATATTGATTTCCCACTTTCTGTTTAGTGAATAACACTTGTAATTTTATTGCTTTCTCTCTAACATGAGATTCATGGTGAATCATTTAAAATGCTTTACTTTTAATATCCTAAACTTACTAGATTTCCCTTGTATTACATTTTATTGGTGAAACTCTCAGGTAATATGTACCTGGATATCAGCTGCTGCTGTGATAGCAGCTTGGCAGTGCTGGGAGTAAGTAATACAACTTGGAGCTTTGGATCCACGGAGATCATCTATCTTAGCTGGATCTTAGCGATGTGTCAAATGTTATTTCATTTTTTTTCCCTTCTTGACTCTCTGTCATATTTCTCACAATGTCTATTTTAATTTTCTGTACTGTCTCTTACTGTGCTAATTTTGCTACCTCTTTTCTCTTTCTCAAGACGTGACATTGCCTTCTGCTTAGAAGATGAAATAGAGGCAATTATGTAGGAGCAACTCCATCAAGTCACCATCTAAATATACCAACCTAAATAAATTTGTATGCTAAACTCTTAAAAAGAGATACAATCTCTTCACTCTGGTCACTGTATCTTATTAATGTTCTTCTACTTTATTGGGCTGAATATTCTTTCTTTATTCTTTATCTTCATCTTTTCTCTTTATTATATGTTATCAACATTTAAGCATATTTTAGGCTTTCTCATATGATAAACATTATCTGAGTAAATGGCACCAGCTATCACCAAGATATAATCCAGAGTTCTATGAGTCACTTTGAATTCTACATTCTACAATCATTCATTTAATAAATTTATTCAACATATATTGAATTTTATGTTGAAATGCTGTTTTATAAATATATGTGTAATATTTCTTTGTTATTTGTACTTAATCAGTTTCCACCTTGCTACCATTAAATTTATCGTATTTTCCTACCAACAGGTAGATTGAATAAAACAATAAAATTCATCATCACATTCCTATCTTAAATTTGTTTAGTATCATTCTATTACCCTTAAGAAGAAGTAGATGCCCTTAGAAGAACTTGTGTGTTTGGTTCCAAAGGCCTCTATATTTGAAACTCTCCTTGCCTTCTTTGGACCAACTTGGAATCAACTCTTTAAATTTAACATTTTTTTTATTTGCCTCTAGGTTCTTAAACTTCCTGTTTCTTCCCTTTAACTTTCCTATTATTCACCCAGTTGCTACTTAACCTCATCATAGTCTTTGTAATGTCTCCTGAGAAAGGCAGAGGCCAGTGTAACTATGACACACTATCAAATTAGACTTATGGTTCATTTCAAAGGATACTTCTTATTGTCAATGCATATTCGATGTTCATATCCTCCATATTAAAAGGTGATTTACAAAATAAGGTGTTAGAGAGATATAAACATTTTTTATATTTAACTCATTATTAATATGATGTTTTAAGCAGGTTAATGGAGAATCCAAAGACCAGAGATTTATTATTTGGAATTTTTAAATTAGTGCGTGCAAATGGAGGCAAAGAATGCTTACTTGGTGTGCTGGGAGGAAGGCAATTGAGCAGACTGAATTGGACATAACCTTGCATCTCTATTGACAGTAATTATTTTTCACTGTTATCAGATACCTAAAACTTACAGAATTGTAAAATAGTTCTAATGAAAGGAAAAGTTACACCTGTCACATCTGATACAATTAGAAATCCTATTGACCTGTTAAGCCCCATCTCAGTACTTTCCTCTATGAAGATTCTCTTAATTGTCAACCCTAGTCTAGTTCACCCTCCTCCTCCTTCCACATTAATAACTGTTTATCTCAATATTTGTGCTGCTGCTATATTTGGCACTTGGTACATTCTTCTGCTTAGCAGGCTTCATGGAATTATTTTGATTAAAAGTATATACCCTTCCCTACGAGACAGAAGATAGAAAACTTTTACTTTTATCTTTGAAACTCAGTGTGCAAACATTAAATAAATTTTAAAAATGAATAATAAAATGGTGATAATATGGCAATTCTTCTTACTTTTTATGAAGAGAACTACCTAGAATAACATTTTGTCAGAGAGTAAAACAGTCTCCTTTAGGATGAAATACCAGGGGGGAAAATAAAAGTTGAAATAAATGTTTTGAGGTTTTAAAGTATTTTCAATTTCAAAAGTCATAACGATGAAAGAAATACATACATGGAGTTCAAGGTTGTAACTGGTGCCAAACCATGACCAACAGCTTTCCGCTCAAAATGGATATTGTCCACATTTCAGCCACTGTGGAATAGAAGACATCAAAGGAGATGTTATCTCAAAATGCTACTTTCGAAACAGCACAGTCATATAATTTGTTTTTCTTTTTCAGCAAAGTAGTGTCAAATTGCAGTGTAATAGCATAGCGTGGAGACAGCGCTGATGGTGAGTCCCAGCAAGGGCATAAAGTCAGCGCTATAAGGGTTAGCTATGACTTTGGCTCCTCCTAACCCTCTTCTCTTAGAGATTGCGGGAAGGGTGTAAAGTATAAACAGATTTTACAGAAAATTAGATGTTTTGCGAAGCAGAATGGCAGAGAACATTTTTGTATTATATATAAAAAAAGAAATTAGCCTTTTCTAAGAAGTTGGCTTTTTCCCATAGCTCTGACGACTAACATAAAGCACAGCTTGACTGATTGTGTTCTTTGTGTCTTTTACTCCATTATCTTTGTGTCACAACCAAGTTCCCCTGATAGTCATTCGAGTTTTACACAGCAGTGTAGGCTTTGTACATTTAGAAACTTATTAGCATGTTCGGTTAGAGATGAACTGAGAAATACTACTTCAGGATAGTTTAGCATTTTATGCAGTGCATAGTAGAAAACATCAGTATTGTTTGGGTACAATTTCAATAATGGTGTGGGGTATTTCAAATAAAATTAAGCCAGTTCCTTGGGTACAATTTCAATAATGGTCTGGGGTATTTCAAATAAAATTAAGCCAGTTCCTTTTTCATAAAGATTTTTTTATGTCACTTATTTAATATAATGTGCTTTTTCAAGAGGGCAACATGCACAACTCCCTTTTCAATTTTTGAATGATGTAACCTTTTTCTTAAGAAGAAATTTCAGATACTTTATAGCATGTAACTCTACCCATATAATCTTGTTTTGGAAACAAACAAAACGCATCTTATCTTCTAGTATATAAATAATATTGTTGGTTTTATCTCATTGTTTCACCTGTAATTTTTTACTTTTGGAAATACGACCAACAAAAGGATAAAATCATAGGCAGCCCTTTACACCCAGAGATGCACAGTAGGTGAGTTTTTCAGTTGTTTATTTGGTTGTTGTTAATGTTGGCCAGACTTATTTTCTTGTGGATTTGCCAGAGACTTTGGATTTGCTTTTCATGTTATTTGAGCAAGAATTCACAATTGTTCAGTGATCAAATATAAACTACACGTTACTGAACATTAGGTAAATGTATATGGATTTCTTTTTAATATAGACAATAGAAAAAGAGAAAATAAGAGGGCAGACAATATTAATAGCTTTTAATTTATTGCTTCCTCTGTGCTGTTGGCTATGCTAAGTGCAATACTTACATGATCTAATTTATACGTCACAAAAACCCTAGGGTAAGATACCACCATTACCTTGATGTCATATATGAGGAGAATTAAAAAACTATAGGTTAGGTGATTTGATCGTGGCTTCCTAACCAGCAATAAGGCAGGATCCAGACTGAGGCAAACTGACTTTAGAGTGTACATTTTTAGTGATCAGTGCTTGTATGCTCCTCCCCTCCCCTCATTATGCAGTGCACTGAGGCAGGAGTGAATAGGTTAGGACCTCAGCAATGAGTGAGATTTCTAGATTTCTAAAGCAACATGCTTGATTTCCAAGAGTTAAAATTTTGGATATATAAATTATATACATTTTGAGTCTTTGTTGATGTCTCCATTTTTTTTTTTATACTGGTATTTGCAAAATGTTCTCCTTCCACAGTCAATCTACAGAGATTAAACTCATCTCAGATTAAATGTCACCACCCTAGTCATAGGAAAACCATAGAAGGGAGACTATGCCTCCTGTTCAATTTATTGCTACAATCCTTGATATGAGGTAATGATCTCCTGAGTGGCCAGTTTGCTCTTCCATGCCCTACCCATGAGGAACACTTGGTATGTGGAGTGGAACTAAGGTGCGATGAGATCAATATAGAGAATCCATTGCATAAAACTTGGGGTGGCCCTTTTACAAACCCAGGTGTCAAGTCATTGGTCATTGTGAGCATGATGGGAGCTCTCATTTTTTCATCCATACCAACCCAATACACTCACAGAGATTTAAGGGGTACTGCTACCAACCATCAGCATGGATGGATAAGGTTAAGACAGACATCTTAACCAGTCCTAGAGTTTGATTAGGGTTTGGACATACGAACAAGTTCCAAGAAAAACTCAGAGCAATATTCAAAATATTTTGTACACACTCTCTCCAACAAATATACACAAATTATCTAACTATCCTAGAAGAGGAGTTGATTTTTACACAAATTGTGCCTCTATAATTTTCTAAAAGTTAAGCTTTTTTAAAATATATATATATGGTTCATTAGTCATGAATATTAAACATTCTCAAATCTGATTTCTTAAAATTTCATTTTATGAAATCAGTATTTTCTTAATCTTTATTTTCTCTTTCAATTTATTCACCAGTAAAAAAATCATCAGAATAGTACCTTTGTCTTTTTCTTCCAGCCTCAATATAACACTTTGTTATTTTTCCTCCTACCAATTTGCTAAAACTACAGTTTGAGAGCTCAATTCACCAGCGACCTGCTAATTAACAAATTCAATGGTCTCTTCTAAGTCCTTACTCAACTAGACCTCTTCACAGCAATCAAAAATCACAGCCCACTTGATCCTTCTTGAAAAGCTCTTATAAAAGAAAGAAGAAAATGACTGTATCTTTCCCATAGGAGATAAAGGAAAAGAATGGCCCTTGGCTAAGAATTTAATCAAGTACTTATGTGAAGTACATAATTTCAAAGCCTCCACCTGGTCTTGGTGTAGCTACTATAGCAAGCTGTATAAGATGTGTGGATCAGCATTCCCCCAGTTAATATTCCAAGTTGACCTGAAATCACATATTTAAAAAGAAGGTGTGGAGCCCGGCTGGCATGGCTCAGTGGTTGAGCATCAACCTATGAACCAGGAGGTCATGGTTGGATTCTTGGTCAGAATACAAGCCCGGATTGTGGGATAGATCCCCAGGGGGAATTTGTAGGAGGCAGGAGATCAATGATTCTCTCTCATTGATGTTTCTCTCTCTCTCTTTCTCTATTCCTTTCTCTCTGAAATCAATAATATAGATAGATAGATAGATAGATAGATAGAGATAGATAGATAGATATTTTTAAAAAAAGATGAGGATGCTGAAACCAGTTTGGCTCAGTGGATAGAGTGTCGATCTGCGGACTGAAGGGTCCCAGGTTTGATTCCAGTCAAGGGCATGTACCTTGGTTGCAGGCACATTCCAGGTAGGGAGTGTGCAGGAGGCAGCTGGTGGATATTTCTCTCTCATGATGTTTCTAGCTCTCTATCCCTCTCTCTTCCTCTCTGTAAAAAAATCAATAAAATATATTAAATAAAAATAAATAAAAACAGGGTGAGAGGAAGCATCAGGACACTGCATAATAATGAGAATATGCTAACTCCACTACAGTTATGTGAACTTGTGGGTTTTGAGGCAATTAGGAAAGTGTTCATTTTTTCCACTGAGAGTTGACATTATTCTATGAGACTACTAGATGCCGCTTGCAGGAAGATTCCTACAATAGGGCTTCCTGCTGTGGTCTCCACTGCCCCGCCTGCTTCCCTTCCTTCTCTGCTGCTCTGCTTGCTTGCTTCTCCTCAGCTTTGCTCCCTTCTGCAGTGCTTGGCTTCTTTCTATGCTGTCTTCAGTCTTTGCTCTGGCCTGGATATGGAAAGTAACTGCCATCTTGGTTGGGTTAATTTGCATACTTGCTCTGATTGGTTGGTGGGTGTGGCTTGTGGGTATAGCGAAGGTGCAGTCAATTTGTATGTTTCTCTTTTATTAGAGAGGCTATAAGTGTATAGATACATATCAGTGGGGGTGGAGAGAGATATTTCAACATAAAGCAATTGGAAAATTAGAGGAACAGAATATTTGTGGTGCTATTTTGCTGTTGCTATCTTTACTTTGGGAAACAAATGAAGAATGCACACTTAAGCCAGTCCTCAAAAATTTAAAAATGGACTTCCATTTGACCCAGTTACCCCACTTCTAGGAATATATCCTAAAAAATCAGTAACGCCAATCAGAAAGAATATATGCATCCCTATGTTCATAGTAGCACAATTTACAATAGCTAAGATTTGAAAACAGCCTAAGTGCCCAACAGCAGATGAGTAGATAATAAAGTTGTGGTACATTTACATGATGGAATAATACACAGCTGTAAAACAGAAAGAACTCTTACCATTTGCAAGAGCATGGATGGACCTGGAGAATATTATGCTAAGTGAAATAAGCCAGTGAAAGAAAGTTAAGCATCACATCATCTCACTTATATGTGGAATCTAATGAACAAAATAGATCCAGAGACATAGAAGCATGGAACAGATTGTCCATTCTCAGAGGGAAGGCAGGGGTGGGAGGATGGGTGGGAAGAGATCAATTAAATAACTGTATATGTATATGCATAACCCATGGACATATGACAGGGTGGTGAAGTGGGGAGAGGATGGGAGTGAGCTAGAAGAGGTGGATAGGGGTAAAAGGGGACATCTGTAATACTTTCAACAATACAGATTTTAAAAATAATAAAATAAAATAGTGCACAGGGTCACTCCTATGTTCCAGGAAGGAACTCTATGAATCATAGGCAGTTTCTGATTATTTCTTTAAAGCCCACATGTTATCTAGTTTTAATATAACTAGGGTAGTGACATTTAATCTGAGATGTGATGAATCTCTGTAGATTGACTGTGGCAGGAGAACATTTTGCTAAAACCAGTATAGAAAACCATGGAAACATCAACAAAGACTCAAAATGTATGTAATTTATGTATGCGTGTCTCCTCTCTCAATATTTTAACTCTTGGAAATCAAGCATGTTGCCTTAGTCTTCTTATACCATCACTTTCTTTCCCAGGAAGCTTTGTACGTTTACAGAATTTTAGAATTTAATTGTTGAACAACTACATATATGTGGTAAATTAGTCATTCACTACATGTCATAGTAACCTTAATTTAATTGTGTAAAATGAAGTAAATGTAAATAGTAGATGGTGGGAAATTTACTGATATTAAACATACAAACACATAGTAAGCTGGTGGGAACAATGAGATATAATAATATGAGTAGCTATATTTTATTTTGTTGATGGTAGAGGGAGAAAGTATGGCCTAAGTCGGTGGTTGGCAAACTGTGGCTCGCGAGCCACATGCGGCTCTTTGGCCCCTTGAGGTTTTAGCAAAGGCCAGCTTAGAGTACCCTAAGTAAGTTAATAACAATGTACCTACCTAGTTTAAGTTTAAACAATGTGGCCCTCAAAAGAAATTTCAATCGTTGTACTGTTGATATTTGTCTCTGTTGACTAATGAGTTTGCCGACCACTGGCCCAAGTTAACATTTATAAAGTGACTATAAATGTGAGGTACATTGCATACATAATTTTATGAAATATAAATATTATAAATACTTTGAGATATAGGTATTTTAATTTCAGTTTACCACTGAAAAATAAAAATAAAATTGAGCATGCCAAATATGAGTTCAGGTGAGAAAAGTAAGTTTCAACTTCCTTGCAACTGCCTATCAATTCATTCTGGCTACAGAAAAAGGATGGAAGGAAATCTTTGGTTGTATCATTATTGCATAAGAAAGAAACTTCATGGGTCGGCAATATCTGTTTTTATCTCAGAAGGGATAAGAGGCTATTCACTGGCAAGAATTGCTATCAGCCCTCTCTGTCTTGCCTCAGTAGATAGAGTGTCAGCCTATGGACTAAAGGGTCCTGGGTTCAATTCCAGTCAAGGGCACATGCCCGGGTTGCAGAAATGATCCCCAGTGTGGGGTGTGCAAAAGTCAGCTGATCAATGATTCTCTCACCCTTAATGTTTCTGTCTCTATCTCCCTCTCCTTTCCTCTCTGAAATCAATAAAAATATATTTAAATGAAAGAATTGCTATCATTGCCAAAGCCCAAAGTCAGAAATCACAACGCATTCACATAAAATGATGTTATCTTATTAATACTGAAGATGTTCCTCAAATATAATTGAAATATCTGAATATTTGAACAATAAGCTATTTTTGTAGTTTAAGTTTTCTCAAATATTAATGTGTAATTTTGCTCTGTGTCAAACAGTATTTCATCATCTCATAATACTGAAATTTTCTTGAATCAGTGGACTCTTTTTTAGATGTGAAATAAAATCAATCCCCTTTTTACTGAGTTTGCTGTATTTCTTTGCTACTCTCAGGGATAAAGGTTGATAGTGAAACAGTTAAGCACAAAGTTTATAAGAAGAATCACTGAAGTGAACATGATCTAACATAATGTGCTTCACAGAAACTATAAATTGGATTAATACTGCTTGCTCATGCTTGAAGCAAAGAAAATTGTTCAAAGGCAGATGGATGGAGAGTGAAAATCTAAAAATAAAATTCCCAGTGGAAATGAGGATTTTCACAGTTCAGATTAGTTTCTCCTAGGATATAGGTCTTGAGACACTGAAGAAAATATTACAATCAGGGAATTAATATATTTCTTTAATTGGGGGGATGGAAGGAAGAGGGAGAGAAAGGAGAGAGTAGCAAACAGATATGCCAATAAGAATCAAATATTTAATAAGCTAAAAAAATAAAAAGTATTCTCTATTTGTAGCCAAGTATCATTATTTATCCATCATTCATATGATTTCTTATAAACCTTATTCAGACTTTTAAAATTCAAAAGTATTTTTTTAATTGAAAAATGCAATGGACCTTGACATCACTTTTGTTGTTTTGTTTTAATAAGATCTAAATGATTTATACTTAAGTTTTATACTTATTAACTTCTGAAAAGCTCAGGTGTCTAACTGCTGCAGTTATAACAGATGCCTACAGATATATCTGTTCAACTGCACATAATTTGATAAATTATCATAGTAATTATGAAAATATGTATGAATTCTGAATGAAAAATAATGCGCTGTGCATTGCATTTGCATAAATTCCTAACCAGAAAATGTGTTCAGTCCAGATTTAAGACATATGTTATACCATAAGGAAAATATATAAAACAAGTGGCTTTTGTTGTAAGCATAATCACATACTATCTAGTAATTTAGGGTAAATACAAGGTGTTAAATATGCTCATTTGTTAAGAATGCATTCATTAGTCTATTCTCTTTAATTTTAGAAATTCTGTTCAGTGGCTAATATTATTACTAATGATAAGACATTTGGTTTGTCTCATTTTCTTTACTGGAAAAGGAGACAGTGTTTTAAAATAATAATGTCTCCTCCATTACCAACCCCAACCTACATTAAGTATAAAAATGACTCAATAACTTCCTGCTAATTTATTATATAATTGTTTATATAAATAAACATAGAATACATAAAGTATAATATCAATGCAAAGTTTTTATTCTGGAATAGATTCTTGGACTCTTAAATGATATTCCCCTATTACACTTAATGGATGAGGTAATCTACTTATAAGAAGTTAAGCTTTATTCTATAACATTTTAAATAGTTTGAGTACTGGCTATCTGTCCAATGCTTTTATAAACGGAGCTTTAAAAAAAATCATAAAATGATTTTATTTCTGGAAAGGAAAAAGCTCTGAGTTACCCCCAAAACATGTGTAAGCTTTAAGTTTGAAGAGTGGAGAGGACACAGGTTTGTCAAAAGACTGCTCCTTCAGTCCCAGCCTTCCCAGGGGTTTGTTGGGTGACCTTCACTGTTATCCAGCAGCTGGAGAGATCAATTATCCCAAAAGCCCTTCTTGGGCTATAAATACTTTTTTTCTTTTTGAGGGAGGATTGTGACAGCTGTTCATATTTACTAGTAACAAGGCAAACATATGAGAGACAAAGAAAAAGAAAAAGAAAAGAAAGAAAAAGAAAATTGACTTTAAATTTCAGGAAGAATTAGTACATCAAGAAAGACCTTGAATGAACCCTAATAATAGATAATGGCAATGGCCTAATCTTATAGATGATGGAATAATGGCATGTTCTTTTGGCAAAAATGAACTTTTAAAAACATTTATTATATGCCCACTTAACTGAGTTTACAATCAATTTGTTTCTGTCCAAGATAAATAGTAAAAATAATTAATATTTCAAATTTTATGAAAATAATATAAAGGTATGTTAAGTGACATATGTTAGGGAGGAGTTGTCTTTACTCCCAGTGTTATGACTTCATTACAGTTTTTCAGGGAATAATAATCCTATTTGTTTTCAAGTCTGGCGAGAATCTCTGTACACCAATAAATGAAAGCTGTCCACCAATAAATATATCTTGCAGAGAATATAGCCCATTTTCAACATGTTTTCCCATTTGCAATTAAAATATTTGCATGATGATCTCCTAATTCTAACATCTGCCCAAAGTTGTCACTTAAATATGACTAACAAATCTGAATATAGTGCTATAATTTGATTGCTCAACATTTCACTATGAATGAGTGATCTTATTCTTTTTTTAGGAATTCGCACTTCTCTTCCATTTTTAGAAGTGAAAATATTTTTGCTTAAGCAAAGAAATATTTTAAACACAGGAAAATGTATAGCTTATTTTAAAGATATGAATAATTTCTTTGAAATACCCAGTGAGTTCCAGGCAAACCATTTCAGTCTGACCACTACCAGAGGAGAGGGTTTGTGAGGCTGGATGAAAACGGTGAAGGAACTCAAAAAGAGAAAGAGGGGGGGAAAGACAAACCACTTTAATTTTGAAATACAAATAACTTTACAACTAAGAAGGAATTATATAAATTTGAAATAAGTTGTAAATGTGAATGTTCCTAGTGTGTTTCCTTGAATCAAATTATTCTGAATTGAATCCATTGAGTCTGATTGAAGGATACAATAAATCACTTCAAAAAAGATTTAAAGAGCCAAAACCGATTTGGCTCAGTGGGGGCTTGTGGACTGAAAGGTCCCAGGTTCGATTCTGGTCAAAGGCATGTACCTTGGTTGCGGGCACATCCCCAGTGGGGGGTGTGCAAGAGGCAGCTGATCGATGATTCTCTCTCATCAATGTTTCTAACTCTCTATCCCTCTCTCTTTCTCTCTGTAAAAAAAAAACAATAAAATATATATTTTAAAAAGATTTAAAGAAAAATTAGTATTCTTTCAAAAATACATATATTTAAAACAAATTTTCTTAATGTATTTAGGATTTAAAAACAATATATTCTTGAAGCATTACCAGTGATGTTTGTTATGATAATATGATTAGTATTCTGTATCTATTTTAACTATATCTGTCTTAGTTGTGTTATTATTTTGGATTCCAGAATTCTATTTATCCAAAGTTCTGGAAGACAATTACAAATTCTCACAAGTATAAAATTGTTAGTGGGGGAAAAAAATCCCAGTACTGTCATAAGTTTTTACTTCAATATCAGTACAATGCTTTGCATACTTTAAATTGCCCAATTGGAAAGATTTTTGCTTTTGCTCATTTGAAAGAATAAAGCAGTGCCTACGGCTCAACCAAAAGCAAGATTTCCTTCAAAATCAGTATTTAGAGCATAGGTAGATGGCCAGGATTAAGGAAAAGTGACCTTGTAGGGCATTGATTGCCCCACAGTTTACACACTTAACTCAAAGGGAGAATGAAAGAACTGCCTTTCAGATATATGGGATTTTAGAATTTTTTCTCAATTAAGTGTATTGATTTAAGTAAATTGATTAGAAGGGGCAGTAGATAAGAACCTCACATGGAATCAATCAGGCTGGAGAGAGGGAGAACACTGCAGTTATAACTTGAATTCTTATCTGTAGATTTTTCTGGAAGAATAGAAATTTATATAGACAACAAAATATAGAGCTTAGGTAGTAATTTAATGCAGGAAGAAGACAATGTTTACCAATAATATCCTCTGGGAATCAGTTTAAACCGGTTTCAGATTAAAAAAAATCCAAGAAAGTATAAAAATTTGGAAACATTTCTTTGATATTTAGTAAAAAACAGATTCCTAAGGAATAATGCAAAACACACACACAAAAAACAACAAAACAAAAAAACCCACATGTACTTAAGTGGAAAATTTTGTTCCCCACTTACTCCAAATGGATAGATGCATGCAATTTGATTTAGGTTGGTTTCTTAGTTGTGTTAATTTTATAGGATTTTTATGCTCCATGTTTAATACTAATAAAGTAAGGTCTAATAACAATAATTTTAATAGTCTGTTAAAATAACATTATAAACAAAAATCAGGTTAAACAAAAAAGAATAAGCATGTTAAAAAATAAATTAGTTCATGGAATTCTAACATATGTCAATTAATGTGGAATATAATGAGAAACATAAACTGATGAGCAAAAATAGATCCAGAGGCAGAGAAGCATTGATCAAACCATCACACCTCAGAGGGAAGATAGGAGAGGGTGGGGTTAAGGAGGAGAGATCAACAGAAGGACTTGTATGCATGCATATGAGCATAACCATTGAACAGAGACACCAGGGGGATGAGGGCATTAATGCAAAGTGAAAGAAATATACGTATTCACCCAAACAATTTATGAAACGCCTACTATGCAAAGACATTTCCAGAGTAGAAGAGTTATGGTTGCAGGGTCAGTTTTAATGAAATACGATGATTTAAAGTTTTCCAAAAATTTTAATATAATCTCTAAGTTGTTGCTGTTCTCAAGTTTTCTTTTACTTCACTACTAATATGAGGCTTTCTCCTAGAAAAAAAGATTTCAATTTAATATTGCTAAATGAATACAAAGGCATGTCCAATTAGTTGCTTAACAACTTCCTTTATTTTATTCCTTTATTTCATAGCTGTGTGTGTGTGTGTGTGTGTCTATATAACTATAAAAGCCTAAGCAACCATCACAACCGAACCTATGACCAAACAGGCTGTAAGAGATGACCAGACTCATGGGGGGGACAGTTGGGGTGATCTTTAATAGTCTTTAAAAGGCATGGGGGGACTGTTAGGGGCAATCAGGCAGGCAGGCAGGTGAGCAGTTAGGACCCAGTGATCCCAGATTGTGAGAGGGATGTCCAACTGTCAGTTTAGGCCTGATCAGACATCCCCCAAGGAGTCCTGGATTGGAGAGGATGCAAGCTGGGCTGAGGGGACCACCTCCCCCATGCAGGAGTTTCATGCACCGGGTCTCTAGTATATGATAGGATTCGACAATTTTTTAAATTATTTTCTTTATTGACTAAGGTATTGCACATGTGTATTTATCCCCCCTCTTACCCAACTCCCACTCATGCCCTCATCCCCCTGGTGTCTCTGTTCAATGGTTATGCTCATATGCATGCATACAAGTCCTTCTGTTGATTTCTCCTCCTTAACCCCACCCTCTCCTATCTTCCCTCTGAGGTGTGATGGTTTGATCAATGCTTCTCTGCCTCTGGATCTATTTTTGCTCATCAGTTTATGTTTCTCATTATATTCCACAAATAAGTGAGATGATATGATATTTATCTTTCTCTGACTGACTTATTTTGCTTAGGATAAAGCTCTCCAAGTACATCCATGCTGTTGCAAATAGTAGGAGTTCCTTCCTTTTTACAGCAGTGTAGACTTAATAAATGAATTTGGCGATGTAGTAGGATACAAAATTAATTCCCAGAAAATTCACCAATTTAAATGTACAGTTGATGATTATTAATATTTTCAAAGTTGCAACCATCATCACAATTTAATTTTAGAATATTTTTATCCCTCCATCAGAATTTCATAAACATTAACTGCCACATCCCATTCTGCCTTCCTACCTTACACCCTCACCATCCCACTTCCACTCCCCTCCTCAGCTCCAGGCAACCACTGATATAAATTTCTATCTTTGGATTTGCTTAATCTGACATTTCACATAAATTGAATCATTCAATATGTTGTCTTTGTAACTAGCTTCTTTCATTTAGCATATGATTTCAAAGTTTATCCATATTAAAGCATGTGTTAGTACACCACTCTTTTCTATTGCCAAATAATATTTCATTGTATGATTATACCAGATCGTGTTTATCCTTATTAGATAATGGGCATTTCAGTTGTTTCTAGATTTTGGCTATGAATAATGCTCCTATGAATGTTTGTTTACAAGATTTTCTGTGGATTTGGGTTCTTATTTTTGGTATGTATCCAGAAGAATTGCTGGGTAAGATGATAACTCTATGTTCAACATTTTAAGGGTCTGGCAAACAATTTCCCAAAGTGTCTGTGTATGTACCAGCAATGTATGAGTGTCGCGACCTGCATGGCTGGGTTCAGGATCTGAAGGAAAGGCTGATACACCAGTGAAAATACTATGTAAGAAATATGAATTTAGAAGCATTGGGGGCCAAGGAGTGTCTCTTGTGAAGAGCACACTGACCTCTGGCTGATTTGCTTTTTATTTACTTGAATACACATTTTCCCTTTAGCAATGCATACAGGCACAGAGGCAAAGTCTGATAAACCATAAAAGGATTATCAGGTTAGGGAATTGCCTTGAGCCACTACTGTCTTAACACTTGGTGCTTAGCATCAGCTCTGCTGCTGCCCAAGGTCCATTGGCCTTCCACATTCCTCGGTGCACTGTCCTGACAGCATCAACAAGTGGTGGCTTCCCACATATGAGGGTTCCAATTTCTCCACATCTTCATCTACATTTGTTATAGGCTGTCTCTTATATTTTAGGCATCATATCGCATGCAAAGTAGTATATCTGAGTTTTGCATTTAATTTCCTTTAGATTTTTTAAAGTTTATTTTTATTGGTTTTAGAGAGAGGAAGGGAGGGACAGAGGCAGAAGGAAATACAGAGAGGCAGATACCAATGTGGGAAAGAAACATCAATTAGCTGCCTCTCAGACATGTCTGGATTGGGGAATCAAAACTGCAACTTGGATATGTGCCTTGACAGGGAATCAAACTAGCAACACCATGGTGCATGGGAGGACACTCAACCAACAGAGTCACACTGGCCTTAGCTCATTCCATTTTTTTTTAAAATTAAGGTATTGAAACCTCCAGCTATTATTGTGGAATGTTTTATTCTCATCTGCCACTACAGATAAGATTCTAAAAATCACCACAGTCTGAGAATAGAGATTTTGTAGTACATTGTAAGTTAGGGTGAATGATTAACTGTGTTCTGGGAGTGGAGTTTTTTGTTGTTGCTTTTTTTAAATATATTTTATTGAGTTTTTACAGAGAGAAAGGAAGAGGGACAGAAAGTCAGAAACATCGATGAGAGAGAAACATCAACCGGCTGCCTCCTGCACACCCCCCATTGGGGATGTGCTAGTAAACAAGATACATGCCCCTGACTGGAATTGAATCCAGGACCCTTCAGTCCAAAGGCCTACGTTCTGTCCACTGAGCCAAACCTGTTCTGGCAAGGGTGTGGAGTTTTTAAGGTAGCTTCTGAGGAAGTCAAATCTCTGTATTGTCTTCAGTGATGCTGATTTCTAGCTACTGTGCTGGAGAAGCAAAGTGATAGGACTAGCCCTAAGTTAGAATATCACCACCTGTGCTGACTGATACTTAGTATTTTCACCAACATAGTTTATTCTAAAGCTTTTTTTTTTTTTTTAATTATTATTACTAGAGTTCTAAAATGGCTGGTTTTTGTTGTCTTGCTCATATTTTCATTGTTTTTAGAGAAAAAGTGAAGTCCACTTAGGTCATATGTCTGCCTTACCAGAACAATATGTATGATTATTACACAACTAGAGGCCAAGTTCACAAAAATGAGGTGTGCGGGGGGGGGTGCCTCAGCCCAGCCTGTGCCCTCTTGCAGTCTGAGACCCCTTGGGGGATGACTGTCTGATGGCTTGGGCCTGCTCCCCAGGGATCAGGCCTAAGGTGGAAGTCGGATATTCCTCTGGCAGCAGGAAACAGGCAACAGGCCTAACCCAGTAGTCAGACATCCTTACTGCTGCTGCAGAGGCAGGAGAGGCTCCCACCACTACCTCCACACTGGCCAGCCATGAGCTGGCTTATGGATGAGCATTGCTCCTCCTGTGGAAGCACACTGACCACCATTGGGCAGCTCCTGTGTTGAGCATCTGTCCTCTGATGGTCAGTACACGCCATAGCAACCGGCCACTCTGCAGTTAGGGTCAATTTGCACATTTCCCTTTTATTATATAGAATACTATTATTTATGAGAAGAAAGTTATTTTAGTTCTTAATGGAGCTGAGTCTTGGTTCCATTACTTTCTAGAATTATCTAGAAGAGTAATGATCATTATAGTTGCATAGGAAGCAATAAAACAAATGCATTTTTTGAAAAAGCTATTATTTTTATTTATTTATTTATTTATTTATTTATTTATTTATTTATTTATTTTACAGAACTAAACTCTCAAGGTGATATGGTACCTTGGAGTCAGCTTAGTCCATCTTAGTTAGCTTCAACTAAATAGTTTGTTGAAAATTCAAATTGAGCAAAATAAGGATAGTTAGTTCAACTCAGAAGTACTGATTCAAACTAACAAAAATAAAAGAATATGCCCTAACCAGTTTGGCTCTGTGGGTTTGACTCTGGTCAAGGGCATGTACCTTGATTGCAGGCACATCTCCAGTAGGGGACGTGCAATAGGTAGCTGATCAATGTTTCTCTATCATTGATGTTTCTAACTATCTCTCTCCTTTCTTCTATGTAAAAAATCAATAAAATATGCTTTTAAAAAATAAAGGAATATATAAACCAAAATGCAAATATAACTGTAATTTACATTGATCAGTATACCTTATGAAAATCCCAAATATCTATGCTTTTAATACAACTTGTAAGTTGACAAAGAGTTAGAAACATCTATGAGGGAGAAACATCTACCAGCTGCCTCCTGCATACCCCTTACTGGAGTTGTGCCTGCAACCAAGGTACATGCCCTTGACCATAATCAAACCTGGGACCTTTCAGCCCACAGGCCAATACTCTACCCACTGAGCCAAACCAGTTTCGGAAAGACTACAACTTGTTAAGATGTTCCATTCTGCTACCAATGGATTAATAGTTCTTGGTCAGAACTTGCTTTCTACCCTGGATTCCATTCAAGATTTTAACATTTGATTTATAGAAAGTGTGGTAATGAAAATAATTAGTTCCACATTTTACTGTCCTACAAATGCTTAAGATAGTATCATATTTTTATAAATACTATAAAGCAAAAGTCTAGTTATTTTATTACACAAAGTAAGCTAAAATTTGTGCCTTCTAGAGAGTGGGAAGATGTATTCTTTTCATAAAAAAAATTAAACTAAGAGCCAATAAATCATATACTGCTAAAATTACTTATAATATCTTCAATTAAATGATAATGAATAAAACTTAATGCAAAGTGCTCTTTTATTGATAGTATACATTCTAAGACTAAGTTTTAATATGACTATTTTCTGACACACAGAAAGAGAGACATTCCTCCCATTTCTGTCTTTTTAATTATGTAGAGATTATAACATGTTATTTCTGGATATTTTGGATAAATTGTGTAGGAATAAATGTAAAAGTTATGGGAAATATATAATTTAATTGTAGTGATTTGAATTTAAAATATTTTTTTCTTACAGCTATAAAATTATGTTAGCCATAACATGTTGAACCATTTTTTTTAACAAATATATCTGTAAATGTCAAACATACCTATTTTTTAAATTCTAATGTCAAATTCAGAATATTGATGAAAGTCCTTATTAGCTATGTTAGCTTTTACATTTTAAACTTATTAAAAAATGTATAATAACTAAATAGAATAATATTACTTAAAATGGATATAAATTTGAGAAAACATGTGATAAAGGATTCACCTCAATCTGCATTTACTATGATGGCACTTGAGCCTAAATGCCAAGTTACATTCAATCCTTTAACATAGTTAGCGTGTCCACCAAAAATGTATACACACTTTAACAGCTTTTAGCTTAATTTTGAAAATGGAATAATAAACAATGACTTCATAATTATTCAAATCTAATTTCTCATTGAAAATTATAAATCTAACTTCTTAGTAAAACTTTAATTTTGGAGAGAAAAAGAAATACTTTTCAGTTGTTAAGTTTAGCAATTGAGCATCAAATTTTATCACTGTAAGTATAAAATCACTATTTCAAGAGACACATATTAAATTTAATAAGAGGGCTGGGCCCTAACTAGTTTGGCTCGGTGGATAGAGCGTTGGCCTATGGACTGAAGGGTCCCAGGTTGGATTCCGGTCAAGTGCATGTGCCTTGGTTGCAGGCACAACCCCAGTAAGGGGGTATGCAGGAGGTAGCTGATGGATGTTTCTCTCTCATCCATGTTTCAAACTCTCTATCCCTCTCCCTTCTTCTCTGTAAAAAAATCAATTAAAAAAAAAAAAGAGGGCTGGGAAATAAAATGGAGGCCATTTTCCAGAAAATGGGACAATAGTAGAACATTTTTTTAAAAAAGAAAAAGAAAAATAGGGGGGAAAATGAACTATAGTAATAACATCAAAACCCTTGGATAGAAGTTGTCCTGCCAATGACAAAAAAGAAAGAATGAGAAAGAAAAGACAGATTAAAGGATGAAAATCATTTGTCAAAGAAATAGTGCCAAAATAAAACAAAACACATAAACAAAAATTAGCTGCTCAAGTCCCTGCTGTCATTTTCATACTCCATGCATGAAAGAGAAAGCAGTGGAGTTCTGTGTGCTCGCATCCACTTCCACTACTTGCATTTCACCAAAGTTGCTGACATAATTGATTTGAACTGGCTCAGTTGGAGTCATGGACAAGTCTAGTGACAAAGGAGGCAATGCCCATGTATTTATTTAACAATAAAATTCTTAATATTAAGTAACCACTTGACACCATACTTATTTATTACAGCATTGTTGACTACATTGCCTATGCTTTACTTTATATCCCTGTGGCTGTTTTGTGACTACCAATTAGTACTTAATCGCTTCACCTTTTTCAACCAGTCCCCCAAGTCTCTTCCCATATGCCAACCATCAGTCTGTTCTCTCCAAAATTCAACATAGGCTTGGTTTGATTTCACCTTAAAAAAAAAAAAATGAGAACTATCGATACTATAGTTTCTTAATTATAACTAACTCAGAGGGAACGTTGCTGACTAAAATGTTCATATTTCAATAAATTCTTTTGAATAAACAGTGCTGTGTTCAAAGGCTGATGAAAATTATGTAGGAATATTAAGTGTAGCCGCTGGTTTTCTTAGGAGATTCTTCTCACATAGCTCTATTTAGACAGAATGTTACCTACTTCAATCACTTTTAAACCATCTTGAGAAAATAAAGTCAAGGAGAGTTACAGAGGTTCTTAACTGTTTGATGAGAACTTTATCACCTCTCCTTGGATGTGTAACTTTCTCTTGAGAGGCTGAGGGCAACTCTGATGGAGATTGGCAAGTGAAGGAGCTGAGTGCTGTAACTTCGTGATCCTTTCATTATACGTATTTGTGAGTAAATAGTTCAGAAAAGCCTTCAAAAAGAAAACTTCTCGAGCCATGGCTTTTAAAATTCTCTCTGGTTTAAAAGTTCCCTTTCTTCCCTTGTCTTATTAGGATAGATAAAGGAAGTACTTTTTAAAATTCAAAGTCAGTGAGACATTTCAAACAAAGCTATTTATTAGTTAACAGAAAATTTTAGTGTAATTTGTTCTTATTGATATTTAATTAGAATCATTGTGTTAATAAACTTGATAGTGTTTGATCAGTTTTAAAATTTTAATAGAGATGGGCGCTCATGTGAATTAATATGACCTATAACTGAAAATGGTTTCTCTCTCGTACTATATAAAAATCATACACTTTAAATTTCAATTGTTATAGGATGCATCTTTTAGATGGAAGACAATACAATGTAACAACATTATGTAAGAAAACAGATCCATCAGAAAAATCTTGAAGTCAAACAACATTTTTTCAGTAGATTTTAGCACATAATTTCTTTTAAAACTAATGCTGTTCTGACATATAAGGAAATAACACAAGGTTCAAATACACACTCAGGAATAAGTAGAAATAAAGAGAAAATACAAAAAAAATATATTTCACTGTGATATTTAATGTGGAACTACTTAAACACAACTATTTTAAAATATTTGATAGTATTATTTATAATAATATATCATGATTATGGGATAAATGTACAAACCAGTTAAAAGATAATCAAATGTTGATGAAACTTTGATGCTACCCAAAACAAGTATAAATGAACTTCACAATATTGTGACTTCTGAAAAACAAACTTTATTTTAACTAATTACCAATATCTTCTAATTCATGTATACTTTTTAAATGAATACTAGAGGCCAGTTGCACAAAAATTTGGCAGTAGACCTTCCTTCCCCTGGCTTCTGGCATTGGTTTTCCTCTGGCACCTGAGACCCAAGCTTTGCTCTGGCCAGAACCTTCAGTCTTCATTCTGCACCTACGTATGCAAATCACTTTATCATCTTTGTTGGGTTAATTTGCATACTCACTCCTGATTGGCTGGTGAGTGTCGCAGAGGTATGATAAATTTGTATATTTCTCTTTTATTAGTGTAGATGTTTTTGTGCTTGTATGGATGTGTATCATATGTACTTTAAATTTTAATTTTATGTTGGGAAAACATGGTTATGAAGCCATAAACTCAGGACAAAATTTAGTCTTGTAAAAACCTAATGCTATTTTTGAAATGTCCATTGAAAATTATTTAAGGATTAGAGACCTGGTGCAAGAATTTGTGCACAGGTGGGATCAAGCTGGCCCACTCCAATTGGGGCCAGTCGGGCCAGGCCAACTGGAGGGAGGGGCCACAGATGGTTGGCCAGCTAGCCTCACCCGCTGGTTGAACTCCTGGTCAAACTCCCAGTTGAGAGGACAATTTGCATAGTAACCTTTTATTATATAGGACTAGAGGCCTGATGCATGAAATTGTGCAAGGTGCTCGGCCCTTGCCTCTATGGCAGGTGCCTACCTTGGCCCCCACCTGCCACAGTGGTGCCTTTACCTTGGCCCCTGTCACTGTGGCTTTGTCCAGAAGGCCATCTGGAAGGATGTCTGGTCCAATTAGCATATTACCCTTTTATTATTATAAATACCACCCACCATCTCTAAGTTTATTTTACAGCTCCAGCACATTTCATCCTTTGTTTTAGTGTCTTCATAATACAAAATGTATGCTTCCTTTCTGATACTTTCCATATTGTATTGTCAGATTTTATAATACTGTGGCTATTAAAGGCTGAATTAATGTTCAGCCTAAAACAGGTTCTTTATTACTGTTGATACTTTTTTTTTTATCATTTCATTACCTGAACAGAACATAGAAATGTATATTTTTAAAATAAATAATTAAATGTGTAAACAGTGTGAATCTCTGCATACGTATGCTTTGCTATAGAAAATAAGTTAATCTATCATTCCTTACTATTGAAAGGGAATATGCAAATTAATGCCCAAGTGGTTAAAATTAATTTCAATGTATTTAAGTAGATTGGGTTGAAAAGCAGTTACATTATACTTTAACTCAAAACTTTCCCTGGAATTGCATTAGCTGAGTTCTGTGAAGGATATTCTTCTTATACTTCCTTCTAAGTTTGATTTTGTAACTTGCAAGGTTCCTGGATATATACCACTGAAGGGATCCTGACAGGAGTATAGTAGTTCCCCACTCTTGTCTGTGGTTTTGTTTTCTATGGTTTCAGTTATCCATTGTCATCTGTAGTCTGAAAATATTAGATGGGAAAATTCAGAAATAAAAAATTCATAAGTTTTAAATTGCATGTCATTCTGAATAGTGTGTTGAAATTTCACTCTGTCCTGCTCCATCCTACCCAGGATGTGAATCAGCCCTTTGTCCAGCATACCTACCCATTAATCACTCCGTAGCCTTCTTGATTATCCAACTGTCACAGTATCTCAGTGCTTGTGTTCAAGTAGTTTTTATATTACTTCATGGCTCCAAAGTGTAAGCGTAGTGATGCTGGCAATTCAGATATGCCAAAGAGAAGCCATAAAGTGCTGCCTTCAAATAAATAAGTATGTATGTACAGGGAAAAACAGTGAGCATGGGCTTCTATACTATCCTCAGTTTCAGGCCTCCACTGATGATCTTGGAACATAGACCCCTGCTATTACTGATATTACAGTAGCCTCCTTGTGTAAAGGGGGGGGGGGGTACTGTAATATCAGTAATAGCAGAATGAGCCCATCTACAACATCAATAACAAAGAATAAAATATCCAGTCATGTAATGACCAGAAAGAACATTATGAATAATTGGTTGGATGAAAGAATCTGGATAAAAGAGTATATAATATACTAAAGGTCTGGTTCATGATATTGTGCACTGAAAAGGGATCCCCTCAGCCCAGCCTGAGCCCTCTCACAGTCTAGGACACATGCGTCAAACACAAGGCCCGCGGGCCAAATCCGTCCCGCCAGGCCTTGCAATGTGGCCCGCACCGCACTGTCATCACTGCACTCCGCTGCGTTTCCATCACAATGACAGTTTATGACTGTTCAGTAAACCATTCGGCCCGTGATTTAGGCTGGATTTTAGATTTTGGCCCCTTCTCTGATTGAGTTCGACACCCCTAGTCTAGGACCTCTCAGGGGATGTCTGCCTGCCGGTTTAGGCAGAGTGGGTCTTTAGCCACCACTGCTATGCTTACCAGCTGTGAGCCCAGTTTCTCACTGAGTGGTGCGCCCCCTGTGGGAGCCCACTGACCACCAGGGGGCAAGTCCTGCATTGAGCATCTGCCCCGTGGTTAGTGGTTAGTGTGTATCATAGAGACCAGACGCTCAGCCATTTGGTTGCTTTGCATATTAGGGTTTTTATATATATGATTCTATGATATGAAGTTCAAGAACAAGTTATCTGAATCAATGTTAACATTTATTAAAGGAATGTTACTTGTAGAGGAAGAAACTATAAAATAAGAAGAAGGAGAAAGCCATCTTGGAAGTAGTAATTTATGTAGGGTTACACAGGTATAAGCCTAGTTTAAAAATGAGTGGGTTGTACTGTTAATATTAGTACATTTTGTGCATTTTTTTAACTCAGTAGTTATTCATCAACATTTTTTTAAGACTCATCTATATAGAGATTTACATAGGTACAGGGAGAAAGGAGAAAGTGGAAAAGAATGAGGAAGCAGAGGTGTGGTCAATTTGCATGCTTCTATTTTATTAGATAGGATGTGTAGATACAGTTCCCAATTTTGTGTTAGATTACATGTTAAAATATATAACTTATGAAGTGATCAGATAAGTCGGACACCATATATAATTATTACAGTATTATTGACTATATTTCCTATGCTCCACTTTACATACCAATGACTATTTTTATGACTGGCAACTTACACTCCTTAATGCCTTTCACCTTTTCATCCATTCCTCTAATGCACCCCCGCCCCCCCAAATGGCAGCCATCAGTTTTTTCTCTTGATCTATGAGTTTGTTTCTGTTTTGTTCCTTTATTAATTTTGCGTTTTAGATTTCGCATATAAGTGAAATCATATGGCATTTATCTTTCTATGACTTATTTCACTTAGCATAATACCTTCTAGCTCTATCCAGGTTGCACAAGTGGCAAGATCTCTCTTTTTTTTTGCCCAAACAGATATTGATAATCAACCTGACACATTGTCCTAAAGAAGAAATAAGCTAAACCATCCTCTTAGCAAGGTCAGAGATAGACTGCCCTGACCTTTTCTAGAACTCTTTAACCACTTACAGCAATTCTACAAGAGAGAATTTGGGAGTGCATCAAAGACAAACTTGAAATTGGGTTAACCCCTTTGTTCTCAGTGTCTGCCAAATGGCATCCACTAACTCTATAAAGGAAGGATAAACTTGGAGCATCCCTTATGACCTGATTTCAAAGAAAGTAACTGAAATTCCTAGGGAAATATGTGGTCATTTTATGCAATTTATTTTATTTAAAAATTAATTAGTGGAAACTGTTTTGCCTCTTGCACTAGTTAAGCTCTTGTTACAGTAATTTGTTGGGAACACTTTAATTTATATATATATATATATATATATATATATATATATATATTTCACTTCAAAAGGAGCAGTTTAATTCCACATCAATTGCCTTGCCATCTATTTCTCCAATTTAATTTCAGATTCATTTACATTATGTGAACATGACTTGTTCAGAATAAGAAAATTGCTTTGTGAAGGATACTATTTTAAATGGAAAACAAAAATAGGACATTTCTGTATATACCCTTAAATATACAATAAACTATTGGTCTTAACTAGGTCACAGTATCTATGGTATTAGATCATTCAAATCTAACCTAGCATTTTTCTAGTTGGAGATATTTGTGATCTACGAACTATATTTGGCATACTAGTTTGCACTTCCATTTTCAGTCCTAAATGGAATCTGTTTTTATAATTAGATTGCCTTGCACAGGAGTTGGCTATTATCCACCCTGTTCTTTTCTAAGTGAGTTTGGAAAAACAGAATTTTCTGTGCTTTTGGGATACGCAAAATTGGCAGCATCAGTAGCAACAGTGGTTCAGTGGCAACTCCTGCATCACATCCTTCTCGCCCTTGCCTTAGATCCATGCTGTCCATTCTCCAGGTGGAAGAAGCAGTTGCTTTGATAGCATTAGGAACCATTGTGACTTTTTTTTTTTAATTAAAAAAATTTTAATCCTCACTTAAACATGCTTTTTTCATTGATTCTAGAGAGAGTAGAAGGGAGAGGGAGGGAGAGAGAGAGAGGAATATTGATCAGTTGCCTCCCAGGCACACCCCAACCAGAGATTAAACCACAACTGGGCATGTGCCCTGTGCAGGAATTGAACTGTCACCTTTTGGTGCAAGGAACAATACTCTAACCATTTAGTTATACTAGCCAGGCCCCCTGGTGACTTCTTGATTCCAGTACATCACTCACAGTGGACCAAGCTCTATGGTTTCTGATAAATATTTCTTGAGACTCCACCAAGGATCTGGTTCTTCAAACTTTCCACAACTATTATAGGCACCAACCTCTTATAATAAACCTCTTACTGGTTAAAATGACTAGTATTGTGGAAAACAACAACAAGAATATATAAAAAAATTTAGTCTTGCTGTTTTTGTGAACTAGATATTGACTGATCTAGGAGCAAAAACAGAGCTAGGATTAACATATGTTTATATAGTTTTTATTTTCATTTTTCACCCTCAAATATCTATTTGAGGGTTATTTTAATTTCTACCAGAGGGTGTATGTTAAAATAAAGTTAAATTTTCAACAAATCTCTATTGCTTTAGGAATGGTGCTGTGTTCCATATTTTTTCCTATTTTTAAGTGTTTATAAAAAATGAAATAAGAGAGATAATATAATAGAAAACAGTGTGCCAAAGTAAGAATCGGACTTTATTATCTATTTATCTATCATCTATCTATCTATCTATCATCTATCTATCTATCATCTTATCTATTATGTTTCAGTAAATTATAAATAGCAATTACAATAAGTGTATAATAATTTGGTACCATTTTGTGACATAAAGTAAAGAGTTTTATATCTACTTATTCAACAGCCTTGGAGTAAAGCACCACAGAGTGGAATCACAAAGAGAAAGTCTGTATTCATCTAGCAGGAGGGTCATTGTGAAAGAAAGACTTCTTTGCCTTCTGGCCATAAGCAAAGGTTTTATATGACTCAGGGAAGCTGGTTGATCTAGAGAGTAAAAGGAACAAGGAAACAAAAATGTGATGTGCCAAGCAAGGCAGTTCTCAAAAGCAAATGGCCTAAGGGAAAGCAAGGCTGGGAAAGGAAATTCCACATGATCCGGTTTAATAAGGACCTCTGACAGCTTAAGCAAGTCTTGGTTATAGCAAGTAGTTTTAGGCTAGGTGCATGTTGATGTAGAGTTTATGAAAAATATCTTAATTTTTATACAAACATAAAACAATTTGCCAAAGGAAAAAAATATTTAAAATGATGAACTCTGATAATATGCATGCTACTTGAGAAAAACTATGCTGACATTTGAAATTTAATTTATAATATATCAAAAATAAAATGGAACGACAGGTGCATACATCAAAGAATGGATTTACATGTAGTAAACGAAGTATAGTAACATGTCAATGGTGGAATTTTTATGGATACATGGATGGAAATCATCAAATTTTTTTTAACTCAGTCATTTGTACATTTGAAAATTTCCATAAAATATTTGTACAGATATTGAAAAAAAGCACAGAAGCTTAAATAAGAGTTTTATGAATATTATGAAGTGTGAAATTTAAAAAGGCATAAATGAGTATTTATATTTTCTTAGGAAGCAAGGCAGACAGATGAGAAGCATGTTGTGGGGGTATTATATAAAAAGAGGTTGATTCCAGAATCAGTTTTACTATTATCCTTTAAATAGCCTTGGTAAAATCAAATAAGTGATAAAACGAAGGTAGTATTATGTCCCATAACTTCTCACAATTGTATTGTGAAGACTAATGCTCAAATGACTATGCAAATATAATTCTGTATTATTCAAACTAAGGACTCCATTTAATAATACTTCAGGAACACTCAAATCCAAAGGCTGCCTTTTACACACAGATTGGAAGGTCAAAAAGTGAGGTTTTCATCTGTAATCCTTGGAGGTTTCTTTCTCTTCTATTTTCAGCTGCTGTTAATTGCTGATAAATGGTAGCAATTTGTTAAAATCAGACAGGATTGCATCTAGTCACTGAGGCAGAGGAAAGCATTGTCAAGAAAAACTGTGAGATCTCATGGAGACCAGTACAAACAGCATTGAGGTCAGTATCCATTAGAAAAAAAAAAAAAAAAAAGAGAGAGATCATACAATAATTCTAAAATGTGTTTCACTTTTAACAAAGAAATGTGGAAGTTAGGTACAATGCTAGCAATGTCCATAGGGTTACTAACATAAATGAGGAACAGTGCATTTTTTTCCTATGGTGGCGTAACAAGCTAGACATACATTGCAGCATAGGCCACACACCTTTACTATTAATATATGAGTTTCATAGTTCAGGAGTTCAGATATAGGCTCTTTGGGACTTTTGCTCAGGGTCATACCAATGGAATTCAACATGCTCACAGAGACTACTATCTCCTGTAAAATCCAGGGTCTGTTTCTAAGTTCACATGTTTTTTTGTGTGCATCTGTGTGTTTGACAGAGCTCAGTTTTGTTTTTTTTTAAATATATGTTTTTATTGATTCAGAGAGGAAGGGAGAGGGAACAAGAGTTAGAAACATCAATGATGAGAGAGAATCATTGATTGGCTGCTTGCTGCACTCCCCTTACTGGGGACAGAGCCCACAACATGGGTATGTGCCCGTGGCCGAAATTGAACCAAGGACCCTTCAGTCCACAGGCCGACACTCTATCCACTGAGCCAAACCAGCCAGGGCAGAATTCAGTTTATTTTGGTAATATAGAACCAAGGTCCCTGTTTTGTTTTTTTTTATGATTGTTGGTCAGCAGCTATTCTCAGCCTTTGAAGGTTATCCTTCAGATCCAAGTCATGTTCCTCTCTCGCAACATGGAAACTTGCTTCCATGACAGATGGAATTTTGTATAACATAACCAGAGGGGTGAGTATTCCATTATATTTAGAGGTCCTATCTGTAAGGAAAGCAAAAGGACCTCTCCCCCCCCCCCACTTGTTGTAGCTTTCCACAATCAAGGAGAAGCAGCTGGTAATTAAACTGCAAGATTGTTAGCTCCTCTGATTCAACATCCCCTCTGTTCAAATTGCAAGACAAGATAAGCTACTCTCAAGACTACATTCTTGTATCTACCTCCTCCCTGCTGTTTTTGCAACTCAGAGATAATTCACACAAATGCCTCTGAAGTTAGTAGAAAGTTCCCTTCCTGCCTCCCCTTCAAAAAAAGCCTCTTTCGAATTCTTCATAACTTTTGTGCCAAGCATGTTTTATAGGCTTGGGAAAAATACTGATAAGACACCTCCCTAGGACAACTGCTGGACTGTCTCCTGGGAAACAAACAAACTGTAACTTTTCAAGACAGACCCTGGTATCTGCTCAACCTCAGCCCCAAATCCCTTTCTTGTCACCTAGCAACAGCAGCCATTACTCTTTAAAAGATGAAGCCACCTTTTGTTTCTTGCCCTGTATTGACTAGCATTGCACTGGCCCCGTCCCTTCATCCTTCATGGAAAGTAAGATAAACTTCCTCCCTGCAACTATCTCTTCTCTCAGTGGTGAATTCTTTCACAACCTGAGAATCACCAGCCAAACCCTGACACTACTCACACTCAAGAAGAAAAGATTGTATCGAAAGCATAGACCAGAATCTTAGGGAATTCTGCTGATCATGTGGAGCTATGTTGTCAACAAAATTAATATTTCCTTGATCGAAAAAACAAAACAAAAAAATACATTTATCCTGCTTACCAAAGAAGGTGGATAACTCTCAAGTAGAATGAAAGAACATATTAGGACATTAATAATTCTTATAAAATCAGAAGGCCTTAAAGTGAGAAGGGGAGGTAGAATTAAGATCCAAAGAAAAAAGATATAACCAAACTGCAGCTCTGGAGTTCTACAATATATATCAAAACTTAAACAAAAGTAGTGAAGCTGCCAAAACCGGTTTGGGTCAGTGGATAGAGCGTCGGCCTGTGGACTCAAGGGTCCCAGGTTCAATTCCAGTCAAGGGCATGTACCTGGGTTGCGGGCACATCCCCAGTGGGGGGTGTACAGGAGGCAGCTGATCGATGTTTCTCTCTCATCGATGTTCCTAGCTCTCTATCCCTCTCTCTTCCTCACTGTAAAAAAAATCAATAAAATATTAAAAAAAAAAAGTAGTGAGGCCTTCATAAAAAGAGCTTCATGATCCAAACACATATCACTTGTCCTTGATGGACATTATCACTAGTCCACCTGGTAACTTGGAGATTAAGAGCTCAGTATGGTCTGAACAACATTAAAATACATTAAGCCTTAATTTTCAATTACTCAATAATGTGTTTTATCTGTTTCTAGATGTCTGGCACCATTTGTCATCTTCTGGTGCTGTAAAAAAATGAAAAAAAGTTCTTCTCAAGGAGTTCCCTTTGTACGATAGAAAATATTCAAGAAGGAAAACAATGACAAAAGTTGGGGTAAGTTTTTTTTATGGTGATGTTCATAGCATTCTCCCAGTGCATAGAAGAGAGGTGCCTGACACAGACACAGTCTAGAGAAGGTTTTAAGAGATGGATACTCTCACTGCCCTAAATACACATTAAATTGGGACAAGAAAATAATCCATAATTACTGTTGCAATTAGAGTGAAGAATACATTTAAATAATGAAATTATGACAGGGTTATGTAAGAAAAGCAAAAAGATACATTGGTTAAACTAGAATATAGGTTGCATGACAGACATTGGAAAGGATATTAAAAAAAATAGGAAGATCCATATATGAATAAGTGACTAAGGGAGACTTGAGTATGAATCCTATCTCCATTAGTGACAATGTAGGTAACTTGGGACATTCAGTCAAGCTCAATTTTCTTATCTTAGAATAGGGTAATGTATGTCTCAGGTATTATAGATAAAGAGATAAAAGATATAAAGCCTATACATATCAGTTATCATTAGCTAGGTAATTACTTAAATACCAAGCAAAGGAACAAACAAAACAAAACAAAAAACACATTTTTTTTATATGATCCAATAAAGGATTTTATAAGTGGAAGGAGAGTAGTAAGATATGATTTTATAATCATGGCTCTGTTAAGAGATAAAACCATTACAGCATGGGAAATTTGGACTGGAAATGCACAGTGTTCCCCTGAGCAGGATGGTTTCCAGGGCTCTTTGCCTATTGAAGTCAAAGAATGAAACCATGGTAGGAGGATGTTATAGCAAAGGTGGAAATGTATTGAGAAACAAGCACAGATTCCCATGTGGGGAGGGGGAAGAGTACCACCCAGCACCTTTTTCCATGGTTTATGAAGGCTGCAGTGTTTTTGTGCTTTGCTGTCCTCTCAGATTGGTCACTATTCCCCTATGATTTGGTCACTATAGCAACTCCTGAGCTCAGGTTTCACATGAAGTATGCAAGGTTCCCTCCTTCTCCTCCCTTATTATTCTCCTGTTCCCTCTGGGCTTTCCTTCTTCCCTCTTTGAATGAAGGACTTCCTTTCCTTTATTCTGTAAATAATAAATTGTTGCTACCTTTGCTACTCTTAGCTCCCTTGTCTTATGGAAATGTACCTTCTGCAGCTCTATAGCCCTGTGCTTTTTCCATGGACCCCTTAATTTCTAAAATTTCCTAAACCTGCCTATTTCACCACTAAAAACTCTTCTCAATTGTTTGGAGTTGAGGCAGGAGACACTGAGACTAATAAAGGAAAAATAATAGGGGTTTATGCTAAGGTAGGGTCAATGAAGCCAGTTAGTTAGGAATGCGTTTCAGAGACATCTAGAAATAGAGTCAGCAATAATTGATTAATTGATGATAACATGAGAGGGAAGAACCTGAATGATCTTTATGTCCCACACCTGGTTGAATAAATTAAGAGCTGTGTCATATACTGATCAGACAAAGTGAGTTATAAAGAAAATTATTAACAAGATGGCATGTCGTTTCTTATTCTCCTACGTTAACTCCAAATGGTTGAGGAGAGGAGATCATGTGGAATTTCAGAGTTAGATCTGTTAGAAAATTATTGACAATAGAGTTCTTAGACTGCTGTCCAAATTTTTCTATGTCAGGTTAAGAGTATTCTTCCCTATCATCACATTTCTTTGGCACAGGATATCTACCATAGCTGAATATTTAGTTTTCCTATCTTTACATTTGATTCTAGGCTGATTTTCAGCACACTCTGTCCTGAGGCTGCATGGGGATTTCTGAAATATTATTAGGAACTTTTTTGACTTTCAGAGTGTAATAAACTTAATAGTTGGCATTTCCTTTTCTTAAAGCTTCCAAAGTGGTCAAATATAGCCAAGCAACTTCATAGTTTTTATACTCATTATTTCCCAGATGATGTTCAAGTGTCATATATGTTACATAAACCAAATTGATTTCCAGAGAGGGGTCTTTGTCTCAGTGAATAGAGAATTGTCCTGTGGACTGAAGGGTCCTGGGTTGATTCCAGCCAAAGGTACATACCAGGGTTGCTGGTCTATTCCTAGTGGGGGTGTACAGGAGGCAACTGACCAATTATTCTCTCTCATTAATGTTTCTATCTCTCTCTGCCTCCTTCTTCCTCTCTGAAATTAATAAAAATATATAAAAGAGAGAGGGGTCATAAATTTGGAATATAAGTAATAAAAGGAATATAAAAGGGACTATCATAGATATTATACTAGAGATGATAAGAAAATATTAAGACAAATTTCAAAGCAACTGGTTATATTATTTTTTCCTCATTTTTGTAGATTAAAAAATATTAAGGAATGGTTTAAATATAGCAAAATATACCCTTTTACATGTACAGTTCTGAGATGAGAAAATTAGACTGGAACACGTGATAATTCTCTAGGCAGGATGGTTCCCGGGCTCTTGTCCATTGGAGTTGAAGAATGAAACCACAGATGAAAGGTAATATAGTCAAAAGTGGAAATTTATGAGAAACAAGCATAGGCTCCCTCAGAGGGAGGGAGAAAGAGTACCACTGAGTCACTTTTCCTTTGGTTTATAAAGGCTGCAGATCTTTGTGCCTTCATATTCCCTCTGATTGGTCACTGTCCCCCTTAGATTGGTTACTATAGCAACTCTAGAGCTCAAACCTCATGTGAAGTGAGGTTCCCTCCTTCTTCTTCCTTATTATTTCCCTACTAGAGACCTGGTGCACAAATTCATTTACTCAGGTGGGGTCCCTCGGCCTGGCTGACAATCAAGGGCTATCAATGGGTGGCTGGCCAGGGGCGGGGACCCCAGAAGGTTAGCCAGCCAGCCCCTGAATCAGAACCTATCAGGGTTGGGGGGACATCCAGCAGGGGTGAGAGATTGTGGGAGGTTGGCCAGCAGGGGGAGGAGCTACAGAAGGTTGGCTGACCTGGGGGGAGGGGCCACAGAAGGTGGGTTGGCAGAGGGAAGGGGCTGTGGGAGGCTGGTTGGACAAGGGGGAGGGACCACAGGAAGTTGGCTGTGGGAGCACACTGACCAGGGGGAAGTTCCTGCATTGAGAGTCATAGCAACTGGTTGACCGGTCATTCTGGTTGTTCGGTCCTAGTTGTTGCTTAGGCTTTCCATATATATATATGGATTCCCTTTGAGCTTTCTTTCCTCTTTAAATGAGGGGCTTCCTTCCTTTTGTTCTATAAATGTATACTTTTCTGCTACTCTCAGTTCCCTTATCTTATGGAAATGTATTTTCTGCTACTCCCAGCTCCCTTATCTTACAGAAATGTGCCCTTCGTAGCTCTGTGCTTTTTCCATGGACCTAAAGTTTCCTAAACCTGCCTACAGTATTTCACCCCTAAAAACTCCTTTCAGTTCCATGAGTTTTAGCAATTCATCATGACCAAAATCACACATAGAAAAATTTTATCAGTCTCTGAAATTTTTCATACTCCTAGCCCAGTCCTAACCCCTAACAGACACTGTCCCTGCAGTTGTGACTTTCCCAGAATGTCATATAAATGAAAGCATACAGTATGTATCCTAGTAGTTTATTTTACTTATCATAATGCAGTTGAAATTCACCCATGTTATTACAATTTCAATGTTTATCTCTATATTTCTGAGTAGAGTTCCACGTATTAATATACCTCAGTTTATTAATTAATTCATCAGATTAGGAATATTTGAGTTGCTTTCATTTTTATGATAATGTTTTCCAAGTTATATGAAATGAACAAATTCTTGGAAAACATGCTCAGTCAAAAATAAAAAAAATAATCTGAATAGTTCTAAATAGTTCAATTTATTTTAATTTCATAAAGAAAACTTCAGTTCACTAGTGACTTTATATAAAATTGTTAAGGAAAAAATAATATCAATCTCATACAACTTTCCTAAGGAAAAGAAGAGAGCAAATATTTCTAGTTCATTAGATGAGACAGCAAAATCAGACAAAGATATTAAAATACAGGAAAGTTAAAGGCCAATATCTTTCATGAACAAAATGTAAACAATATTTTAAAATATAAGAAACACATTAACCTAACAGTTCCAACAATGTATAAAGGAAATAATATATAATGGTCAAGTGGAATTTATTCTAAAGATGTAAAATTTTAACATTTAAAATTTAGTAAGTATGATTTGCCTCATTGAGACATATTAATATGGTAATACCAATGCATTTATGTGTTTTAATATAACTAAAATATGTTAATGCATTTTAAATATATTAATGTGTTAAAACCAAAGAAAGGCTTTTGTTCATCTCACAGATACAGGAAAAGTCTCCTGACAAATTCAACCCCTGTTTATGATTTGTAAGAAAAATCTCATCAAAATTAAAATACAAGAATGATTGTATCTGTCTTTTCCTATTAGTTCAAATATAAGGAGCCCATTACTATTTGAATTAATATTATACTGACATTCCTACCTAGTGAAATAAGGCTTTAAAAATAATTACAATGTCTAACCATCAGAAAGAAAAAATATAATTAATGTTATTTGCAGGGATATGATGTCATAAAATACAAATGAATCTACAAACATTTTGAATAATTTAGCAAGTTTGCTGGATGTGAGCTCAGTATAATATTAAAAAATCAACTGAATTTCTTCTATGAGCAACAAACAACTAGAAAATACACATAAAATATAATTTTTGAATATAATATACAGCATTGTTAAGTAGAGTCATCAATTATATCTCAATAAAATTAGAAAACTATATATAATTTTCAATATCACAAAAAATATTGAACCGAATTTTAAGTAACAAAAAAAATATCTAAGGTTTCCTGAGGCACATACTTACTGATACTCTTCAAAAAATACAGCATCAGTATACTGCACTGTTTCTTTTCCACATGTGATATTCCTTTATGTCATTTGCTTATTCAAAAAACTTAATTAAATTTTAGTAAGTATCATAGGTGTATTAATATTAGGCACCACGTGGTTGTATGGGATAAACTTGCCTATAAGTTGAAGAGACTACAGTCATTGATAGAATTCATAAACATTTAAAAAAGTGGAACTTATTATTTAGAGCCGCTTTTAATGTGAAGTCATTGCCTATTCTAAAAGAGGTGTTGGGAGTTGAATGGGATTTGGACAAGCTTAGTGTCTCTGAAGACAAAAGGTGGTTTCTATTATTAGAATACTAAGAATCAGACTGACATTAGCATAGCTATACTTATGTTTGAGAGTATAAACTTCAAGAAGTTAAGTGTTGGCAATTTCATCTCAAAATTGGAAAACATAAAGAAGATATTGTTGGTTTGAATAATAATAAGTATTCATTTATGGTGAGAATCATCTGTAAAATAAATTTAAAAATGGAATTAATGGACTAAAATATACTTTTTACTTTAATTTTATTATTTTTTTGCTGTTGGCCCTCGGACATATGTCCTCATTTTCCTCCCCTTTGCCCACTTCCATCTAGACCCCACACCCCTTCCCTCTGGTTATCACTACACTGTTTCTGTATCTATAGGTTATGCCTATGTTTTTTTGCTAATCCCCTCACCTTCTTTCATCAAGTTCTCACCTTCCCCCTCCTCTCTGGTAGAAAACCAACAAAATGAAGAATGGTTGACTCCTCATTAGAAACAATGGGAATTAGAAATTAATGGGAAGACATATTTAAAGCGTTGAGTAATAAAACAAACAAAAAAACATCAACTCAGTATCTTATATTTAATAAAAATATCCACCAAAAATGAAAGTAAATATATATAATTATTTTCATATAAACCTAATCTGAGATTTGAGGACATTAGATTTATGCTGCAATCAATGGTGTAAGAATTTTTTCAAGATGGTGGGAAACGGAATCCAGAAAGAATTGATGGTAAATACATGCAAATATAAAATAATTTCATTTTTAATTTCTTTAAAAGACATCTGCCCATTTAAGACCAAAAAAAAAGTAATGTGGGGTTTATAATACATGTAGAAGTAAAATGTATTAATTTATAGCTAAAATACAGTAATACTTAGAATTGTAGGATTGTAGATTTTATATTTTTCTCAGTTGTAGCATTAATTCTAATTAGAATGTTATAATTAGTGACTATTGTAATCTCTACAGTAATCTTTCTTAAGTAAGTTGTTTGAAACAAAATGAAGTTCTATAGGATATTATTTGTTTTATTGAAGTTCTATAGGATATTATTTGTTTTATTTTTTATATTCTCATAAGGTTGGTCATAACTAATACTGTTACTTAGGGACAAAACCAACTCATTATTTACAGTCAATGTCTTAAGCTTTGGGACTACTTCTGTCACAGAAACCAAAAGAGAAAAATTGAGCTAAGTGAAAGGCAAACAAAAATTATATATTTACTCTATACAATCTTTCTGAATAATCTCATTTATTTCTACAATTTTAACTATGCATTCATTCATATCTCATAAATTAAACAGCACACACCTGCCTTTAAAACTTCACACTACTGTAGCCACTAGCCTATTAAATATTTATCTTTGCACATTTCCTCTCAAAGCCTACATTGTAAAGCACACCATGCCATTTTCTTCTCTAAATATGTCCTAGGTTTCTTATCTCAAGAAATGACAACACTGTCTATGAAATTTCACAAGCCAGGTGCTTATGCAGAATTATTTGCTTATCCCTTACCTATCCCTCACCTGGGATCTCATTATAGTAGCAAGACCTAAGCCACCTATAAATATTTGAGGAGCAATATTCTAAAATCTAAATAGTTGTCCTAGCTGGTTTGGGTCAGTGGATAGAATGTTGGCCTGTGGACTAAAGGGTTTGATTTCAGTCAAGGGCACATGCCCAAGTTGTGGGCTCCATCCCCAGTAGGGGATGTACAAGAGGCAGCTAAACAATGATTCTCTCTCATTGTTGATGTGTCCATCTCCCTCTATACCTCCCTCTTCCTCTCTGAAATCAATAAAAATATATTTTAAAAATAAAAATAAAATCTAAATAGCCTTTTGAGGACAGAGAGCTTCAGTGCAGGTGCATAGCTGTGCAATGTAAAATTATTATAGAACAAAATTCAGTTTACCTGTTTGACCCCGAATCATTATTAGAAAAGTGCTACTAACAATGTGAAACTACTTTTAGAAGTCCGATGAGCTACCCTCTACACTACAGAGCCAGACTGTGATATATTTTCAAATAGCTAGTAGAAGGAATCTGATTGAAACATGTTGCAGTATGCTTGCCTCCACCCTAACTCTGCTTGTGATACTGAGGGAAACTGACATGTCTTTACTGGGACAATAAGAGAAATTGCTCTCTAATGGTACATCCCAGTATGCCATAGTTTTCTTCAATATATTATTGTTGGTTTTTAAATCTTATATCACAAACATACTTGGGATTGTTTTAATGTCCCACGACATTTAATTCATCAAGAAAGTTACAAATTGATATTAGACTAGATGTTGAAATATCTGATGCCCAATTTATGAGAAAGAACATTCCAGGGTGGGCATAAAGGAAAAGTATACATTCCTCAGCCAAATCAATTAACTTAATGGATACTCTATGTGAAAGAATTTATTGCCATAGTAAGGGAAAATTTACTGTGGGACAGAAATACTTTACCCATATTTCTTGTCCAATTATCTAAATGAATACCCTGTGAGTAAGAATGAACTAGGGATACACAAACTTCACTTATCATACCGTGATTTTACTCTTTTTCTTCTAATGCCATCTGATGTAAATGTGCCTGGAATCCCCAGAGTAAAAAGATATTATGTGCCCTATAAATACCAATGAACCCAAAGAAAAATATAATTGATTAGGGAATTGAAAAGACATTCATACTCATTAGATAATACAAGTCCTGGTGATCACAGATACATCTGTCTATTTACTATGTTAAATTGAGTAATTAAGGTTCATGTGGATGGATTGTAAATATAAATATCTATCCTTTCTCTAAGGACAAACTTGTCCTTGCATTACATTGTGACCTTTGATTTGTAAATTTCAACTGGACAAAAAAGAGAAAATGAAGATATGTTGATGCCCTAGTGGGGAGTTCAAACAAACTATAGTGGTCTGTTGGCAACACCCTATGAATGAGACAGGGGGGTAAATCTCTTCCTTGTTGTGACAAATTAAGGACTGAGAGAGTTAAGCTTCTTCTTCTTTTTAAAAATATATTTTATTGATTTTTTTAACACAGAGGAAGGGAGAGGGAGAGAGAGTGAGAAACTTTGATGAGAGAGAAACATGCATCAGCTGCCTCCTGCACAACCCTTACTGGGGATGTGCCTGCAACCAAGGTACATGCCCTTGACCAGAATCGAACCTGGGACCCTTCAGTTCCCAGGTTGACGCTCTATCCATTGAGCCAAACCGGTTAGGGCTGAGTTAAGCTTCTTGCCAACAGAGTCTCTTGCCCAGAGATTCTCTGTGACTGAATAAAAGAGAATGGGACCGCTGACTTGGCTCTCCTTAAGGCTGCGATCCTCTCAGAGGAGTGCTGGAGGAGAGTGCAGAACAGGTGAGCTGCTACAATCTGGTCAGCAAGGCCATAGGAGCCTACAGAGAGGCCTGATTTTCAAAGCGGCTGTAGCACATTGACAAAGAGCCTATCACCTCAGAGGAATGTTTAGTACAGACTTTCAAACTCTTTGATTGAAGACAAGCAGCATGAAAATCCACTGTCTATACATCTGCACCCATCACGCTGGCAGGTTGAACCCTGCACTGGATCTGAGCAGTGCTCTCATCACAATCCAGTGACCACTTACAACATGAGATGTAAAAAATCCCAAGCGCCTACAAAAGACCGCTATTGGAAAGACTAAAAAGGAATAAATGACTGCTTGCTTAGAAAGCCTAGCCTCAAAACACAAAACCTTTTTCTGATTTGAAAAAGCCTCTGATATCTTCATTACATATCATTTATCATATTTACATGTAAGAAACTTTCTAATGGGAATAAAAATGATATAGCACTCTGATATGTTAAGCCCCATATCAACTAGAGGTGATTAAGAATGTCATGGGGTGATGTTATCTTGCTAAATTAATGATGGGAGATCCAAGCACCTTGTTCAAAAATAATAACCCCTCATGTAAAGTGGGACATAGGTAATCTCAGTATCTTTCTCATGTGAAACCTGACTTATGGCATTATTTTCACTGTTCTTTCCATCACCAGGATAGCAGGTGATGTATTGCATGCAACATAAAGTAAAATGTATCTCTAAATCATGTCTTAGGCTAGCTAATGCACTGATGAATAAAGAATGGAAAGATCTTAAAGATAATGTAATTGTGAATAGAATAGACATGGATTATCAGTTATTTACAGCAGAGTCATATTTTTATTTGATAGTTAAAACTGAGTGACTGTAAGTATTGTAAAAAAAAATGGGCTTTTTAAAATCGCTGATAATCAAGTAGCAAGACAGTATAGCATTGGTTCTAATAGCCATTTGAGAGTAGAGAGTGGCAAACTGATACAACAACAACAACAAAAATAACCTAAGAATGCTGTATATTTGCAGAGGCAGGAAATATTAGAAAAAATGTTCAGAACAATGGGCCATGATGTGTTCACACACACCTGATAATTGATAAGGTAGACCTTGCGACTTTCAGACTTTCAGGAAAGCCCTTTTGTGCTACCCTGATTTGGATGGCTTAGGGATTGTGAATTTATGTGCTCTTTAATAGGGAAAAACACATTTATGTTGTGTTTCTGGATCTCTCACAATATTTTGTATTATTTTCTGTCAAGTGCACACATTTCACATAGATTTTTATAGAAGATGGGGAAACAGCTAACAGAGATGAGAACGTAAAAGGAGGTACTTTGGGAACACTGCAGTGAGGGCATGGAAGAGAGGTCAACAGAAGGCAAGAAGCTATAGCACTGGAGGGACACTTGTGAAGTGTCCCAAGTATAAAATACTGAGTTGTAATCATGAGATTATAGCCCGCTTCCTTATACCTTACCTCCAACACCAACAAAGCTCCAGTTTAATAATAGTGGATTACAGGTAAAGGGCTACAAGAGACAAACTCTGAGGAGGAATACTTAGAAAGCTCAAAGTGCAGAGAGACCAAAACAAGCACACTAGAGGAATGTGAAGGCTCTGGCTTTACAGCTAGGGAAAATTTTAAACAAACCCAGGTTTTAGCCAGATTAACAAATTTTACTTAACTGAATGCCATTTACCTCAGTCTCTATCATCCAATACATCCCATGCAGCTTTTACCCAAAATTGCAAAGCATGATAAAAGACAAGAAAAAACAAAAAATAACACACATTGGTTGTACTTATATGCATGTATACAAGTCCTTTGGTAGATCTCTTATCTGCCCCAGATCTCCCTACCTCCCGGCTGTAATTTGACAGTCTGCTGAGGTAAGGCATGTATGGGGAGGGGGAAGAGCAATGGTATATGTACACAGATAATAATTTAATTTAAAAAATTAAAAAAAACACCCCACAATCTGAAGAGAAAAAACACATATGTTATGCATGACCCAGATATTGGAATTATCATACAGAATTTAAAACAACTATAATTATTCTTTTAAGTAATCTAATTTAAAAAATAGGTAGGATTAATAAATTTATCAACATACTGCAACCTCACTTATGTAGAATAATATAATATACTCATACATCATTATACTTTTAAGGGGGAAAACTGAAATTTATTGAAAAATTCTGCCAGTGAATCAGATATTTTGAGGTATGATTCTGTTAAATATTGATTCTAATAAATATTTATACTTACAATCCATCCACATAAACCTTGATTACTCAATTTAACATAGTAAATAGACAAACTGATGTATCTGTGATCACCAGGACTTGTATTATTTAATGAGTATGAATGTCTTGCTCACATCCAATCCAGCTGTCAATTGTGTTGTATAATGCACATTTGTTCGTTACAATTTTTACAGTATAAATTATTAGTATTATGTTATCTTTGCATTTCAGATTGGAAAGTTTCTCTTCATGTATCTTCTGGCTCTCTGATTCTCTCCTTAGCCATGGCAGGTCTACTGATCAGCTTATTAAAAGTATCCTTCATTCTGTTACTATATGTCTGACTTCTAGGGTTTCCTTTACTATTGTTATATTTTTTAAAATAATTTCTATATGTTTGCTTACATTACACATGTGATTTTCAATCCTACTTATTAAGCATTATTTAGAATCATTTTATTGCATTTACATTTAATGAAACATAAGTATTAAAGGTGCTTTTATATTTTTTTCTTTCCTTGTTTCTGTTTTTTTCTGAACACATACAACATATGAGATCACTTATCAGAGATAGTAACTTTATTTATTTTTTTCAGGATCCTGAAATCCTTTAAAATTGGACTTACTGACAGAAAAGGAAGGTAATGCCCATGATCTCTGATTCATTTTCTCCTGGTTACCCAAGGGCTGGGGCCAGTGTGCTGCCAGGAAGGGAGGAGACAAATGGCCAACCTAGTTTCTTTAAAACTTGCTATTGATCATCCTCCTGTAAACAGGGGGAAAAAGTTTTTTCTATAAGGAAGCATTGTTATGAAAGATTTGAGCAGAATGTCGTTGGATGAGCATCCCTTATGTCAGACAAACCTGGGATCTGTGTATTTATGATGTATGACTCTCTATAGAATATAATGTATGCTACATAATATCTAAGATATAAAATAGAGCTGTTTTTCAATCTATATGCTCCCTATTCTGTGAACTCATGCACCTCCTTAGAGACCCCATTCGTTACCCCAGGCCAAAGATCACATGTCTGACATGTGAAGGAGGAATGACTCAGGTCTCTCTCTGTTTCACCTGTGACTCTTTACTGTTTGGATAATTAAAACTATCATTAAAGCTTGATAATGGACAAGATATATAATTTGTTAGAGTATAATTTGACAATTCAGTTCTTAGCATTGTTAAAAAAAAATGTGCATTTAAATGCAAGTATTAATAAAGGTATCTCAGGCCCTGTTAAGCAGCCTACCCAATACAATTTTTGAATTTTGAAACAATGCTATTTGAGATGAAGCCATTTGCCTAGGGAAAAAAAAGGAAAGAGAAACTCTTGATGTTGATGCACATAATTATAAGCGCTGCAAACCTTTTAGAAGCTGTCAACTGCTTGGTCCATCAACCTCAACAGCGACCTATAAAAATGTTCTTGTTTGGTACATCCTTAATTTGGAGAGCAGAGAAGCATGTTGTTCTGCAGCTTCTGTCGCATCTGTCACTCACACCAGGGACATAGTTTGTTTCCATAGAGCATCTTATCTGCATTGAAGTTTTTGTCATAAACCTTGATCTTTAATAGGTAAATTCATAAAGTTTATAATTGGCACAGAAGCTTATAATTGGCATACGATTGTAAAATATAGCCTGGTAACATCTTTTAACATTGATTTCACTTAATCTTTAACCTGACACATTGCAGGTTTTACAGTAGCAGTTCTCACATCGAGACTCCATCTGTTAATGGCAGGAAGCAACACTGCTATCCTCCAGGAGGCTGCCAAAAAGTGTAAATGATTTGATATGCAGCTAACAGGAGTTTTAGCATCCTCAGCAATGCTTTTGCTGTATTTCCCATTCACACAGGAATAACCTTTGAGCACAATGACTGATAGAATTCCTGTAGCTCCAACTTTTCAAGACACCATAGGAACAATAATAGTTATCATTACTGTTGATGTGCAAACATGCTTGCAGCATCAGTCAGAGTGGTACCTAGGCATTCTGACAGAACTATTAAACCTATTAGTTCACATCAGTGAGCAAAGTTGAGGTTGCCAAATGCTTCCTTGAGCCCTAACCGTCAGGACATCCTTTAAGTCACACTACCTTGATTATATTAGTTACAGAGCTTCAGAAATCCTCCTAGGCATGCCAAAATGGAATAATGTGTGCATTCACAAGTAATTTATTTCTTGGAAAGTCCTTGAAAAAAGCAAAAGACAGTTGCCCATAGATTAAACAGGGCAGTGCTTCTTGACAAATAGTCTTTTCCAGGTCAGATTAATAAATTTTCATTTGGCAACTACTGTGTGCCAGGAAATTTGCTAAGTGCTGGATGTTGAGATACTACAAAATATATTTTCTGGCTTCAAACAGCACACCAATTAGTTACTGAAAAAGATATATAGGCATATGACTAGAAAGTAATCCATTAAACATAAATGGTGGGGGTGGGGTAACATAACAGTTTAGGATAACAAAAAGAGCTCAGAATTTTAAAGCTACTTGAAATAAAAGCTTCAATATACATTTTGGTTACATGGCATTGAGAAAGTTATATAACATCTACAATTTTGTTTTCTCATCTGTAAAATAGGAGATATTTATGCATACTAAGTAGTTTTATTGCAGGGATTAAATGAGATGTGTGAATTTATAAAATTTCACAGGAGAAAGAAACTTAATGAACTCAGAAATGTTCACATGAAACTTCACGAGAATGCATGTTGTTCAGGCTGCTTGTCATTGAATGCGGGATCCACTCCTATCTGGAACTGTCAATTTAATCACATTTATCTGTTCTCAGAATAATTGAGGGTACTTTCAACTTATCTGACTTTATGGGATAGCCACACCTTGTTCTCCTCCACTAAGCAATTTTGCTCAATTAATATAATTTACTTGATTCTGCACACTCAGGCTTTGAGGCATCTTTAAAGCTTTTGATGTCAAGTATATTGATCATTCTCTTAATTTGATTTTTGACACAAGGATGAGTTTTAACGTGCTTTATTAATCAACTTTTTTTTCAATTTTACTTTTAACTAGTTGGGGATGAGAAAGATGACAAAGTTGTCTTCTCCAACACTTGAAGTTCTATAATTTTGGACTGTCTCTATCCCTTTGTTTTTTGCTACGAAAGTATTTAGTTATTTTCTGATGTCTTCCCTGCAATGCCTTGACAAATAGAGCACATTGATATAAAAATATTTAGTGAACAAACTAATGTATATCTTTTAACAAATGCTTTAGTAAACAACTCTATTACAAATGACTATTTTCATTTCCTTATTCCATGCTCCAGACATTTGTAAGTGAAGAAGGAAAAATACATAAAAATAGAAGAAAAAGGAACAAAAAGCTTCAACAAAAAAAGACTCAAATTGAAATAGTACCCTCAATGTTTTGTGCTTATTTTAATATCTTGAAGTATGACATTTTGATCTGTACTATAACATGGGATTTCATAAACATCTTAATTGTTATTAATGTCAAAACTTAATGCACTTATCATGATAAGTAAATACTAATCAGATGGTAAAATGAGGCAGAGAGTGTGAGCAATATATACCATCTCAGAAATGATAAATAGCAGAGCTAGTATTAGAAACCAGGAAGTATTAAATATGTTCAGATATTTAACCATCAATTTCTACTTCTGTGTCATAAAAGCTAAGAGTTGTTTTTCATGTGATCCTATTGTCTTGAAAAGCCTGATGTGATCTTTTTGATATCAACATGCAGATAAAAGAAACATTTAACCATGTCACTAAGACTCATATAAAATGTCCCATACTTTTCATATAGTGGTGGAAAGCTATAATGAAACACTGAGGGTCCAACTGGATTTAAAAGAATGTTCAAATCTAAAGACATAAATCAATGGCCAAAACATTGCTTTCTCGCTTAAATCTAGTCATCATGCAAAGAAACCATTAGTGTCAGACATATTTCATGAGGTCATATCTGTAAGTAAAAAGGTAAGAAATTATCTATTACTAGTGGCCCAGTACTTGAAATTCGTGCACAGGATGGGGATGTCCCTCAGCCTGGCCTGTACCCTCTCCCACAGGGATGGAGCCTAAACCAACAGTCAGACATCCTTATCACAATCCGGGACTGCTGGCTTCTAACCGCTCACTTGCCTGCCTGCTTGATCACCCCTAACCACTCTGCCTGCTGGCCTGTTCACCCCCAATTGCCCCCCTGCAGTCCTGATCACCCCCAATTTCCCTCCTTCTGGCCTGCTCACTGCTATCTACCCCCCATTGTCAGCCTGCTCACCCCCCAACTACCCACACCTGCTGGCCTGCTTGCCCCCAACTGCCACCCCTTGCTGGCCTGATCACCCCAAACTGCCCTCTCTTCCTGACCTGATTTCCCCTAACTGCCTCTGCCTTAGCCTTGCCACCATGGCTTTGTCCAGGAGGACATCTGGAAGGTCTCCTAGTCTAATTAGCATGTTATCCTTTTATTGGTATAGATAGAGGCCTGGTGCACATATGGGCCAACTGTTCTGCCCTGAAGGGTGTCCCAAATCAAAGTGGGGGTCTTCTGGGGGGTGGCGGGGCCTGGGGAAGTTTGCAGGCTGGCCACACCCGGTCAGGCTGGGGTCCATACTGGGGGCAGTGCCTGCCTGGGTGAGGGGCTGAGAGCTGTTTTCAGGCTGGCCACACCCCCTTCAGGGTGGGGGTCCCCACACTGGGGGGCGGTGCCAGCCGGGGCAATGGGCAGATGGCCCTTTGCAGGCTGGCCACCGCCCCATCAGGGTGAGAGTCCCTGCTGGAGGGAGTGTCCGGCCTGGGCGAGGAGCTGAGGGCTGTTAAGGGGTGGTTTGCAGGCCACCCAAGCTCCCAGCTTTGTCTAGAATAGGGGTGTCGAACTCAATCAGAGAAGGGGCCAAAATCTAAAATCCAGCCTAAATCGCGGGCAGAATGGTTTACTGAACAGTCATAAACTGTCATTGTGATGGAAACGCAGCGGAGTGCAGTGATGACAGTGCGGTGCGGGCCACATTGCAAGGCCTAGTGGGACGGATTTGGCCCGCGCGCCTTGTGTTTGACACATGTGGTCTAGAAGGACATCTGAAAGGTCTCCAGGTGGTCTCCCCATCTAATTAGCATATTATTCTTTTATTAGTATAGATGGTGCTGCACTGTAAGATTCCGTTAAGTTCTTTCTACTCTAAGAAAATTGGTAACAGGCTATTGGCTTACTCTGTCTTTTTATGCATATTCCTTATGTAAACGACATATTAATCTTTAGATTGAAAGGAGAAACAGAGTTAACTATTTTGGGAAAAACCTGAAATAGTTATGCTACCTGTGCAAAATGAAATGTAAGAAATAACATTTTTAACAAAGACTTGTATATGAGAACTAGTCTTTACTAACAGGAGAAGTGTCAGACTTTTATTATCAATATTTGGAAAAGTTCATGTAGCTTTGCACAATTTGCAGAGCAATTTTTTCATATATTACTGTATTTAATCCTCATAACTACCTTAAGAGAGACCAGCCGAGCATATTTCAATAACAAACTAGAACAGTTCTTTTATAAAAATCCAAACAATAGTCCTCTCTACCTCTTCATAAACCCAACGTGGTAAAACTAAGCCAAGTCCTGATTCCAAACAGCATTAGGAAATGGTGGCTTTTCATAGTCAGATGCCAAATTTACCAACATGAATATTTAATATTGTAAATTTATATCTTCTATGTATTACATTGACAATATGAAGTGTTTAAAATAAACATTTCACAATGACCAAACAGGTAAGTAATAGTAAACATTTTAAAATTTATGTTGTATTTGTATTACTTAAAATTGAGTTAAAAACATTTTATTTGAAACAATTATGTATTTACAGGAAAGCATAAAAAAATTTAAGGTGCCTTCACTCAGCCTTTTCCAGTGGTAGCATGAAATTGACCTTTGTTTAAAAATTATTAAGATTTCATCAATTATACATGCACTTTGTATGTTCTGTGTGTGTATGTATTTTTATGCAACTTTATTACTGTAACTGCCAACACTATCAAGAGACAGAAAAACATTGATCAAAACTTCAAACCTCAGAGGGAAGGTTGGGGAGTGGGGGTAAAGGAGAGAGATCAACCTAAGAACTTGTATGCATGAATATAAGCCTAACCAATGGACACAGATATCAGGAGGGTGAGGACATGAGTGTGTGTGGGGGGATGAGGGGTAATGGGGGAATAAAAACACATATGTAATACCTTAATCAATAAAGAAAAAAGATACAGAACTGTGCCATCACTGTAAGAGAGCCCTACTACCTTGGGTGGTCAAACTCACCCTACCTCTCTACATCCCTTACCTCTGGCAACCACCAATATGCTTTTTATTGCCACAATTATGCTATTTAATGAATGTTATATGGAATTATGCAACATATGTGCTTTTGTGATAGACTTTTAGCCATTCAAAAATGTCCTTAAAGTTTACATAATTTTTTTTGTATCAATAAATTGCTCCTCAACAATATTTTGAGTCATAGTCCATTGTATGCATATATCATAATGTGTTTAACCATTCAAACATTGAAGTTTTGGCTATTATGGATAAAAGTGCTATGAATATTCACATACAAGCTTTTGTTTGAAAATCAGTTCTGTTCCCCTTTTTCTGCCCCCAGGATATATGCCTAAGAGTAGAATGACTGGGTTGTACAGTATGTATGGCACTAACTCTAGGTTGTTTATAGATGCTTTTTATGAGATAAAGTATTTCCCCTCTACCAGTCTTTTTAAAGGTATTTATAATGAATGCGTTTTGATTTTATGGAATACATTTATTGCTTTTCAAATATTAACTCAATCTTGCTTATTTGTGATAAATCCGGTTTGGTTATTATATTACTATTTTTATATATTATTTGACTCAATTGGTGAAATTTTGTTGAGGATTTTTCCATCTAAATTCATGAGAGATATTGGTCTGCAGTTTTTCCACTGTCTTGATTTGATTTTCATATCAAGGTAATATACTGGCCTCATAAAATTAGATGTGATAAAATTGACTTTTAAGTCACTTGATTTACTTTTCTGAATCACCCAAAGAATAGATTGTATTGAATTCAGAACTGCTGTCTTTTTTGTATTTACCTTATTCTTTTATTTAGAATTACATATTTCATACATTTATAGTTTTCTGATTTTAAATAGTGTACTTAATATACTTAATAGTATGTTTACTCAGATTCTATAATTAATGAATATAACTTTTATTCTGTATTCTACATTCTGAACTATGCATAAAGTGATTAATATATTCTTACCTTGAAATAAATAGGAAGTGTTTTTGTATAGGAGAATGATCTCTATGGCCTCTGTGGGGCAGTATTAGTTGCTAGAGTGAATCTGATCTGAATTGTCAGTAAGTGTCCACCTCATCTCCATGTCTTGATAGTCCATATGTTGCACTGTTAGTCATATCTATTATTTTTCAATAGATACTAGTAATTTAAAACCTCATTGCAAGTTATGCTAACTAAAATTTAAGATGATATTGCTTGCTTCTCATCAGTTTTTCAATGTATTTTAAGTTAAAATATTAACAATCACCATTTTAACTGTGTAGAGTCTGTAGACACACACACACACACACACACACACACACACACACACACACACACACTAGAGGCTTGGTGCATGAATTCATGCACGGAGGAGGGTGTGTCCCTCAACCCAGCCTGCACCCCCTCCAATCTGGGACCCCTTAAGGGATGTTCGACTGCCCCTTCAGGTATCAGACATGAAGGGACATGAATGGGCAGTTGGACATTGCTCTCACAATCCAGGACTACTGGCTTCAAACCACTCACCTCCCTGCCTGCTTGCCTGCCTGATTGCCCCTAACTACTTCTGCATGAAAGCTTGATCACCCCCTAATCACTCTCCTGCCAGCCTGATTGATGCCTAACTCCTCCCCTGCCAGCCCAATTGCCCCTAAATGTCCTCCTCTGCCAGCTTGGTCACCCTTAACTTCCCTCCCTGTTCGCTGGATTGCCCCAACTGCTCTTCGCTGCAGGCCTGGTACCCCTCAACTGCCCTCCTCTGCAGGCCATCTTGTGGCGGCCATCTTGTATACACATGGGGGCAGCCATATTGTGTGTTGGAGTGGCAGTCAATTTGCATATTACTATTTTATTAGAAAAAATATATACTCTTACATAGTACATAATTATTTATATGTTAAATAGACATAATCATTAGAAGAATACAACTGTGAGCAGTGAAAAAACAAAAGAAAATATTTCATAAATACTTATCAGCTCTTTTATTTTTTAAAAATTATTTGGGTAGTGATAAAATATACTTATTTTAATAATTTTACTTTGAGTTACACTTCATCTTTTTTTAAAATATATTTTATTGATTTACACAGAGAGGAATTGAGAGGGATAGAGAGTTAGAAACATCAATGAGAGAGAAACATCGATCAGCTGCCTCTTGCACACCCCCCACTGGGGATGTGCCCAAAACTAAGGTACATGCCCTTGACCTGAATCGAACCCAGGTCCTTTCAGTCCACAGGCCAACGCTCTATCAGCTGAGCCAAACTGGTTTCAGCATACTACATCTTTATATATTGAAATACAGAAACTAAACTGAAATGCATGGTTTTCCTCTGGGCAGAATGCAAAGCTGATTTCCCAGTTCCTTGTCCAGGTGGATTCGAAGAATGAAGCCATGGCCAAAAGGTGGTATAGAAAAAGGCAGAAATTTATTTAAAAATAAGCACAGACTCCCATGTGGGGAGGGGGAGAGACCCACTAAATCCCTCTTTCTAAGATTTATAAAGGTTGCAGTTCTTTGTGTGCTGTTATCTCCTCTGATTGGTCACTACAGCAGCTCCAAGTCTCAAACCCATGTGGGGTCTTTCTGTTTTCTCCTGCTCTGGTGGTAGAATTCTCTATTCCCTGTGAAGGTCTGTTTGCCTCTTTCTCCCTTTGTTTTTCTATTCCCTGTGGCTTTCTCCTTATCTTCTGTGAATGAATGTATTCTTCTCCCTTTACTCCGTGAATGTCTTCCCCTCCCTTATTCTATGGACATATGCTTTTTGTTAGCTCCCAGCACCCCAGGTTTGCAGCCTTCCCTTTATTTCTAGAACTCCCCAAACCTGCCTATTTTACTTCTAAAACCACATTTCAATATTCTGATGCCTGTATAGGTTTGTAAATAAAATTATCTTTGAGAGACTATCCTTTGTAATAAAAATATGTTAAGTTTCCAGTCAGTCAGTTGGCCTTTCAAACAATCAAAGCGTAATATGCTAATGATATGCCAAGACCACTCAATGGCTTGCCATGGCATGCACTGACCACCAGGGGCAGATGCTCCAACCAGTAGGTTAGCTTGCTGCTGGAGTCTGGCAGATCAGGACTAAGTAAGACAGGCTGGTCATCCCCTGGAGCCCTCCCATGGTCACTCCCCCGCTGGCCAACCTCCCGCATTCCTCCCTGGCCCCAATCTTGACCCGGTGGGTTCCCTGGATCTGACCTGTTCCCTTTCACAATCTGGGACAAGTCAGGGGACGTGGAAGAGCCAGTTTTGGTCCAATCCTGCAGGCCAGGCCCAGGGGCCCCACTGGTGCATGAATTCGTGTACCAGGCCTCTACTATTTAAATAAGAGTGAGTATATCAGGCAAATTAGACATTTTAAATGTTCCTCACATAAATATCAGCTTCACTGAAATTCTTGCAAGCAGTTTTTCCCCCCACTTAGTTTTAATTTGTTGGCAGGCAATACATTCAGAAAGGTGATATTTTAAGTATTCCCCAACTCTTTTGACCTCAAACTCTGTTATCAGTACTATTTTCACAGGCTTAAGTGCTATCATATTATTTTCTGGGAAACATGGCTCTAGATAATATAGTTTTAATCCCTGGAATTTGTTGGACAGTATGGGCAGAAAAGACATTCTCACTAATACAGGTTTAGCCAGTCATTTCTGAACTTTAGCAGAACAGAGTGGTAAATACAAACACATTTTTTGTTAGGGCAGTAGTCAGCAAACTGCAGCTCACAAGCCACATGCAGCTTTTTGGCCCCTTGAGTGTGGCTCTTCCACAAAATGCCACATGTGGGTGTGCACTTACAGTGCAATTGCAGAAGTCGGTTTTCGGCTCTCAAAAGAAATTTTAATCATTGTACTGTTGATATTTGGCTCTACTAACTAATCAGTTTGCCGACCACTGTGTTAAGGTGACATCTCCTTGTTGAGCCACTCACCTGAAATTGAGGAGAATTGAGGAGAATTCTGATCTGAGGTTCATCGTTAGGTATGTTACTTGCCTTTGAGTTGACTCCGACTCCTAGCAACCTTGTGAATGTCTACAATGTCCAGCCCTCAACACCCTGATCAGCTCCTATAGGCTTATGTCTATGAGTCATTTATGGAGTTAGTCATACTCATATTCAGCCTTCCTCTTTTCCTGCTGCCTTCTGTTTTTCTCAGCATTATTGCCTTTTCCAGAGAACGTGGCTTTCTCTTGATGTGCCTGAAGCAAGACAGCTTCAGTTTTGTCATGTTTTTTTTTTTTTTTTTTTTCCTCCAGCAATGTTTCAGTTTAATTTGCTCTAGGACCTACTTTTCATCTTTCTGTCAATCCAGGGAATCCATAGAGTTCTCTCCTAACATATTTTATATTTAAAATGAATCCATTGTTCCTAATAATACTGTTGTAATTAATCTGGTGATTAATAACAGGAAAGGAGCAAAGAGAAGGCCAAATATTACAGGCTTGTCACTTGGGAAGCATTGCCAGGAAGCTGCAGTTTAACACTCCCCAGGGAGCCACAGGTCTATTCCTGCAGATCACTGGAGGAAGGAACTAGACTGGGAGAATAAATGCATGCTCAATAAAGTCTGGGTACATTGGGAAGGTGATTGCTGTCAAACAGAGCTGGAAATAGGTCAGCGGCCAGAGAAGGTATGGCCACTGTGAGTGCAGAAAGCTTTGAGATATTGAATCTCCTAGAAATAGAAGTTTGCTCTCTTTCTCTTGATTGATCTCTCTTGGTTCCTCTTGGTTGGTTCCTGGCTTGTGGGGCTCTTACACTCCTGCCCTCCTGCATTTGCCCTCATAGCCCACAGCCACGTGGACCCCATACAATGGACTAATGGACTGCAACTAGCCTAATGCTAAATTGGACCCAATTCCAACATCGAACAGAAACTCTGGACACTGGGTTTGCTTTTAGCTCTTCTGGATCCCCAACTGCACATCTTCCAGGACTGGATTAAGGGGAATGGGACTTTGGAAACCCAGGGATATAATTTCATGAAAATAAAAATCACTCGTCCTCCCATGCCAGTCTCAGAAAATGCTTTTTCTCAAGATATCATAAGCACTCCACCCCCAGTGCTCAGTGGGAAAAAGGATACACCCCTTCCACTGAGGACACTATAAGCCTGTTCAACTTTCACATCTGTACATAGTAGTTGGGAAGTGAGAGTGCTGATGATCTTAGCCTTGGTCTCTAGTGACACATCTTTGCTCTTGAAGAGCTTTACTAATCTTCCATTGCTGTCATTCTGAGTCCAAGCCTTTTCTTGATTTTTTTTCCCCCTGCAGTCTCTCTTTGAACTGATGACTGAACTAAGATAAGCAAAATCTTTAAAAATTTTATGTTTTCATTGTCTATCTTGTTTTATATTACTTATTCTCAGTCAGGCATTGAAACATCCCCTAGTTCAGACAATTCATCATGTATATTTATCTCTGCCTGTTGGTTATGGGCAATTTGGGACTCCCAGAAACTGAGATGCTTTCAAAAGCCGATCCACTCAGACCACAGAGCACATCCTCACACTCTCTCTTACCCTTCTATACTGTGGCAGCACAAGACACCCTAACTGCATGGTCTAGATCTACCCTTGTGCCTGATTTTGTTGCCATCCTCCACTGACTCTTTCTTTAGCTCAGCAGAAGATGCTGGAAGGGTGAAGAAAGGACATTACTTCTTTTTTTAAAATTTATTTATTTATTATTAATTTTATTTATCTTTTTTTTTTTTTTAAATCTTCACAAGGACATGCTTATTGGTATTAGAAAAAGGGGGAGGGGAGAGAGAAACATAGGTGTGAGAGAGAAGCATAGATCAGTTGCCTTTCCATATGCACCCTGACTAATTAGGTGATCTGACTGGGAATCAAATCTGCACCTTTCAGTGTAGAGGGCCATCTGAGAAGGCTCATGGACATTCTTTAAATTGTCAACTGAGCCTGAGGCATTGGCGGAGTACCTTTCTCCAAGTTTCAGCAGGGGCGGATCTAGATATGTAAATCCAGTAATATTAGGGCCTAGTTAAGAATACAAATACCAAAAGCTCCTTTAACCCTATAAAATAAACCTGCTACTTGGCTTGGGGGGTCGCTTGCATGCCTCTCATCAGAAAAAGATGGTGCAACACTAGAACCCATCTGGATGAATCTCGGGTGTATGTAGCGTTAGTTGTCTGATGTCTTGCGTTATGTCTTTCTTGGTAGTTGCTTTGCTCTTCTTGCTTTTATCTTATCTCTCGCGCTATATCTCTCTTCTCGTCTATCTCCTTCGACTCTCACCCCACCTCACCTCCCTCACCCACTCCTCCCTCCCTCCCTCCTCCTTCTTCTTTCTTTCTTTCTTTCTTTCTTTCTTTCTTTCTTTCTTTCTTTCTTCTTTCTTCCTTTCTTTCTTTCTTTCTATCCCCAGCTCCTCCACTCAGGAGCCTGTTGATTTCCAAGATGGACACAGAAAACAGAGAAACTGTCGTGTGTATGTATGTATGTGTGTGTGTGTGTGTGTGTGTATCCGTCCCCCCACCCCACCCCACCCCTCCAGCATTTTGGTGCGCTGAACAGGGACTGAGTATAGAGGGAAGGAAGCAAGGGGATCACTCCCATGAGGTGTGCACATGACAGATTAAGAAGCAGCAATGCAGCCAATTCGGGTGCCAGAGTGTTAAGCTCGTCACCACATGGACTCAGAGAAGCTCCTGTGTCTCTTCACTCAAAAGGACTAAGTACTGCCCAAGATGACAGCAAAGTGGAAGAAGAAAACTGAAAACTACACAACATGGAGTCATCTGAAGAAGTTAAAGATTGATGTGGAAGCTACTTCTTCAACCATGTACCTGCTCATGCTAGCTTCTGTTAAGTCTTCTGCAAAGTCTTGTGCAGCCAGTCCAAGGACTCTGAGTAAATATACACCAGCAGCAAAAAAGACTCTCATTTAATAGCTAAAAATGTTAATATGGCCATAGTTATGATTTCTCATATTGTTTTGCATTGGCATTGTTTTGTTATTATTTAATAGCCAGAGTTTTGCTCTTGACATTCAAGTTTTGAAAATTATAACATGTATATAGTTTAGTTTTTGCGTTGGCATTGTTTGCAATTGTTTTAATTTTAGAGTCCTATTATTAATGTTTAAATTTTATTTTTATTATAGTAGCTTAAAAACAAAACAGAAAAAAGGGTGAGATGTAGAGGGACGCCTGAAAAGGCACATGGACATTCTTTAAGTTGTCAACTGAGCCAAGGCACTGGCAGAGTACCTTTGTCCAGGTGTCAGCAGGGGCGGGTCTAGATATGTAAATCCAGTAATGCTAGGGCCAAGTTAAGAATGCAAATAAGCTCCTTTAACCCTATAAAATAAACCTGCTGCTTGGTTTGGGGGGTCGCTTGCTGCCTCTCCCTCAGAGAAGATGGCACCCACCTAGCACCCAGCTTATTGAATCTATTTCTCTTTCTTTCTTTTTCTTTCTTTCTTTCTTTCTTTCTTTCTTTCTTTCTTTCTTTCTTTCTTTCTTTCTTTCTTTCTTTCTTTCTTTCTTTCTTAATTTCCAGCTCCTCCACTCAGGAACCTGTCATTTTCCATGATGGACATGGAAAACAGAGAAACAGCCCCCACATTTCAGTGTACTGGACAACACTCCAACGAACTGAGCCACACCCAGCAAGGGTTATTATTATTTTTAAATCACCACTCAAGGAAATGTTGCCTTGTTTATTGAATTTATAGAGGGAGGGAACAGAGAAACATTGATGTGGGAGAGAAATTTCTATCAGTTGCCTCCTGCTCATGCCCCCAACCAGTAATCGAACCTGAAATCTTTTGGTCTAGGAAACAACATTCCAATCAACAGAGTCTCCCAGCCAGAACAAGAACATGACTTATTTTATAGTGCACTTTTACTCATCTATCATGTATCTGTTATTTGATAAAGTGGGGAGCCTTTCCCCTGACTGGTTCTCTCAGTGAGGTCCTTGCAATATCTCAAGAAAAAAAAAAAAAAAGAATTTTCTGAGACTCCTATGGTAGAGTGAGTGATTTTCATTTGGATGGAACTACATCCCTAGGTTTCCAAAGTCCCACTTCCCTTATTCCAGTCATAGAAGTATAGCTGGGCTTTCAGGAAAACTAGAAGCAAAGCCAGTGTCCAGAGTCTCCTTTCCATGTTGGAGCCAGGTCCAGTATGGCATCAGACTAGCTGCAGTGCATTAGTCCATTGTGTGTAGGGTCTACATGGCCACAGGAAGGCAAGGGAGCCTCACACACCCAGGGTCACAAAAGTCCCAAGAGGCTCAAAAGCAGTAAGAGCACACAAAAGCACAAGCTAGCAAACTCCTTTGTTCAGGGTACTAAACATCCCAAATTTCCTCATGCTTGCAGTGGCCATGCCCATCCTGGCCAATCACCTTTGTCCTCTGGTGTGATTGACAGCAAACACCTTCCCGAGTCATTCCAACTTTACTGGGTATGCATCCATCTTCTCTTTGCTGGACCCCTAGAGAATAAACGTGTAGCCTTTGCTCCTTTACTGTTATTAAAAACTAGTTAATTACAGTGGTATTATGTCTATATATGTCTACCTCTCTGAATATCTTTCTATCTCATTCCCTTCTTCACACTTATTCTCTTTCCCTCTTTCTTGTTTTCTTTTTAAATTAATATTATACCTGAGCTGCATGATATATATGTATATATATAGTCTGGAAAATTTACAGCACTTTCCTTCCCTCCTTTTTTGATATGAACTTTTTCTTTTGGTGTAATAGATGTTTCCTATCTAGAGGCACAAATCCTGTAGATGTGTATATGTGTGCCTGTGTGTGAGACCAAGAAAGAGAGAGAAAGCAAGGGAGAGGAGAGAGACAGACAGAGAGAGAGAGAGAGAGAGAGAGAGAGAGAGAGAGAGAGAGGCTCAATGAACCATACACATTAAAGTGTCTGCAATTAATTTTGTAAGCATACAGGATATACTGCTTAAGATTATGTTGTGGATAACATTAGAGGCATATCAATGTACTCTCAGTTATTATCTTATCTTAGCATTTTTAAATCAAAGTAGTTAATAATTAATTGTGATAAACTAATCCTATGGAATAAAATCGTGATCATTCAGAGATTAAACACCATTGTATACAGTAATTTTTGTTGCGATAAGACAGTTACCTTTTTTATTCCTTGTTTTCATTATTTGTATTGATAAAATCTATTTATATTTTACTTCCTAACTTTCTGGTAGAGATTAAATATATCTATATACTTAAAAACTATCTTAAACAAAATCTCAATATATTGAAAATGTTATCACCATAGGGAATGTAAACCTGAAGTCAGTTACTGAATTGTATAGAAAAGTCATTTTACTTCATTTAAAAAAAAATCAAATTAAATCTAAATTTAAATGGATACTGTTGTGATAATATGGTTATCATTTTACAGGAAAGGAATAAAGGGAAGACTAGATAATATAGTCGTGGCATTTATACAGCTTTGCCAGGAAGCTGTAGTTAACATTCTGAGTGATGTAGGAAGGTGGCTGTTTGTCAATCACACCTGGAAGCAAGTCAGTGGCCAGAATAGGGCATGGAACCTGAACATTTAAGCTCCTAGACAAAGAGAACTTTTCCTCTCCTGGCTCCTGGCTCACCTGCTTGCTATGTGAGCCTGTCTTCTGTTGCAGGGGACATATTTTCCTACATTTTCCCATGGGGCCCATGGCCATGTGGGCTGCTCACAATGGACTATTGGACTTCAATTGGCCTGATGTTCTGCTGGACTCAGCAACAACATGAAACTGAAGCTATGGACACTAACTCTGCTTTTGGCTTTGCTGAATCCATAACTACCCCTTTTTTGGGACTAGGTTAAAAGGTAGTATGGGACTTTACAACCCGAGGAATGTAACTCAACACAAAAATGTACTTTACTACATCTCATCCTCTTGTGGAGGCTCATAAAAATGTTTATTTCAGTGATGTCCCAAGGACCCTAGTGACAGGGATATCTGGCCCACTGATTTCTCCAGCAACAGAACCACTATTCTGCCAAGAATGTGAAAAATATAACCTTACACATTGAGGTTTCTTCCTTTACTGAAGTACTATGCAAACATCCTAAGAAGAAGCATCTTAATGCAAAAATAGAAATAGTTCTTTTTTGTCTTTGGTGCACATTTTGATACCAGGAATGTGCATTGCTTAAGATCATATACTGCCTGGACAATGTCAGTGTGCTCTTGTTTCTGTACTAGGTTGGTCTCATGGGATTATTTGACATCAATCACTAGGCATCCTGGAATAAAACTTTTTTTGGCTATTTTTTTAATTGGCTCTTCCAATTTGCATAACATTTTCTAGGTCTTGTCATTTTGTTGTAGAAGACCGGATAGAAAAACAAGCAACGCTTTAGCAAAATGGAGTTACACAGTTTTAGCACACCGCCGGACTCAGCGGGATAATTTATCAAATCTGAGCAAACTAACATGCAGGGAGCTTCTCCTTTTTATGTTTCTGGTGGCTTGAGTATGCTTTTGGTCCTTTTGTGGGATTTGCAAAACAGGCCCAAGGTGTTGAAGGTCTTGAGAACAAATATAATATTCATCCCCCCACCCCACGCCCTCCCCCTGGGTTGTGCACTGTTCATACTTTATGACCCCTGTAAGATGTGAGCATTTAGGTAACAGGTCTTGCAAGACAAGTTCTGGGAAAGAGGCAGTGACTTAATTATAGGTTATCAAGAATATACACTGGACTTGCTGGCACAGATTCAGATTGCTAGCTCCCCCCCCAAAAAAAAAAAAAATATCAGGGTTACATTGGGATTAGCCTTTTTAGCCTTCTCAATTTTACTGGAGGACATTAAAATACCCAAGGTCTACTCATCGTTCTTTACTGAGCCCCAAACTTCATTTTTTACATAGTGTAGGGATCTCTATATCTTCTACTTAGTGTAGGAGAATCTTAACCTTCCCTTCTTTCCCTCTCTGCTTCTGAACTCTCTTCTAAAATGGCTTAGTTTTCCCCACCCCACCTCCTTGCACCTAGTATATCCATGGATAGTTCAGGGTTTGAGGGAACAAAAGCTGAGAAGTGGTTGTTTTTTCATGGGGATTCTGCACTGGGACATTCAGGATTAATTCTTGAGGCATTGGCACTAGTAGTTTCCATGGGGAAGACTGGGATGAATAAGGAAACATTGCAGTAATTAGACATCAGTTATTACCTCAAGAAATTAACTTTTCCTATTTTAATTATCATCATTACATAATAGAGAGAGGACTAGCAGCCTTTCCTCCCCCCCCCCCTTTCTTTTTCTTTCTCCTTTCTAACAAAGGACTAGCAAAGGAAATTGCACCCAAGTTAAACAGTCAAGGAAGCTTTTGTGAGGCTTTTGCAGTAGGGAATAAACAGAGACCAGACACAGCCTAAATGTAACTGCTGAAACAAAGGTGGTGAGAGAGTTACAAAGAATTGAGGTACCAGGATCACAAACCATCAGTTTTTGCTACTTGGCTTTCCCCAAAGAAAAGTAAACTTTCTTCTATTTTCATGAAGTAGTTTCACAAATTGGGAGATAAGGCCCTTATCTTCTTTCATGTTTACATTTCAAAGAAATGACTCCCAGGTCCTTGACAAACACATTCTTGGGTTCTAAAACTGCAAGGTTTTTTTTGTTTTGTTTTGTTTTTAAGATTGACAACTCCAAGAAGAGAAAGAATTTACAGCTCCAGGTATACTAAAGAAAATGCACTAAGAAAAGTGGAGAAAACAGGAACCCTCTCTTCTGCACTGCTGGAGGGAATGCAGTTAAGCTGAGGGAATTTTTTTTTTTTTCCATAATGCTTAAACATTTTATTTTTTTCTACTTTAAAATTTTTTTTTATTGTCTAAAGTTTTATTTATGTCTCCTTTTTCCCCAATTGACCCCCCCAAGTCATTCCAACCCCATGCAAGCCCCCACTGCCACAGTGTCTGTGTCCATTGGTTATGTTAATATACATGCATACAAGTCCTTTGGTTGCTCTCTAACACCCTCCCCCTTACCATGTGTCTCTGAGTCTATTCTTGCTCATCAAATTACGTTGATCATTACACTGAGTGACCAGACTATTATGATCTCCGAACACATAATAATCTGGCCACCCAGTAAGTGTGTGTGTGTGTGTGTGTGTGTGTGTGTGTGTGTGTGTGTGGCCTGGTATAGGTAGAACTCTGGTTGAGGGGACAATTTGCATATTAACATTTTATTATATAGCGTATACACTGAGTTGCCAGATTATTATGCGTTCAGAGATCATAATAATCTGGTCACTCAGTGTATATCCCACATATGAGTGAGATCATGTAATATTTATCTTTCTCCAACTAGCTTATTTCACTTAGCATAATGTTCTCCAGTTCCATCCATGCTGCTGCAAATGGGAAAAGTTCCTTCTTTTTTTTTTAGTTGCATAGTATTCCATTGTGTAGATGTACCACAGTTTTTTAACCCACTCATCTGCCAGTGGGTACTTAGGCTGTTTCCAAATCTTAGCTATTGTAAATTGAGCTGCTATGACCATAGGGGTGCATATATTCTTTCTGATTGGTGTTGCTGGTTTCATGGGATGTAGTCCTAGAAGTGGGATCACTGGGTGAAATGGCAGTTGCATATATAGCTTTTTGAGGAAACTCCATACTGTTCTCCACAGTGTTTGCACCAGTCTGCATTTCCACTAGCAGTGCAGAAGGGAGGGGTCCTTTTTCTCCACATTCTAGAGAGCACTTGTCCTTTGTTCATTCTTTGATGATAGTCATTCAGACAGATGTGAGATGCTCTCATTGTTGTTTTGATTTGCATCTCTTGGATCAGGGGTCCTCAAACTTTTTAAAGTGGGGACCAGATCACGGTCCCTCAGAGAGCTGGAGGGCCGGACTATATGAACTACTAATTCCTACTGTAACACCTCGGCTGCACTCACTGCCCAAAAAACCTAGCGGGCCAGATCAGACTCCTCTGTGGGCCGCATGTGGCCCGCCGGCCGTAGTTTGAAGACGCCTGTGACTTGGATGATCAGTGACTTTGAGCATGTTTCATATGACTCAGGACTTCTGTATGTCCTCCTTGAAAGTGTCTATTTGCCCATATTTTGATTGGATTGTTTATCTTTCTTTTGTTAAGTTGTATGAGTTCTCTGTAAATTTTGGAAATTTAACCCTTATCAGAAATATCATTGGCAAATATATTCTCCCATGTAGTGGTCTTTCTTGTTGTTTTGTTAATGGTTTCTTTTGCTATGCAGAAGCTTTTTGTTTTGATATAGTCCCATTTGTTTACTTCTCCTTAATCTCCATTGCCCTAGGGGCTGTGTCCGTTAAAGATATTGCTATAACATATGTCTGCAGTTTTGCTGCCTATGGAGTCTTGTAGGACTTTTATGGTTTCCTGTCTTACATTCAAGTCCTTGAGCCACTTTGAACTTTTTTGTGTGTTTGCTTGTTTGTGGTGTAAGTTGGTGATCTAATTTCATTTTTTGGATATATCTGTCCAAATTTCCAAGTACCATTTATTAAAGAGACTGTTTTGACTCCATGTGTATGTTCGTACCTCCTTTGTCAAATATCAATTGAGAATAATGGCTTGGGTAAATTTCTGGATTCTCTGTTCTGTCCCATCGGTCTGTATATCTGTCCTTGTGCCAGTACCAGGCAGTTTAGAGAATAGTGGCTTGATAATATAGCTTGATATCTGGTAATGTGATATCTCCAACTTTGTTCTTCTTTCTCAGGATTGTTGTGGTTATTCAGGTCTTTTTTTTTATTCCAGATGAATTTTTGGAGATTTTTTTCTAGATCTTTAAAATATGCCATTGGTATTTGAATAGGTATTACATTGAATCTATAGATTGTTTTGGGTAGTACGGACATTTTAATGATGTTGATTCTACCAGTCCACGAACATAGTATATTCTTCTATTTGTTTTTGTCTTCATCTATCTCTTTTTTCAATGTCTTGTAGTTTTCTGAGTATAGGTCTTTTACATCCTTAAGTAAGTTTATTCTTAGGTATCTTAATTTTTGGGGTTCAATGCTAAATGGGATTTTTTTTTTCATTTCTCTTTCTGCAAGTTCATTATCAGTGCATAAAAAGGCCATAGATTTCTGGGTTTTAATTTTGTATCCTGCTGCATTGCCAAATTCATTTACTAGGTCTAATAGTTCTTTGATAGAATCTTTGGGGTTTTTCTATGTATAGTATCATGTCATCTGTGAATAAAGACAGTTTTACATATTTTTTTTTTTCTAATTTGGATGCCTTTTTATTTTTTCTTCTTGTCTGATCATGATGGCTAGCACTTTCAGTACTATATTGAACAGGAGTGGTTAAAATTGGCATCCCTGTTTTGTTCCTGTTCTGAGGGGAGATGAGTTTAGTTTTGCCCATTGAGTATGATGTTGGCTATAGGTTTGTCATATAAGGCTTTTATTATGTTGAGGTATGATCCCTTTATTTACACTTTGCTGAGAGCTTTATTTAGGGTGTTGGATTTTTTCTGCATCAATTGATATGATTATATGATTTTTGTCTCTCTGTTAATGTGATTCATCACATGTTTTGATTTGCAGATATAGTACCATCCTTGCATACCTGGAATAAATCCCACTTGGTAATGGTGTATGATCTTTCCAATGCTAAATTAGAATCTAATTTGTTGAGGATTTTAGCAACTATATTCATCAAGAATATTATTTCTTTCTTTTTTTTTTTTTGTGGGATATGTGTGGTGTCTTTATCTAGTTTTGGGATTAGGGTAATGCTGGCTTTTTAGAAAGAGCTTGAAAGTGTGCCTTCCTCTTGAAGTTTTTGGAATAGTTTGAGATGGGTAGGTTTTAGTTATTCTTTGAATGTTTAGTAGAACTCCTCTGTAAAGCCATCCAGATCAGGGCTTTTATTTGATGAAAGATTTTTGATAGCTATTTCAATTTCTTTGGTAGTTATCAGCCTATTCATATTTTTTGAATCTTCTTGATTGAGTTTTGGGAGTTCATATTTTTCTAAGAATATGTCCATTTAATCTAGGTTGTCCATTTTGTTGGAATAGAGTTGTTGATCAAATTTTTTGATAATTGTTTTTATTTCTGTGACATTGATTGTTACTTCACCTCTTACAATTCTGATTTTGTTTATTTAGGTCCTCTCTCTTGCCGAAACCAGTTTGGCTCAATGGATAGAGCGTCGGCTTGGGGACTGAAAGGTCCCGGGTTCGATTCCGGTCAAGGGCATGTACCTTGGTTGCGGGCGCATCCCCAGTGGGGGGTGTGCAAGAGGCAACTGATCGATGACTCTCTCTCATCGATGTTTCTAACTTTCTATCTCTCTCCCTTCTTCTCTGTACAAAATCAATAAAATATATTAAAAAAATATATATTTAGGTCCTCTCTCTCTGCTTCTTGGTGAGCCTGGCTAGAGGTTCATCAATCTTCTTTATCCTTTCAAAGAACCAGCTCTTGGTTTTGTTGATCTTTTGTATTGATTTTTGGTCTCTCTGTTGTTTATCTCTGCTGTGATCTTTATTATTTCCTTCTTTCTGCTTTCACTGAGCTGCTCTTGTTACTCTCTTTCAAACTCTTTGAACTGTAGGGTTATATAATTTATTACCATTTTCCTTTTTTTTTTTTTTTTTTTTTTTTTTTTTTTTTGCAGTAGCCTTATAGAGCTATGAACTTCCCTCTCAAGAGTGCTTTCATTGTCATTTGTTACCATGATGTTTTTTAGTTCTTCTTTGATCTCTTTGGTAACCCAATCACTGTTTAATAGCATGCTATTTAGCCTCTCATTGTTTAATTTTTTATTGTTTTTATTATATTGATAGTTGATTTCTAGTTTTATGCCACTGTGATCTGAAAAGATGCTTCATATGATGTATATCTTCTTAAATTTAAAGAGGCTTTGCCTGTGTCCCAATATGTGGTCTATCTTTGAAAATGATCCATGTGCACTTGAAAAGAATGTATATTCTATGGCTTTGGAGTGAAATGTGCTGAAGATATCAATTAATTCCATCTGGTCTAGTGAGTCATTTAGAATTTGCAGATTTTTTTGTTTAGAGGATTTGTCCAATGGTGATAGTGGGGTATTAAAGTCTCCTACTATGATTATATTGCTATCAATCTCTCTTTTGATATCCTCCAGGAGTTTTTTGTTGTTGTTGTTTGTTTGTTTGTTTGTTTTGTTTTTTTTGTTTGTTTTGTTTTGTTTTATGTATTTGGGTGCTCCTGTATTGGGTGCATATATGTTTACCAGAGTATTTCTTCTTGTTGGATTGCTCTCTTTAGTATCATGAAGTGGTCTTCCTTATGTCTTATTACGCCTTTCTCTTTGAGATCTAATTTGTTAGATATAAGTATTGCTAACCCAGCTTTTTTTGTTTTGTTTTTCATTTCCATTCACCTGTAAAATCTTTTTCCTTCCCTTCACCATCAGTCTGTGTATGCCTTTTTTTCTGAGGTGGGTTTCCTGTAGACAACAGATATATGGTTCATTTTTTTTTTTTTATTCCACTCAGCTATCCTATGTCTTTTGATTGGTAATAAATGACAATGAAAGCACTCTTAAGAGGGAAGTTTATAGCTCTGAAGGGCCAAATTGTGTGGTTTTAAAAGTGTTATAATACCCTGCCTATTAATAACAGAAAAAGAGCAAAGGGGAGACTAGATAATATAGACACATCATTTATATAGCTTTGTTTGGAGCTGCAGTTAACATTCTCAAGTCTGGCCGAAACCAGTTTGGCTCAGTGGAAAGAGCATCGGTCTGTGGACTGAAAAGTCCCAGGTTTGATTCTGGTCAAGGGCATGTACATTGGTTGTGGGCACATCCCTGGTAGGGGTTGTGCAGGAGGCACAGGGCTATGTTTCTCTACCATCGATGTTTCTAGTTCTCTATCCCTCTTCTTTCCTCTCTGTAAAAAATAAATTTTATATATATATATATATATATATATATATATATATATATATATATATATATCAGAAAAAAAAGTCTCCCACCCATGAAACATTTAGTAAATAATCACTCTAATACAGCCAAACACTACAGAAACAACTATTGCCCTGCTTCCCACTCATACCAACAAAGGTAATAGGGGATATAAGACTTCACCCTTTTGAAATTGGATGTGTCCAAATAGATTGAATATGCATTAAATGGTTCCAGTATCTCTTGAAGAAAACACCATTATTGTTGTAATGATAAAGGTAGATTTCAATTAGATGATGAGATGGATCAAAGATGGGAATCACTGTGGGAATGGACTGGACTAGAAACATGTCCAATAAGGCCAGGGTAAGTTGGGAAGATGCTTATCTGTCAGTCACACCTGGGGCGAGTCAGTACCAGAATAGGCATGGCCATTGCAAAGGTGCAGAATCTGAGGTACTTAATTCCTAAACAAAAAAAAAGTTCCCTGTTTTGAGCTCTTGAAACTCTTGCGTACTTGGTGCTCCTGTTGCAAGGGGTTCACTCCCCTGCCTTTGCCCACATGGCTCACAACCACATGGGACTCACACAATGGACTGGTGGACAGTGATTAGCCTATGCTACATTGGACTCAGCTCCACTAGGAAGTGGAAACTCTGGACTCTGGCTTTGCTTTTGGCTGTGCTAGAGCTCCAGCTGCACCTTTTCCAGGACCGGCTTAAAGGGCATGGGACTCTGCAAACTGAGACATATAGTTCCGCACAAATAAAAACCACTCATTCTCCCATGCGAGTCTTAGAAAATTCCTTTTCTCAAGCTATCACTAGCACCCCACTCCCAGTTCTGACAGCAGTTTGATCCCTATCACCACCACCCTTCTGCTAATTCTTCTCATGACCTAAGTCTTTGTTTCTCTTCCTTTTCTAAACAAATCTTCCCCATCTTTGATCCATCTCATCATCTAATTGAAATCTGCCTTTATCATTACAACAATAATGGTGTTTTCTTCAAGAGATACTGGAACCATTTAATGCATATTCAATCTATTTGGACACACCCAGTTTCAAAAGGCTGAAGTCTTATATCCCCTATTACCTTTGTTGGTATGAGTGGGAAGCGGGGCAATAGTTGTTTCTGTGGTGTTTGGCTGGATTAGAGTGGTTATTTACTAAATGTTTCATGGGTGGGAGACCTTTTTTTCTGCCAAGGGCCATACAAAATTATCAATTTAAAAATTAGCCTGCTATAATGTGTTCAAATATTTAATTAACTCACTCCTAATGCCTTGGAAGGGCCAGACCAAATAATTTTGTGGATTGGTTATTCCCTACCCCTTTTAAGCTGTTCCTTTTCTGGTTCTTTGGATATAAAGAGAAAGCTTTTGTTTGAGTTTTTATAATTGACAATTATTGGTGTCAACAAGTTGCCATGTTCTTTAGCAATTTGGGATACATATATTGCACTCATAGTTTCGTTTATGTTCTTAAAGTATGTTTTTATCCTAATTCTTCCTGATTACAAATATTGCAATCAGAAACCATTCTATTTGACTATAGCTGCTTTCAACACTTTTCAATTTTTATTATAAAACTAGGGACCTGTTGCAGGAATGTTCCTGCAAGATTTCCAGCAGGCTCCTTTCCCGCCACCACCACCTCTCCTGCCCCACCACTTCTCCCACTGCGGTGGGTGGGGCATGGCAGGTGGGATGGAGGAGATGTTCCCTGCCCATCCCTCCCACCCACCTCACCAGTGGCCACTTCCACCCCACCACTGGCACTGCTTCTCTCCACTCCCTGCCCCCCCCCCCCCCCCCGCACAGGCCACCAGAGCTTCCCTCCAGCTGCAACCTTGCTTTCCATTTCCCTCCCTCTTCCTTCTATGCTGTCTTTAGTTTTCACTCCTCCCTTCCTCCATATATGCAAATTAACCACCACTTTTTTTGGGTTAATTTGCATACTTTCTCTGATTGGCTGTGGGCATAGGGAAGGTACTGTCAATTAGCATTTTTATCTTTTATTAGTGTATATATATATTTTAGTATACATCAGTTAGTTTAGTGTACACAGTCTAGTAAACTGTGGAATTTATGAGCATGGATGTTACTTTCACACCTCTTTTGACACTCCATATTATTAATTCCAGCAATGGGCTTCAAGATGGAATATGTTCATTACTAGTTAACTGCTTAATTTTACTTAATATTAAGCTCTATATTTTCCTACTGAATCTCTTAACCTTAAAACATTCCCCTCTGTATTTTTGTTTAACTAATTATTATAAATTGTGTCTTAGAGATAAAATTAGACCATATTTAAAAAATCACACCATGCAATATTTATCAGTGTTGATAGCTATTATGTTGAAGGGTCAAAAATCATTTTGCACTTTTAAAAATTATTTAATTTAAATATTATGTTGTACTTTATATTTTGGTTAATCAACTGGTGATTCATGTTTATTTGTTTTTAATGAATGCATTCGCTTCAGATCCTTATATTAAAGAATGGTCCACCTGCTCTGGACTCCATTAGCTGATCTATGTGTTAGTTTATATATGTATTTTATTCTCACAGCTATTAAGAAAATCCTGACTCTCATACAAATTAATTGCCTTATAGCGTCAAACAAATTTACTAAAAGGTTTTTCACTATTTTGTACATATAACAATATTTACACTACCAAATATTCTTTACTATCACTGTATTTTTATCAAAGACAGGTGGTTTTGCTGATTTAAGTACTTTCATGATACATCCAATACAGTTGATTAGCAAATTCTGTTACTTTTTTTTTTTATAGCAGCAACATTTTATGTTGCACACTTTATCTCTTTCTTCTTGTCTTCCATATGAGGAAAAGGTAGCAGAGAGGGAGGACTCTGAAATTATCCTAGCATATTTCATTTAGTTTTAGGCTACATTAAATTTGTTTTTATGTTGTGGCTGAATTATGTCTCCCTAAGTTCATATGATGAAGCCATAATCCCCTGTATCTCAGACTGTGACTGTGCTTGGAGATGATTAAGTTAAAATGAAGCCATTGGAATGGGCCTTAATGCAATCTGACTGGCATCTTTATAAGAAGAGGAGATTTGAATAGAAAGAAACATTAGGGATGTGTGAGCAATGAAACAACCATGTGCTTACAAAGAAAAAAAAGCAACCATCTATCTGCAAGCCAAGGAGGGAGGCCTAAGAAGTAATAAAACCCGATGACACCTGGGTCTTGAACTTCCAACTTCCAGAAATGTGAGAAATTATATTTCTGTTGTTTAAACCACATAGTGTATGCTATTTTGCTACGATAGCTCTAGCACCGTGGTTGGCAAATTGTGGCTCCTGAGCCACATGCTGCTCTTTGGCCCCTTGAGTGTGGCTCTTCCACAAAATACCATGGCCTGGGAGTGTCTATTTTGAAGAAGTGGCATTAGAAGAAGTTTAAGTTTAAAAAATTTGACTCTAAAAATAAATTTCAATCATTGTACTGTTGATATTTGTCTCTGTTGACTGAGTTTGACGATCACTGCCCCAGTAGACTAATATACTTTATTACATTAGATGCAATGCCTCAACAAGTACTTTTTTATTTGGTTACATGTTTTGGTAACACCTCATATATGGATTTACTTTCAGAATTAGCCATGCATTTTTGTTTGTTTTTATGGCTTGCTAGGCATTCTGTTCTGGGTCTGGAAAACCTTTTGCCTTAAGATTGACTTGGTTTACCTTTTTTTTTTTTACTTATAATATCTGTTTAAAAAGCTGACCTGTCTTGTTTTCAGTCTTTAACCTCTCCTAATATCTCTAAGAACAAAATTTTCTTTCTTTTGTGTAATTTTGCCACAAACATTTATAATACACATTTCCCTGTGTGATTGTTTGCTTTAGTGTATATATCTTACTGACTATAATTTCCATAGAACATATTAGTGTCTATTATATTCCTTTATACCCTCACCCAGTGATCTTAATACCCTGTTTTCCCGAAAATAAGACAGTGTCTTATATTAGTTTTTGCTCCCAAAGATGCGCTAGGTCTTATTTTCAGGGGATGTTTTATCTTTCTATGTGCTAAGTCTTAATTTTGGAGGATGTCTTATTTTCAGGGAAACACGGCAGGTAGCTATCCAATAAATATTTGTTCAATGAGTGTATGAATAAATAGATGCACTTTATACTATGAAATTTAATTCCCTACATTTGTCCATATTAAATCTACAGAGAGACTGGATTATTCATAATTGACCACATTTGTTTTTACAAGTCAAAAGAAGATGGAGACAGAAGAGCATAACCTACCATAATTTTAGTTTAATTTGTATTTAGAAGGAAGTTCATTGTTAACCAAACAAAATGTTAGTTATTTGTTTTTTTAACAGATGTTAGGAAGAATTAAGAATGTATTTCTGAGACCATAAAATATATCAGACAAATATATTATAAAAATTAGAGATTTAGTTATTTTTTGCCAAGACCTTGATACTAACAGTTAAGTGTAATTTAAATGTCTTACTTTTCAACTTATAAATCTGGTAAAACCAGTGATGACTTTATCTTATTCAGTATGAAGTGTGTGGTGACTCGTAGAACAACAGTCCCAGTATCTGCCTGCTGTGTGTATGTTCACTCCTGTTCATCCGATGGGTGCTTGTTTGTGTGAATTGTCTGACAGTAACTTAGAGTCCCAAACGTGATCAGAGGACTGACTGTTCGTGAAAGAGCAGAGCTGTGCAAAAGGGCCCAAATAGACAAAGAATGATCAGAAGATAAAATGAAGGCTGGCCAATGCTTTCGTACCTTAACTGTTTTATGTGTTTAAGAAATCAATAAGCAGGCTTACTTTTCACTTTCTTATCAATAAGGGATGAAGGAACATCTGGCTCATTTTTAAAATACATTATTTATTGATTTCAGGGAGGAAGGAAGAGGGAGAGAGAGAGAGAGAGAGAGAGAGAGAGAGAGAGAGAGAGAGAGAGAGAGAGAGAGAAAGAGAGAGAGAGAGAGAGAGATGAAAACATCAATGATGAGAGAGAATAATTAATAAGCTGCCTCCTGCATGTTCCCCACCAGGGATTGAGCCTGAAACCCAGGCATGTGCCCTTGACCAGAATCAAATCCACAAGCTGACGCTCTAACCACTAAGACAAACCAGCTAGGGCTGGCGTATTTTTAATTGATTGTGCTTTTATGGTTCTCTTTTTCTTTAAGTACTACATTTATTTTCACAACTGCTGTTTTCTCTTTAAACTGGAACTGATAAATAACTGCTATTTAAAATAGATCACATAATGCCATCTTGGTACTAGCAAATGATTGGGTTCTTGTCCTTTTGAAGAAAAAATAAATTATATTTAACTTTGAAAGATCCTGTCAAAGAAGTCATATGTAATCTGATATGTTAATTATATGGTATTAAATATTTTATATATCTTGTTAGTTTTATCACATGGATGTATGCATATTTTATGTGCTTATGTGTTACATAGTTTATATAGTAATATTTACCTCTTTATCAAGAGAAATAAAACCCAGCTTAGATTTTTCAGATTATAATTTTGTTTCAGATAAAATAAATTACTTTTATCAAGTTACTATAGTTGAGCCTTGAACAACGTGGGTCTTAACTGCACAGGTCCACTTACAGGATATTTTTTTCAATCAATATTTGTACTGTTTCCATCCATGGTTGGGAGTCTACAGATGTGGAGGACTGACTGCCTGCATTGATCTAAGACATTTTATATAGGAGACTTAAGCATTAAGTGATTTTGGTATCCACTGGGGTCCTGAAACCATAGCCTTGAGTATACCAAGAGACAATGTAAGTCTTGCGGAGACAAAAGTCATGCATGCATTTGCAATTGTTCAGGGGTTGGCACCTCTCAGCCCCTCATTGTTCAAGGATTAACTGCACATTGTATCAGAAAATATTTTGTTATTTTTAACAGAACCTAGTTTTACCATAGTGTGCATTATAAAAAATAACTTTATTTTTTGTGTGCAATTTCTATTCTTGTTTTCTCTTCCCAGTTGTCATTGCTCCTCTTTTAGATAAACTTAATCTTTTTTAATGCAAGAGTCCCATTTACCTTCACCAAGAGATATAGACATTCATTGTATATATATATTTTTTAAATCCTCACCAAAGGATATGTTTTTAGTGATTTTTAGAGAGAGAGAAGACAGAGAGAGAGAGAGAGAGAGAGAGAGAGAGAGAGAGAGAGAGAGAGAGAGAGAGAGAAATATGGATTTTTTGCCTCCTGTATGTGCCCTGATTGAGGATGAACCTGCAACCTAGGTTAGGGCCCTGACTGGGAATCATACCTTCAACCTTTTGGTGTACTCCAACCAATTGAGTTACCAAGCCAGGACCCATTGTATTTTGACCTCAATCATTCTGTTGACTGTGTGAAGCTCTCATCCCTTTAATATTTTTTGTGGAAATTATATAGACATAAAAAAACAATAGAAATCAATAAAATTATGCAGTTTAAAAGAATAGTTCTATTTAGCTAGCCATCGAATTGTTCATTAATAAAATGATTTGTGTGATTGCTTAATTGGTCTACATATTTACTGAGCATCTATTATATACCCATCACAGTTCAGATGCCACACCATAGGAAAAATATACTTTGTGTTTGTTTGTGGAGCACAGACTTCCAATTTCTGCTGTATAATAGTTTACAAAGTTCCTTTTAGTTTTATTTAAATTCCAACCCATCGTGAAGCTATTCTTTAATTTTAATATGATTTACTCTTTATTGCAATTACTTACTTTCTCTGTTGTGATATCTCACTGTGAGATTGTAGAAAAAAGTATTTTACAGGTCTACAGAAAGTACATTGCCAATTAGAGTTCTGAAAAGACAATTTATCAAGTGTATAATGGGTGACTAAAATAGCCCAAACACTTTAATGCTATTTTTTCTAACAGAATTATTCATATAATTTTTCTTTTTTACTTAAAATGATGACAATAAACAAACTTCACTTTTTTAAAGAAAATTGGATTATTGCCGGGACCGGTTTGGCTCAATGGATAGAGCGTCGGCTTGGGGACTGAAGGGTCCTGGGTTCGAATCCGGTCAAGGGCATGTGCCTTGGTTGCGGGCATGTCCCCGGTAGGGGGTGTGCAAGAGGCAGCTGATCGATGACTCTCTCTCATCGATGTTTCTAACTCTCTATCTCTCTCCCTTCCTCTCTGTACAAAATCAATAAAATATATTTTTAAAAAAAAAAAAAAAAAAAAAAAAAAAAAAAAAAAAAAAAAGAAAATTGGATTATTTACTGTAAGTGATAGTTTTTGCAGTGGCATACCTCTGTTGTGACTTCAGGAAGAAATTTGGAAAATTGATTGCTTTTCCAGATATTTTTGGAATAAAACCCAAAAACGAGAATCCCAATAACTAGAGATGCACAAGAAATATAAAAGCAAACAGACTGAAAACATGGTATTTATTATTTTTTTTATTTTCATGAATATTTATCACTACCTGACTATTAAATAAAAATGTCCAAGATAGTTAATATCATGCATAAAATCAATAAAATTTTGATTTGAGGAAAAACAAAAAACATAATTCACATTATAAGTAAAAAAATGAATTTGTAGTAATGCTTGACAAAAACAAATTATGGGCAAAAAAGCTAATCTTTCTGAAGATACTTGGATAAATAGGCAAAATTGGAACAATTCAAGTTCTCTTTAATGTACAAACAAGGCTGACCCAGGCAAGAATGTCAAGGGGGTGCTCACTGCCCTTGACATCTGTTTTTCAGGTACCCAGTCCCAATAAGCACTTTTTTCCTGGATCCAAGCATCTAGGAGTACCTGGCCACAGACAGGAATTGTGAAAAAAAAAATGATTTTTAAGACATGATAAATAATAATTTGGAGAGCTATATAATGCTGGCCTCAGTTTTCATTCAAATTTCATTAATATAGAGTCTACTAAGAAGAAGGTCATCATTGGGTCTCTATTATTTCAAAAAGGGTGGACGTTAGGTGTTTCAGATACATACTAATGATAATCAAAACAATAGGTGTGATAGAGGTATATAGTGTCATGTACATATGTGCATGAAAACAGTTTTACTTGGTTTTAAATTTCATCTATTTATGATTAAACTAAATATAGAGATGAGAATCTTGTACATGTTTATGACATTTAGTGCAGAAACGTGTATTAAAATCTTTTATATTTATGGTATATTTTTAATTATTTAATTTAAATATATTTTTATTGATTTCAGATAGGAAGGGATGGGGGAAAGAGATAGGACTATCAATGATGAGAGAGAATACTTGATCAGCTGCCTCCAGCACCACCATCCCTAGTGGGGATGGTGCCAGTAACCTGGGCATATGCCATGACTGGGAGTTGAACTGTGACCTCCAGGTTCATAGGTTGATGCTCAACCACTGAGCCATGCCAGCCAGGCCTTAAAGTCTCTTACATGAGCACAAGCTCATAGCCATGCTTCAAATATATAAAATACTTTTTTTTAACAGTACAATTATATACAAAAAAAAGTACATGATTGATGGGCTTTTGTTTAGATATTCTTTCTCTACAATATTATTTTGAAAGAGTAAAATATATAGATCATGAAACCTGCTGAGAAGCTTGTGTTGTGCTGAATGTATAACAGCATATTTAACACACTACAGCTTCAGTGCCATTAATTGTACTCTAGAGTATGTATGACTTAGAGTGTCTTCTTAAGTCCTTAACTTACTAACGGGCAGTGCCTCAGGCCACAAGGAGAGTTCCCTCAATGTGATACTTCAAAGGTCAGCAGAGCTATCATAGTTTAGAAAATGTACTATAAAGTTCCAGATACTTAAAATGAAAATGATAAGAAGGGGAATCAAAGAAAGTAAATAACAATTTTGGATGCCTTTGGCTGACCTTATGTAATAGCACACAATACAACAAAATACTATCAAGTAAAAGGTTGAAAATCAGAAATTATAAACAAAGAAGGAAATTGAGGTAAAACTGAGAATAATGTCCAGAAGTAAAAGACATGCCATTAAGACCAACCAAATGTGGAAAATGGGTAAGGGAAGAAGGAAGAGATTAGCTAAATAACTCATATGCATATATGCATAAACATGGACACAGATAATAGTGAGGTGAAGGCCTGGGGTGGGGTGGGAGCCTAATGCAGGGGAGTAATGGGGAAAAATTAGAACATCTGCAATACTCGTAATAATAAAGATAAAATTTAAAAATGAGATAACAATTTGATTCTGGTATTATCAAGACAAAAACAAAAAAAGGTAGTGTGAATAGTTAGATAATTTGTCATGTTCATGATAATTTATCAAGAAATACTTGAGGCCCGTTGCATGTATTCATGCACCTGTGGGGTTTCTTGTCCTGGCCTGTGCCTTCTTGTAATTTTGGACCCTACTAGTGCACAATCATGTTGGCCAGCCAGGGTGGGACCATGGGAGGGCTCCAGGGCATGTCTGGCCAAACTTCACCAGTCTTGATTGGCCAGATCCCAGCAGCAAGCTAATCTATCTATTGGAGTATCTGTCCCCTGGTGTTCAGTAAGTGTCATAGCTACCGGTTGATCAGTTTACTGGTCTACCAGTTGCTCAGACTTTTATTTATATAGTTCTGGCCTTGTGCACAAAATTTGTGCATGGAGCGGGGGTTCTCTCAGCCCAGCCTGCATCCTCTCCAATCAGGGACATCCCTCTCACAATCTGGGACCACTTGCTCTTAATTGCTCACCTGCCTGCCTTCCTCCTCACCCCTAACCACTCTGCCTGCCTGCCTATTTGTCCCTAACCCCTCTGTCTGCCTGACTGATCACCACTAACCTCTCAGCCTGCCTGTCTGATCACCCCTAACTGCCCTCCCCTGCCAGCCTGATTTCACCTCCAAGTGCCCTCACCTGCCAGTCAATTTGGTTCTGATTATTTGGCTTCTATGCCAGTCAGCTCCATGCCTATCGCCAGGCCTGATTAGAGAGACAGGGCTGATCAGCAGCTCCCACTGAGGCCTAGAGAGAAAGAGAAAGAGGTGCAGCTGCTGGTGAAGCCTGGAGAGAAAAAGAGAGGCAATGGCTGATGAACAGCTGCCACAGAGGCTGGGGATCAGACACTGCCTCTCTTTCCTGGCCTCTCTCCCAGCCTGATCCACAGCTCCCCCGGAAGTCTGTGCTAGGTCACCACGGCAACCCAGCACTGATTGCAGGACTGACTTTCAGTGTTCGGTTGAGACTTCGTTAGGTCATTATGGATCCTGGGATTTTATATATTAGGGTAGATTGCTGCTGTAACAAATGACCACAAACTTAATGCTTTAAAAATATTACAAAATATTGGTTTATAATTATGGGAGTCAGAAGTACAAAGAGGGTCCACTAGTGAAAAACTAACTGGGCTGTACTACTTTTGGATGCTCTAAGAAAGAATCGGCTTCTTTGTCATTTCCAGTTTCTAGGGCTGCAGTCATTGCTCTTAGCCATTTTCTTCATCTTCAAAGTCAACAAATCTCCTTCTTCCCTTTGCTTGTGTGGTCATGTCTCTTTCTCCTTTTCTGTTATCAATTTTTTTCTCTGTTTCTCTCTTATAAGCACACATATAATTGCATTATATAGTTCAGGATTATCGTCTCATCTCAAAATTCTTATTCAAAACTTCAAAATCCTCTGATATATCAAGTAATATGTGTAGGTTCTAGGAAGTAGAATCCAGACATCTTTGGAGGCAATTATTCAACTTACCATGCTTCCAAAATGAAGTCACTTACTCAAGAGAAAATAAATTATAGTATTGAAATTAAGGAGAACATTTTTGTCATTCCACCTAAAGAAGAAATGATAAAAAAAATGAAATGATCTTTGACTTGGAAGTCATCCAAATTGTGATATACAAATGATATAATTGACCCCTTTCTTCAAATAGAGAATATACAAGAAAATTATAATGTTTCTTTTTCTGACTCAGGTATGTGAAAATAGTATATGTATTGTAACATTGTAAAAGTGAAAGATCAAAAAAGAATGGACAAAAATATTTAGTAACCTAAAATATAATGATATATTATACACTAGAGGCTTGGTGCATGAAATTTGTGCATGGTGGTGGCGAGTATGGCCCTGAGCCCAGCCTGCACCCTCTCCAATCTGGGACTCTGGTGGGATTGGTCCTAAACAGGCAGTCAGACATCCCTCTTTCAATCCAGGACTGCTGGCTCCCAACCACTTGGCTGCCTGCCTTCCTGATTGCCCCTAACCACTTCTGTCTGCCAGCCTGATCATCCCCTATCCATCCCCTTGCCAGCCTGATTGACACCTAACTGCTCCCCTGCTGGCTGGATTGACCCTAACTGTTCTCCCTTGCATGCCTGATCACCCATAATTGCCCTCCCCTGCCCACCATCTTGTGGTGGCCATCTTGTGTCCACAAGGAGGCAGCCATCTTTTACCACATGGGGGCAGCCATCTTGTGTGTTGGAGAGATGATCAATTTGTATATTACCTGTTTATTAGATAGGATTATGAATGTAAATAGATTTTTTCTGTAAAAATCTGATTACAATGCTTAGGAGAGTAATGAACATGGAAAATATGTCACAAGATATTTGATTTATTTGTTCTGCTTTAATTATGCTTTGACTTCATATAAGGTATATTTTCCCATGTTTGATAGGTAAAAATCTCTTAGGAATAATACATCCTTAAAATTAAGTTCTATTTTTCAAAGAAATATCTAGAATAATATTACAATATATCCAAAATTCCAGATTTTTCAGGCACCCTATTGAATTATACTTTCCACGCAGATATGTTTTTTTGAAGATATTTTCATTTTTATCATTTTCCAATGGAATAAAAATGTCACGTTGTAAATGACACAATGTACATGACCTTGTTTCAGAAAAGATTATGTAGAAGAACATCAGTCATTAAAGCTATCCTTAAGGAAAATGCTTATGTCTTCCATATAAAGATGGACAAATGAGTATAAAATAGTACCACTTCATTCATTGGGTCATCCTTGTTCTAAAATCTTGTTACAAAAAAAATGAATCTGATTTTATTGATGAGAAATATTTCCTCATTTCTGTAGTTTATATTCTACTGAGACAGAGAAAATAAAGAAAAATAAACAATGGGCTAATAAAAAAAAAAGTCAAGAAAAAGAATGGGTCAGGAATATAACTTTGAGGTTGAAATTTAAAACACTATTGAGATGGAAGATTTTGTTGAAAAGGTGATTTGAACAAAATCACTTCAGATGACCTGGAATTGTTAGCAGAAAGTGTCTCAGGGAACAACCAAGGCCAACTTAGGGACTCATCTGGTGTGCTTGAGAAATAGCAAGGGGGCCAGTTCTGCTGGAGCTGAGTGAGTGAAGATTATAAGAGGTTATTTAAGTTAAAATATAAGTTTTAAGCTATTTCTATTTCTTTTCAATTTGCTTTCTGAATAGTATTATCCTTGAACCTGCAAGCCATTCAGTTTTAAGTACTATTTCTCTGATTCTCAGCTTAGTTACTTTCAGTTAGGCAAAAGGAGTTGTGCTCTAAACATTTTAATATCCCCAAGAGGTAGCATCACACCCAAGGGAAAACAGATCTTCAAAAAATAAGTGTTAATGGATGAATGGATGAAAATATAAAAACCTATCTCTAAAAATTTGGATCAAGGTAAAGGATTTTTCAATTTGGTTTTCAGCAATAGTTTATTTAGTGAGAATAGCAGTTTACTTTCTACATTAAAAGTTAAGCAGAGCCCATTAAATTATTCTTATTTTCACTGAAATAAAATTTATATAAACGTGGGATCACTTAAATGTTTAATTTATTGGGACAGTTCTAAGAAGAAAGGTACAATTGGCTGGATCAATAAGGGTTAGTAATTATATTTTTACATCGAAGTATTTTCTGCCATGGTTCATCAAATTAAAAGCCAAGTTGAGTAACTCATAGGAAAATGTTATCCAGCAAAGCTATCACTCAGAATCGAAGGTCAGATAAAGAGCTTCACTAATAAAAAAAGCTAAAGGAGTTCATCACCACCAAACCAGAATTATATGAATTGCTGAAGGGGGTTCTTTCAGAAGAGAAAGTAAATAAAGATAAAAATTATGAACAACAAATACGTAACTATCAACAACTGAATCTAAAAACCAAGGAAATTAAAAAAAAATCTGATGAACAATATTAACTGTTGAATATAATAGAATCAGAGGTATGGAAAGGGAGTGAACTGACGATTCTTGGGGAAAAGGGGAGAGGGGGATGTGGGACTGAACATAAACTGTGCACCTATGGATGAGGACAATGGGGGGTGGGGAAAGGGCAGAGGGTGAGGTGGGAACCTGGTGGAGGAGAGCAATGGAGGGGGGGATGAAAGAAAGGAACATTTGTAATAATATGAACAATAAAAATTTATTAAAAAAAAAAGAAGAAGAAAATGTTACCCCTTTTTAAGCTAATTTCTTTTGACGTTTTATAGGAAAGATAACATGTGTCTCCTTTTACCCATTGTCAAATGCTAATTCTATATTTGTATTCAGTGAGTTTGTTCTTTTTATAACGTATTTTATATCAACTATGACATTAGTTATAATATATATATATATATATATATATATATATATATATATATATATATAATGAATTTATTTTTGGGTGGAGTATGCAGAAAACTAAGCATTTGTTAGATAGTGCTTTCTGGACAATAATGATTGACCAACTAAAAAGTAAACATATTGAGTTATATTGTGTGAGTTCATGTGTTAAACCAGGCTTTCATAGTAAAATTATGAAAATTTTCATGATAGAGTACATTTCAATAGAACAGTGATTTTGCTTAACGTACTTATTTTATTTTTACCTTTCATTTCTGTTATTAACAATTAATCAAAACAGCTGTGTTATATTGTAATACTGATATGTGGAGTTCAGGGCATGGATTCTTCCTGTGGGTTCCTGTCTTATGAAGTTTGAAGAATAAAATTTGTGGGCTAAAATATTTTAAAATAGAAATGTGGAAGTTATTGGAAGCATATACAAAATCCCCATGGGGAGGAGTTACCCAAAAGGAAAAGCCTGCACACTCTCTCTAAAATGGAAAAAAATCTAAATCTTCCTCAAGTTTCTTTGTCTTCGGGTTTATATATTCTGGTAGCTCTTTGTCTCTTCATGACCCTTTCTAATTGGACCCTGAATTTATGTTCCCCTCTCCCTGCTTTTCTAATTGGTCATTCTCCTGCATAGTATCAGGTCAAAGTTCACCCAGTGCCCCCCTCTTCCTCTTATCTTATCCTCTGTCCTCTAAAAGTAAGATAAGAATTTGGCAGTTCCAAGCCCTCAGCTATGCATTCCTCTCCTATGGATCCCCCTTAATCCATAACTGCCTATCCTGTCTCTAAAATTCCTTTCAATACCACCTGTAGATATATGAATACAACTCTATAATAATGTTTCAAAATAGTAATTTCAGGAAATTACAAATATAAAATAGTCACTCAAAAAAAGGCATTATCATTTCACAATATTGCAAAACATTTCTTTGTGCTGAGAAAACAGACACACACACAGACAGAAAAACAAAAACAGATGGAATCCATAAATAGTGGCAACAAAACATTTCCCATGCATTTGGTTGCTTATCAAATGACCACTTCTCCCATTTCACTTACATTTTAATTCCATTTAACCAAATCACCTCCCCAAATTTAATGTTGGGTAAATCTCCATTTCATGTATTTTGTCAGAAACCATATATTCTTTAAGCAAACACTTACAAAGCACTTTCTTTATGTCAAGTTCTATACTAAACTCAGAAGATCAAGAGTATACACAATGAATATCACTTTGTTTTTCCTGAAACTGCAGAATAGAGGTAACTTGGGAATGTTGTGAAGAGGATGCTCTCAATTCTGCGGGCACACGTTAGTGCTTATAACTGAGATTTGAGAGGTGATAGAGAGTTTAAAAAACAAAACATCATAAAACAGATCCTTCTTGGAAGGAGAAGAAGGAGTTAACCAGTTAACATAAGGCAAGGGGAAAACATCAGTGAGATATGGAGCATGTACAAAGCAGTGAAGCAAGTGAATGCCATTGTGTGTGGGGAACTGTCAGTAGTTTTGGTGCTGGGTTATAAAAGGCAAGAAGTGACAGGGTGCTAGATGAAGTCAGAGAGGGAAAAAAGGGCTAGATCCGGAAAGAGGATTGGGTGACACTTATCAGGAAATTTGAGTTTCAACATACCAATTCATATTATAAGATAAAGTTAGGTAAACATGTTGAAGTGGCTTTTACAGTAGTGATTTTAGGTATAAGTAAACATTCTAAGTGAAGAATTAGGGGATTTCTGTGTGGTGAACAAAGCTACATTTACAAAATGTGAAATTTAGGGATTTAATTTTGCATATTTTGATAAGGGACAATCTCTGAAAATATTAAGATATGTGTACAGTTTGCAATTAAGTTAAAACCAAATTTTAGTTGCAAGCAGAGGTTAAACAGTGGATTTCTAGGGGGATTTTCTGATGATTTTTTATGCTTTTAAAGCCAGAGTCTAAAGGCAGGAAAACTACCATTGCCTCTTGAAATATTAAAAAGAGATAACAACTTTCCAAACTTTTAATTCATACACACCTCCCTTTTCTTAAAAATTCCAAGAAAGTTCTTGATTATGGGACATTAAATTCATATACTGGTATTTTTAGGAAATCATGGGAGTAAGATTTTCTTTTCATAATTGATAATTATTGTCTTGTTCACTGACTTTACCATCTGTCCTTCTTTTGACCTACTCTGTGGGTCATTTGGGCCCTGTTGAGAATCTTTCAGAAGGCATCATACTCCTATACAAATGGGGTCATCTTGAAAATCCCAATTGCAGCTGTTTTCAAACAGACCATGAGGCATACTGTTGACAACTCTTCTCATTTACAAATTTCATGGCATTTTGATAACTATGACAAGAGCTACTGCTCTTTGGTTTATACTTGTCATGAAAGATGTGTTTCACATTGTCATAAGGTGAAAGTATTACTCTAATGTTCTAAATACTCTTATAAATCAGGCATTTAAATTTCTTCACTGACGACTTCCAGTCTTATTTTCTAAACATGTGCGTCTTATATATTTTAGTATATAACTTTTGATAATTGAAAGTTAACAGGATGTGCCCAAAAATGATATTGTCATTTATATGTGAGATTCAATACTCTTTGATTTCTGAATGTTTACTTAATATTTAATGGTGGCATTCTCCTGTTATGAAAACTTGGTTCCAAAGAATAAACTATATATCTTGTAGCATTAAGTTGAGATAATCAACAAACACTTATTAAACCTTTCATAGTTATCTTGCACCATTGTAGGTATACAGTTAAGTTAAAGGTTTCACATTATTTGTAACTTAGGGAAGAAAGGGGAAATAACTCTTTAAGCAGCATGGCTCCAAATTGTGTGGTACAAAAAGTAGAAGTATAATATTACTAATTAGAAAGCATGGCAATGTAATTTCTAAGAATGTGCCTTTTTAAATTCTGCCATGTTTAGTTTAACAGTTACCTTTATTATTAAACGGAATATTTTATAGGATGGAACATTTACTTTTTTGCCATTTTGTGGATTTTGCCCTTAAATTTATTGGGGTGACATCCTATATAATCCTATATAATAAAAGCATAATATGCAAATTAACCAAACAACAGAATGACTGGTTGGCAGGGAGGTGGAGCTGGCGAGCAGGTGGAGCCAGGCCAGCCAAGGTGGGTGCCAGTGGGGCAGAGGGAGGGGATGGTGAGGGGTGGTGGTGACCAGTGGTGGAGTGGTGGGAGCTGGCTCCATCCCTCCATCACTTGCCCAGTTGCCTCCCTCAGAGGCATGGGCAGCAGCATTGGGGGGCAATTCAGGGCAGGGTTGGCCACTCGGAGTTCCCTGATTGGCCCACTGGTCATCTCCAACAGAGGAAGGCCAGACTGCGGCTTAGGCCTGCTCCCCAAGGAGAGCGGGCCTAAGCCATCACTTGGACATCCCCTGAGGACTCCTGGACTGCAAGAGGAGTCAGGCCAGGCTGAGGACCCATGAGTGCATGAATTTTTGTGTACTGAGCCTCTAGTTAGTTAATATAATTATATAGGTTTCAATGTATAATTCTATGATACATCCTCTGTATATTGTGTGCCCACCATACAAAGTCAAATATTCTGTCACCATATATTTTGACTCCTTTGACCCTTTTTCATCATAGCTAATATCCCAAGTGATATGTAGAAGCTGAATGTCCATCATGCCTTCTACTGCTTTTAATAGAATTTCATAGGATGGTGGCATAATGCAGCCATGGAAATGAGCATCAGAGCCAAGATGAGGAATGAGGAGTAAGGGGTCAGTCCATTCAAAGTATGAAAACTAAGTAAACACAGGCAGATTGGTGCCAAATGTTAAAACAGGGAGCAGACACTGCACAGATAGGGGAATTATAGATTCCAACAAAAGATGGAGAATATCCAAGATGAGTAAGAATTAGAGGAGGTAAAAAACAAGACATTTCGCATGTACCTAAGAATGAATCCATAGTGCATTTAATCTCTGCTTTACTTCTTCTCAGCATTCAGGAAGTCAATTCTTGACATGTTTGCCCATTGCTAAATAAGATAATAAAACTCTTTATCAAATGGGTTTGTGTGAGAATTAAATATATCATGGGCAAAGAACAAAAAAGTCATATATTTTGATTAAGGCATCACATATTTGTCCTCATCCCCCTCCATTCCCATCCTATACCCCTCTCCACGAATGCCCCTACCCCCCTGTTGTCCATGACCACTAGTTAGATTTATATGTATGCTATTTTGAACATACTACACATTTAATTAGAAATTAAAAAGTAAAATGCAAATTGCAATAGAATGTGACTCTGTTGTAAATATCATTGAGAGTTACTTTTTAAAAAGTCCTTGTGATCAGCAGGCCCATGAAGAAAACACTGAATAAACCCATGCATGGCACTTGATAGTTGTTCTATAAATATTTATTAAATAATATGTTGAAGCCAAAACCAGTTTGGCTCAGTGGATAGAGCATTGGTCTGCAGACTGAGGGGTCCCAGGTTTGATTCCAGTCAAGGGCATGTACTTCGGTTGTGGGCACATCCCCTATGGGAGGTGTGCAGGAGGCAGCTGATCGATGTTTCTCTCTCATTGATGTTTCTGACTTTCTATTCCTCTCCCTTCCTCTCTGTAAAAAATCAACAAAATATTTCAAAAAATAATATGTTGAACAAATGAATAGCAGTGACTGGTTGCCATAACAGTCTTCATAAAAAATAGAACAAAAAAATAGGTAAAAAGGTATTTTATGCCTCTCCTACTATTTGTCCACTGACTCTAATATTTAGTCTATCTTCTGTGTAGAAAACCTGGCCTCCGCCATCATTGCTGTATGGTGCAGAGAACTACTTTATTCACCACCTCAAATGCTCACACAATATTTACTAATCAAAATGTTGTTGTAATAAAAGAAAATGACTTTGCCTAATCAGTTAATGCAAAACTGATTAAAATTGTGCATTAGGGAATATATAGCAATAAACTGCAATGTGTAGCGTATAAGTTTATTTTTTTAAGGCAAGGGACTGTAGACAGCTTATGATTTAAGGATTATAGAAGAGTGACTCAACAGCAGTAGATGTGCCAGTATTTTCTACATGTTTTGCTTATGTAGAGCGTAAAAGACCCATGAAGTGAGGATAGAAACAAGGCACAAGTGAATGGAACAGTGATTGAAAACTGCTATGTAATAGACATTACACTAAGAGCTACTGCATTCAAGGTAAGAAAATGATTTACTAGTAAGTAATATTCCAGACAGAGTTGAGCTAAGCTGTTTCTCCTATACTGACTTAAATGTACAAGTCACGTATAATATGAAAATATGAATTTTATGATACAAAGAGGTAAGTACAGATTTTCTTTTCTACATGCACCTTCTATCTTGTACACATTTGTCAGTGTAATCCCAGCTTTATATTACTGTCTTGTATTACATGCCTTATAATTCATAATGAATTGTGGTATAATTACTTGGATATATCTTACTGTTTTACAGTAAGTAATGAGATTAGAAGAAAGTTAATTAGAAAAATGTAATACATAAAAGCTAAGAGTAAATGAATATAAGAGATGCAGAAGAACATATTTCTAAAACAGGATCATTTGGATGAAGGATTGCAAGGTGAAATTTCAGGAGACTGTCATACTCAGATCAGTATAAAATAATTTTGCCGCTGTGAAAAGACAATAAGCTGAGGAAGCAATAAGGAAAGCTTGCAAATGAACTGAGACATAGTAAAAGTCAAGGGAAACATTAGAACTGAGAAAACTAGTCTTTGGTTGAATTTTTTAAAAAAGATGGATTCTAATTAAATAAAATACCTATTACTAAACATTAAAGCTTACTCACCCTTCTAATTATGCTCTAATTTCATGGATTAATTTAAAGCATATAACTGTAAGAATAAGTTACCATTCTTATCTTTAAAAAATAAAATGTCTCCAGAATAGATTATGAATGTGTGTTTTGTATATTGATTTAAAAAAATATATTGGTGAAATAGAAGTCATTTACTGCATAGTCTAGTTTACTAATCACTTATATATTAATTTTTTAAACTAGCTGATTTTAATAGGTTATTTATTAATATGCAGTCATATCTTCAATCCAGTTATGATTTTCTTTTATAGCCTCTTGCAAAACCAGTTAATCAAATCCTATCTAATAAAACAGTAATATGCTAATTGACTGTCACTCCAAGATACAAGATGGCTGCCACCATGTGGTCAAAGATGGCTGCCTCCATGTAGACACAAGATGGCCTGCAGGGGAGGTCAATTGTGAGCAGTTAAGGGTGACCAGGCAAGCAAGGGAGGGCAGTTTGAAGGACCCAGGCCTGCAGGGTAGGGCAGTTGTGAGTGATCAGGCAAGTAGGGGAGGGCAGTTGGGAGGCACTAGGCTTGCAAGGAAGGGCAGTTGAGAGGGACCAGGCCTGCAAGGGAGGACAGTTGGATGAACAAGTCCTACAGGGGAGGGCAGTTGGAGGATGGTGCAGGCCTGTAGGGGAGAGCAGTTGAGGGGAATAGGTCTGCAGGGGGAGATCAGGCCTGCAGGGGAAATCAATTAGAGGGGACCCAGGCTTGCAGGGGAGGGAGTTGGAAGGTGCCAGGCCAGCAGGGAGGTTAGTGGTAACCAGGATGGCAGAGGAGGAAAACTGGGGGAGACCAGGTTTGCAGGGAGGTCAGTAGGGGATGACCCAGGCCTGAAGGGGAGAGCAGTTGGGGGTGGGGGGGAGCCCAGGCCTGCAAGGGAGGGCAGTTAGGGGTGACCAAGACTGCAGGGGAGGGCAGTTAAGGGTGACTAGGACAACAGGGGAGGGCAGTGAGGGATGACTGGGCCAGCAGGGGAGGGCAGTTAGGGTGATGAGGCCTACTGGGAGGATAGTTGGGTGTGCCAGTCCTGTAGGCAAGGGCAGTTAGGGGTAACCAAGTCAGCAGGGGAGGGCCATTGTGGGTGACCAGGCCAGCAGTGGAGGGCAGTTAGGAGTAATCAGTCTGGCCAGGGAGCAGTTAGGCGTCTATCAGGCTGGTAGGGGAGTGGTTAGGGGTGATCAGGCTGGCAGGCAGAAGGTGTTAGGGACAATCAGGCAGAGGTAGGTAAGAGGTTGGTAGCCAGCAGTCCTGAATTGTGAGAAGGATGTCTAACTGCCTGTTTAGGCCCACCGGGATCGGACCTAAATGGGCAGTAGGAAATCCCTCCAGGGGTCCCAGATTGGAGAGGTGCAGGCTGGGCTGAGGAACATCTCCAATGCACAAATTTTGTGCACCAGGCCTCTAGTATTCAATAAAGGTGGAAAACATACAATGTTTAATGAATCATCATGATCCTGTAAAGGTTTTATTATTGAATTTAAGGATTTCTAGAAATTTTGCTCTTAAGTAGAACAGAAAATTATTTCATAATTTGAAACAACATGTTGCTAACAATTATTATACATATAGACACTTTTTCTGTGGGTTGTAAGCATTAAAAGAGTTTTTAAAACAGTGCTACTAAGAGTTCTAAATAAATATGAATTATATTTCTCAAGCTTCATTGACCAAGGAATGTTTTTCTAGGAAAATTTAATGAGTTTTGTATTTATTAAAGTTTCCTTTTGGGAAAATTAGTTTACAAACATTTTTCTTCTTACTTACTCTGAAAATGTTATAGAACATACTTGATTTACTTTCTGACCAATGATGTACAAATAAATCGTTCAATGATGACATATTTTGTAGTTCTAGTTTGTTTTTTGTTTGTTTTTTTTTATATATATCTTAGCTCTTTGAAATGTGTGAATACTTAATTTGAGCTCATATTCTAAAGTCAAAACATCTGACATTCAATAGGTTTTAGAATCTCAAGTAATATAGCTTTCCTTCAAGGTATTCCAAGAATAACATTTGACATTTTAAAAGAGCATTATAAAATATTTCCTCTTTTAAGTTTTAGATATTGCTTTGTGAGGGAATGATGTCTGACACTGTTGCACATTATCTTGTGATAATGAGAATGGTAAGAAGACAAGGTCATAAAGAAAGATGGAGAAAGAGAAGAAGAAAAATATAGGACACAATAAAACTGTTTTCTTTTCTCATTTGTAAGTGAGGTAAATAGGCTGTGTATAACCAGGATTTTTTGCTCACAGGGCTGTAACAAATGTCTGATAATCTTGACGTAGGACTCCTATGGGGCCTGTGTGTGGGTATGTGTATGTGTGTGTGTGTGTGTGTATAATTTTTTTTAAGTTAAGTCATATCATTGTGTTGTGGGCAGTGATATCTAACTATTGTTTCTCTACATTTATCAGCAAAAATATTAGCTTCTAAAAACAAGCTTTAGGAGTTTTTGCTAATTCTACTATTAAATTTATGCTCATTAAGTTTGTCCTAGTCAATAGTACCATGCTTTTATTATTTTTTAAATTGAATTCATTGGGTGACATTGGTTAATAAAATTATACAGGTGTCAGGTATACCACCTTGAGTCAGATCTCCTCCTTAGTATTTTACCTACTCTTTTTAACCAGCTAAATCCTTTGCACAATATTATCAGCATTATTCTTCACTCACATAGTCTACGGTTAAAGAAGGTAATTTAATGCCATTATCTGTTGCTCTTTCATAATTCTATGGAAGTCGACCTGTGAATTATCATCAAATCTTCTAAAATTGCCTGTTGTAAAGTACAATGTATTGATTAAAATTTCCCACTTTTACCGATTATATTATGTGTTTTTATATACTTAAAATATAGAATAAAAGGGCTCCATATGTGACTTTAAAGTTTTGCAGTGCTTAGTTCATTGACTGAAGGCTTTTCACTATATGCTTGTGATGTTAATTGTACATTCAGGCTTATTCTTATCAAAATTGACAGTTTTTTCTTTATTTTTAACTCAAAATATTCATACAAAGTATTGGCAAAGGAACATGTGCAAAAATAACAATGCTGTATTTATTGAAATCATCTCCATTCTTAGGTTTTTCAGCTCAACATGATATCCTGAATACAGGGTTTGACATCTGAGTGCAACAGAGGGTTGCATTTTTAAGTAGGGTGAATCTCATCAGTAGAATGAATGAGTTCATTTCATATTCATCAGTAGGATACCAAAATTAAAATTTTAATCAATAAATTATACTTTACTGCAGGCACCCACTTTGCAAATTTAAAGAGTGTTTGGATGATAATTCACAGGTTGGTTTTCATTGTATGATGATAGAGCAACAAATAATGGCACTAATTGTTATGTGGAGAAGGCAGAAGGAATTTACCACTTTGAAACAAAAACCAAAATACATAATGAGTTTCAGCTAAGAGTTCAAAGTTGCTTGTTTTCTTCTTGAAGAATGCAATCTGTTATTTTACAATAGGAAAATCAAATTTCAATAGTTTACTGTTTTAATTTTATATATTTAAATGTTAAAGACATTTGAAATGGTAAAATGTAGGGGAATACCAAAGCTCAGTGAGAATTGTATCTGTATACTGCATACTTAGCTTTGGCATCCTATCAGCATAAATTAACTAAGCCACTTTCAGGAAAATTACAAAAGGGTTAGATCATATCGTATTCATATAACATACAAATGGTCAAACTCATTTAGTTCTATTTAAAAGTGTAATAGCTTTTCCTGACCTTTAAGATGGTCTCCTGAAAAATTTTGTTTCATTCCTTGACTTCATGTTTACGGTATTTCTTCAGCTCAGAACCACATATCTTTTGTATGAATAAAAAGCAAAAAAACAAAAACCTGCTGGTATGTTTTGAGAAACTACTCTGACCAGGTTTTAGAATATCTTTCCTGTATACATTAGGTCTGAAGAAATGAGGAGTTGTTAACTTATGTCTTAAATAGCCTGACCTATGATCCTATTTGTAACACAGAATGCCCAGATTCAGGTTTTTCCAAATCAGGATACAAATAAAATTAAAGGTTTTATGAAGCAAAATCCTTAAGGAATATTCTTTTTTAAATGTCTTTTTTTAGGCCTAGCTGGTTTGGCTCAGTGGATAGAGCATTGGCCCACAGACTGAAGGGTACTGGGTTTGATTCCTCTCAGGGGTAAGCACTCTGGTTGCAGGCTCCATCTCCAGCCCCTATATGCTCATGTCATCTAACCATAAACTACTAATTGTGCCCAAAATTGAAATGTAGATATTAGAAAAAAAATTATCTTGTTAATCTTGTTCCTAGAAACTTTGCACAAGTAGTGAATGAGGTTTAATTTATATTTAATTGTGACTGTGTTACTCTTGTAATCAGGGACTTTTAAAACCTTTACTAAGCACCATAAGACATATCTATATCTATATCTATATCTATATCTATATCTATATCTATATCTATATCTATATCTATATCTATCTATAATCTATATCTATCTATATATACGTTTTGCCTCAGCTTTGTAAAGCATGATAACCTCACGTAGAATTCTAACAAAACTAATTGAGGAAAGCAAAGATAAACTATTAATACTATTTGGAAATAGCACCTCTGACTATTGGTAGCATCGACCCTGAACTTGGTATAGATACTTTAGAAATGATGCTTCAATATGTAAGCAAGGTTAATATAAAATAAATCTATAGAGAAGTGAAACTTACCATTTGTTCATTTGACTTAGATTCATTGACTGTCTTCAGAGTATCGGGTGTTCAAAATGTATGGAATATTTTAATGAATGAAATTGGAAATAATTTATTGAAAAAACAAACTATTCATTAATTGATTGATTTTATTTATTGTTTTGTTTGTATACACTGACATACAACACTCATACAAAAGCAAAGAGACAATTCATACAACACCAGATACAGAGACATCACACACATCATTTCCCCCTAAATCAGGTGCCCTTGTTTCATTTTGAAAACATATTCCCAGATTGGCTTTTTATACATTCATAAGAGATAAGTCCAATATAATTTTTGTTTTTCCACAATGTACAGGAATATTTACTAGGTCAGCTATACTTATTTTATCTCCTTCTAATTGGATTTATTTCCTGCTTGCAGTCTTTCCACAAAGGAAGTAAAGTTCTGATAATTGTAGTGTCACAGTATTTTCAGTTTAAATTTTATGTAGGCTAAGCAGGCTGCATATCTTATATTTTACTTCCAGATAATTATAAACAGCTATGCTATTACAAACAAAATGCAGCTTACCTCTTATATATGTATAAGGACATTGTCCAGTTCTGAGAAGATTCTCTTTAAAAAATCAATTCTAATAAAATATCATTAAGTACACTCAGAATTTTTCTTGTAAATTTCTGTTGCATTATGACAAGCCATGTTTTCTAACTTTTCACATTACAAAGTGCATTGAGCTGCACTAATGTGCTTCTTGTGTGCGGAAACAGATCCATAAGTGTTGACAAGCAAGTGGCAATAATTTATTTTCTGGAAACTGTGAAACGATTTGGTACTTAGAACTCATGTTGCAATGAATTTAAAGTGTTTATTTTGTATTTCAGAGGAAAAGGGAAGTGAAGGAAGATAGAAGAGTTCATGAAAATGTTCATGGGAGGAGACTTACTTGATTTGGGGTGGTTAAAAAAATATTCTCCCCACCTTTTCTTTAGGCAATTGCTTGACTTTTCAAATCTGCCAGTGTAGTTCTATATCTTTGTCATTTTAATTTGTCATCCCTTAATTTTTTTTATAAGTGTTATGTTGTTGTACCTGCATCATTGGTAAACATTTAGACTTTCTTGTTACCCTGAGTACATTTACATTTTATGATTAAGATTTGAAATTATGGCCCATATAGAATTATCACCCAATAGTAGCATGCTCAATTTATGAATGACCATTATCTACTTATCAAAATTAAGTTTTTTTTTCTCTTAAGTGAAAAAAAAAATTATATTGAGATACTTTCATATCTGGCAGTCAAAGCGTAGTATTTACCCATGCCAAATAGTAATTTTTTTTTCCATTTTCTGAGCACCAATTCTTTAACAAATTTTTTATTTTTTATTTTAGATGTCAATATGTTACACCTTATTACTGTTGGTGCTATTATCACTTGTTTGATTAGTTGTTTATATAGCTAACTACTTATTTACTGAATGAAATTTATGTATTTTGAAAAATATAAAAAATATTAATTTAAAAATTTTATATTGAGATAATTTGAGACTTACAGAGACTTATAAAAATAGTAATAGGAATTTCCACATACATTTCACCCAATTCCCCTTTTGTTATCATCTTACATAGACATAGAACATTTATCAAAATTAAGAAATTACATTTTGTATATATGTATTTGTTTATATTTTACCACTCTTTATCCATTAATAGGCTTTTATGTGATAGGGTAAAATTCAGAATTCTATATTGCATTTAGTTATGTTTTATCAGTCTAATTTTTAAAGTTTTCATTCTTATCTTACATGATCTTAAGACTTTTAAAATATATCAACCAGTTGTTTTATAGAATGTCTTTAATTTTGATTTATCTGATTATTTTACCATTTTTGTATCAATTTACTTATTCGTTATTTATTTGTTTGTTTGTTTTGTTAATCCTCTCCCATGGAACCATGATATCCCTCCATATTTGAAAAAATGCCACACATGGGTGTCTGACCAGCTCCTTCTATGCCTCCACCCCTCCTACCCTTTCTTCTTTACTTCTCTAGTTGTAGAACTTTTATTAAGCCAGATTCCAGGTGGTTCTGAATGATGGTAGTTCTGTATTTTAGTTGTAATTTTGATTTTGTTGTGGAAAGCACTGAGTACTAGTGTGTACCTATGTCACCATCTTGGTTACCCCTATTTTATCATTATTAAATTTAGGTTATACATTATTTATTTATTTTAAAAATATATTTTATTGATTTTTTTTACAGAGAGGAAGGGAGAGGTATAGAGAGTTAGAAACATCAATGAGCGAGAAACACTCATCAACTGCCTGCTGCATACCCACTACTGGGAATGTGCCCACAACCAAAGTACATAACCTTGACCAGAATTGAACCTGGGACCCTTCAGTCTGCAGGCCAATGCTCTAGCCTAGGGGTGTCGAACTCAATCAGAGAAGGGGCCAAAATCTAAAATCCAGCCTAAATCGAGGGCCGAATGGTTTACTGAACAGTCATAAACTGTCATTGTGATGGAAACGCAGCGGAGTGCAGTGATGACAGCGTGGTGCGGGCCACATTGCAAGGCCTGGCGGGACGGATTTGGCCCGCGGGCCTTGTGTTTGACACATGTGCTCTAGCCACTGAGCAAAACCAGTTACGGCAGGCTATACATTATTTAACAGGGTACAATAGAGGTGTATTTCCTCATATCTAGGCGTACACTATGTTTATATATATATATATTACTGATTATATTAACCTTGATCATTTGCTTAAGTGGACATCTGCCAGGATGAACATTTATTATTTGTTTCCCTTGGAAATTATTGAAAGATTTTGGGACTATGCAAATACTGTTTCTAATTAAATATTTACCCTCTAAATATATTATCCAACATCACTACTAGGTTTATTTTAACATCTCTCCCCTTTCTGATTTTCTATTCTCTTTTTTCTAGCAGTGGATTTCATTTGCTAAAATACATAATTTTTCTTTCCCAAGACTAGAACATAAATAGTTTCAGAATTGCTTATGCATACACTTGTAAGGAAAATTAAATTGGCAAATGAAATACAATATTTTTGTAAAATTCTTTTTGTATTTAGACCTACGATATTCAGTTGAAAGCTGTTTTCCAAATTTACCTAAGCCAGCTCCTGTCTTCTCTATCCCTTTCAGGGTGGTTATGTGATTCATTTATAATACAGCCAGATTCATTTATCATAGTCTGCATTTCCTAACCCCCTACATCTTAATGCATTTTTAAAAAGTGAACTTTGGTAAATTCCACACTTTGAGGTGGACTGTTTATGCATTTTGAAAAATACAAACAGTTGATTATACACAACCGCATCTCTATAAAACATATAATATTATCCACAAAATTATCTCATGCTATTCCTTTACATTGAACTCGTCCTTCCAGTCCCTTTAATCCTGACAAGAACTAATATTTTATCAATTCCTATACTTTTGCTTTTACTGAGTGTTATATAAAGAAAACATGTCTTGGGTTAAGATTTTTTTTTTTTTATAAAAACGTATTTATTATTCATCCTTGATGTTGCAGCAATGGTTAGTTTGCTACATTTTATTGCTGAGTAATATTCAATTGCATGGATGTATAGTTGGTATATCCATTCCATTGGTTTTCTCTGGTCCTCTTGGATTTGTGATTTTATGTGTATCATTAATTTTAAGAAAATTTTAGCCATTGTTTTCTTCAAATACTTCTTCCATACCATTGTCTCTCTGTTCTTTTTTTTTTTTTTTTTTTCTATGTACTATTTTTTAAATTTTTATTTGGGTGATACTGGTCAATAACATTTTAAAATTTTTATGTGTACAGTTCTATAATACATCATCTGTGTATTCCATTGTGTACTCACCACCCAAAGTCTGATCTCCTTCCATCACCAAATACTTGGCCTTTAAATTCAAATTACACATATATTAGACAGAGAATGTCCACTAACTTTGGGAAAATCATTCCTGGTATTTTTTCACTCTTTTTTCTTTGAATAATTTCTGACCTATCTTCAAGTTTATTGAATCTTTTCTTAACTATGTTTACGGTACAGATGAGTACATCCAAAGAATTTTTCATTTTTAAAAATCTGCTTATTAATATTATATCAGGTCTAGTAATAATTAATGTCGTTTTTAAACATTCGTTTAAAATCTTGCTTGGCATTGACTTGTATTGACATAACCTTCAAACACGTGGTATCTACAGAACGTGTGAAGTGCAATTAACAAGTTTTGCTCAAAAAAGTTTGTGTTTGGTTTGGTTTTTGTTGCAAAACTAGGGCTAAGAAGATGGCGGATGAAGAGCATATTCGGCACTGCATGCTTTACGAGTTCCAATTAGGAAGAAAAACAAGTGAGGCTGCAAAAAACATCTGTAGTCCTCTTGGTCAAGATGCAGTTAGCGCCAGAAAATGTCCGCGTTGGTTTGAGAAATTTCGCGAGGGAAATTTTTCGTTAGATGACAAGAGTGGTCGAGGCCGTGTGTCCAATTTTGATCAAGAAGCTCTTCAAGCTCTTTTGGTGCAAAATCCTCAAATTACCCAACAAGAGCTTGCGACAACTTTAAATTATTCACAAAAAACAATTTCCAATCAATTGCGTGCACTTGGCAAAGTCCAAAAGTTTGGAAAATGGGTTCCTCATGAGTTGACCGACAACAACCGTAATCAAAGAGTCACAATTTGCAGTTCGCTCCTCTCTCGTCAAAACCGTTTGCCGTTTTTAGAGCAAATTGTTACCGGAGATGAACAATGGGTGCTGTATGTTAATTTGAAAAGGCGGCCTCAATGGTTGGACAAAAATGAGGCTCCGCAGCCCACGCCAAAACCTGACTTGCATGTGAAAAAAGTGATGTTGTGTGTTTGGTGGAATTTTAAAGGAATTCTTCATTATGAACTTTTACCATCTAACCAAACCATTACAAGTGCAGTGTATAGTGCCCAATTGGAAAGGTTAGCCCAAGCTTTAAGAGAAAAAGAACCCGCGCTGATTAATCAGAAGGGCGTAATTCTTCACCACGATAACGCACGACCGCATACTGCAAGAATCACTGCTGAAAAACTGCACCAGTTGGAATGGGAAGTTCTCCCTCAACCTGCATATTCTCCTGATATTGCCCCTTTTGATTACCATTTGTTTCGTTCTTTGCAAAACTTTCTTCTTGGAAAAAGATTTAATAATGAAGAATGCCTCAAAAATGCATTGACCGAATTTTTTGCATCAAAATCACAAGAATTTTACAACAGAGGGATTAAAATGCTTTCTGAGTGTTGGGCACAAGTAGTAGAAAACAATGGCAACTATATTGTTGATTAAATTTTGTTGTATTGTTTAAATAAATTCGATTTAAAAAAATATTAGAAAACGACATTAATTATTACTAGACATGATATCTAGAATTTCCATCTCATTCTTGCTTAAAAATTTTATGTTTCTGGTGGAATTGTCCATTTGAATCTGCATATTGGTCACCTTTTCCAGTAGAACGTGTAACACATAGTTGATAATATCAATAGTATTTTATATTCTTTTTCAGACAGTTTCTAAAATATTACCATAATTAAATTAAGTATGGTTTTGTAGATTGCCTTATCTCTTTGGAGTTTGTCTTTCCTTGTCTTTTCATATGTCTTTGATTTTCTTGATTCCAGACATCCTATTTAGGATAGTAGAAATAAATTTAGATGCTTTTATGTCCGATAATGGACATAGCTTTACCTTTGAAAGGTCTTCATTGTGGGAGATTGAGGTAGAAATTAGTCTAAGTCTTTGTGGTTGCTGTGGTTACCATCATTATGGCCTGGGTTCAATATCTGTGTTTTTGTTTTTGTTGTTGTTTTGTTTTTATTTTTTGCTTTTTAAAACAAATCATTATTTGTCAAATTTTCTTATTCATAAAAGTGAAAAAATGCAATTGTTTTCATTGGCAAGAATAATGTGGTTGATAATTCACAGAATTATTTTCTTTCTTCTTAACAGATTTTGGTAAAGAACTGGTGTTCTAGAAATGGAAAAGAATACTTATTGGCATGCATAAAAATACTGGAAATATGGCTTCAAGCTTAAGTTTTAGTATACATATTGATTTAAATAAGGAAGGACAAACTGAAAGCATTCCTTCCATGGTAGATGTTTAGTTATTTATTTGTTGTAAATACATTTAAAAAGTCTTCATAAAATAGACTTTAAAAAAGAATAATCATTACAGAATAAGTAAAATGGAGAATATATATTATAGATTCTACTAACTTAAATTATTAAATTTGGTTACATAATCTGTATAAATATTTTTACTGTGCTCAAATTGAACATAAGATATCTCAAATAGTATCAAATGGGACTACATCAAATTTTAACACTTTGTGCATCAAAGGCAACATTATAAAGAATAGAAAGGCAATGTAAGAATAGGAGAACAAAAAAAAAAAGAATGAGAGAACACATTTTAAATAATTACATATTTAATAAGGGACTAATACCCAGAATATATAAGTAATATCTATAACTCACCAGAAAAACAATACATGTAACTGCATTTTGAAAAGGGCAAAGAACTTGAATATACATATCTCCAGGGAAGATATACAAATAGCTAAAAGCTTATGAATACATGCTCAAAGCCATTAATCACTAGAGACTTGTAAATCAAAATCACAATCATATATCACCTCATACCCATTAGGATGACCACTGTAAAATAAAAAAAAAAAAGAAGAAGAAGAAAAAGTACTGGCCAGGATGTGGAGAAATTGGAACAGTTTTGCATTACTAATCAGAATGTAAAATGGTTAACTGTTACAGAAAATGATGTTTTTCAAGAAATCAAAAGTAATATCCAGCGATGTTATTTCCATGTATATAATTACAATAATTGAAAGCAGATTCTTTTTTTTTTTTTTTTTTTTTTTTTGACTTTTTATTTTTTTTATTTTTTTTTTTAATTTAATTATTTTTTTTTTTTTTACATATTTTAATGATTTTTTTTTTGCCCCCCTCCCTCCCTCCCCCATAGCCCCTCCCTCCCCATAGTTTTATGTCCATTGGTTGTACTTATATGCATGTATACAAGTCCTTCGGTTGATCTATTATCTCCCCCAGATCCTCCTCCCCTCCCCGCTGTAATTTGACAATCTGCTTGTTGCTTTACTGTCTCTATATCTATCTTTTGGTTCATCAGTTTATAATGCTCTTTATTATCCACAAATGAGTGAGGTCATGTGGTGTTTCTCTTTCATTGATTGGCTTATTTCACTCAGCATGATGTTCTCCAATTCCATCCAGGTTGCTGCAAATGATGAGAATTCCTTCTTCTTTATGGCAGCATAGTATTCCATTGTGTAGATGTACCATAGTTTTTTGATCCAATCATCTGCTGACGGGCACCTAGGCTGTTTCCAAATTCTGGCTATTGTAGATTGTGCTGCTATGAACATAGGGGTGCATATATCCTTTCTGATTGGTGTTTCTAGTTTCTTGGGATATATTCCTAGGAGTGGGATTACTGGGTCAAATGGGAGTTCCATTTTCAGTTTTTTGAGGAAACTCCACACTGTTCTCCACAGTGGTTGCACCAGTCTGCATTCCCACCAGCAGTGCACGAGGGTTCCTTTTTCTCCGCAACCTCGCCAACACTTGTCGTTTGTCGATTTGTTGATGTTGGCCATTCTGACAGGTGTGAGATGGTACCGCATTGTTGTTTTGATTTGCATCTCTCGTATAATTAGTGACTTTGAGCATGTTTTCATGTGCCTTTTGGCCTTCCTTCTGTCTTCTTTTGAAAATATTCTATTTAGGTCCCTTGCCCATTTCTTAATTGGATCATTCATCTTCCTTTTATTTAGTTGTATCAGCTGTCTGTAGATGTTAGAGATTAAACCTTTATCAGTGGTGTTATTTGCAAATATGTTCTCCCACACCGTGGGCTTTCTTGTTGTTTTGTTGATGGTTTCTTTTGCTGTAAAAAAGCTTTTTATTTTGATGTAGTCCCATTTGTTTATTTTCTCTTTAGCTTCCATTGCCCTAGGGGCAGTATCAGTGAAGAAGTTCTTTTGGCATACGTCTGAGATTTTGCTGCCTGAAGATGCTTCTAGTATTTTTATGGTTTCCCGTCTGATGTTTAAGTCCTGTATCCATTTTGAGTTTATTTTTGTGTATGGTGTAAGTTGGTGATCTAGTTTCATTCTTTTGCATGTGTCTACCCAATTTTCCCAACACCATTTATTGAAGAAACTGTCTTGACTCCATTGTATATTCTTTCCTCCTTTGTCAAATATTAATTGAGCATATTGATTTGGGTTGATATCTGGGTTCTCAATTCTATTCCATTGATCTATATGTCTGTTCTTGTGCCAGTACCAGGCTGTTTTGAGAACAGTGGCTTTGTAATACAGTTTGAAGTCCGGTATTGAGATCCCTCCTACTTTACCCTTCTTTCTCAGGATTGCTGTGGCTATTCGGGGTCTTTTATTGTTCCAAATGAACTGTTGGAGAGTTCTTTCTAGGTCAGTGAAATATGCCCTTGGTATTTTAATGGGGAGTGCATTGAACCTATAGATTGCTTTAGGAAGTATGGACATTTTGATGATGTTGATTCTACCAATCCATGAACATGGTATGTTCTTCCATCTCCTTACATCATCCTCTATCTCTTTTTTCAGTGTCGTGTAATTTTCTGCATATAGATCCTTTACTTCCTTAGTTAAATTTATTCCTAGGTATCTTAATTTTTTTGGTGCGATGGTAAATGGAATTGCTTTTTTAGTCTCTGTTTCTGTAGTTTCACTGTTGGTGTATAGAAATGCCATGGATTTCTTGGCATTAATTTTGTATCCTGCTACATTGCCAAATTCATTTATTAAGTCAATTAGTTTCTTAATGGAGTCTTTTGGGTTCTTTATGTACAATATCATGTCATCTGCAAATAAGGATAACTTTACTTCTTCTTTTCCAATTTGGATGCCTTTTATTTCGTCCTCTTGTCTAATTGCAATGGCTAGTACTTCCAGTACTATGTCAAACAGGAGTGGCGAAAGTGGGCATCCCTGTCTTGTTCCTGTTCTTAGAGGGAATGGTTTTAGTTTTTGCCCATTGAGTATAATGTTGGCTGTGGGTTTATCATATATAGCTTTTATTATGTTGAGGTATGATCCTTGTACTCCCACTTTGTTAAGAGTTTTTATCAGGAAAGGGTGTTGGATTTTATCGAATGCTTTTTCTGCATCAATTGATATGACTATATGATTTTTATCTTTCAATTTGTTTATGTGATGTATCACGTTTATTGATTTGCGGATATTGTACCATCCTTGCATTCCTGGAATAAATCCTACTTGGTCATGGTGTATGATCTTTGTGATGCTCTGCTGGAGCCGATTTGCTAGGATTTTGTTGAGGATTTTGGCATCTATGTTCATGAGGGATATTGGCCTGTAATTCTCTTTCATTGAGTTGTCTTTATCTGGTTTTGGTATTAGGGTGATGCTGGCTTCATAGAAGGAGTTTGGAAGTGTTCCTTCCTCTTGAATTTTTTGGAAAAGTCTGAGGAGGATAGGTTTTAGTTCTTCCTTGAATGTTTGGTAAAACTCTCCTGTGAAGCCATCTGGCCCTGGGCTTTTGTTTGCTGGAAGCTTTCTGATGACTGTTTCAATTTCTTCCCAAGTCACTGGTCTATTGAGATTTTTAGATTCTTCCTGATCGAGTTTTGGAAGTTTGTATTTTTCTAGGAATATGTCCATTTCCTCCAGGTTGTTCAGTTTGTTGGAATAGAGTTGTTCGTAGTATTTTGTAACAATCCGTTGTATTTCGTTGGGGTCTGTTGTTATTTCACCTCTTTCATTTCTGATTTTGTTTATTTGGGTCCTCTCTCTTTGTTTCTTAGTTAGCCTGGCTAGAGGTTCATCTATCTTGTTTATTCTTTCAAAGAACCAGCTCTTGGTTTTGTTGATCTTATGTATTGTTTTTTTGGTCTCTATGTCGTTTATCTGTGCTCTGATTTTTGTTATTTCCTTCCTTCTGCTTACACTGGGCTTTTCTTGTTGCTCCTTTTCTAACTCTTTGAGTTGTAGAGTTAGATCATCTGTTACCCCTTTTTCTAGTTTTTTGCAATAGGCTTGTAAGGATATGAACTTCCCTCTCAAGACTGCTTTTGCTGTGTCCCATAGATTTTGGATTGTTGTGTTTTCATTGTCATTTGTTTCCAGGATGTTTTTAATTTCTTCCTTGATTTCTCTGGTAACCCAGTCCTTGTTTAATAGCGTGCTGTTTAGTCTCCATGTGTTTGATTTCTTTGGATTATTTTTATTGTAGTTAATTTCCAGTTTTATGCCATTATGGTCTGAGAAGATACTTGATATGATTTCTATCTTCTTGAATTTGAAGAGACTTTGCCTATGACCCAAAATGTGGTCTATCTTTGAGAATGTCCCATGTGCACTTGAGAAGAATGTATATTCTGTGGCTTTGGGGTGGAGTGTTCTGAAGATGTCAATTAATTCCATCTGGTCTAGTGAGTCACTTAGGATCGATATTTCTTTGCTGTTTTTTTGTTTAGATGATTTGTCGAAGGGTGACAGTGGGGTATTAAAATCTCCTACTATGATTGTATTGCTATTAATCTCTCTCTTAATGTCCTCCAGCAGTTTTTTTATGTATTTGGTTGCTCCTGTATTGGGTGCATATATATTTACCAGGGTTATTTCTTCTTGTTGGATTGTTCCCTTTAGTATTATGAAATGGCCTTCATTATCTCTTATTATGTCCTTCACTCTGAGATCTAATTTGTCAGATATAAGTATTGCTACCCCAGCTTTTTTTTCATTTCCATTTGCCTGGAAAACTTTTTTCCATCCCTTCACCCTCAGTCTGTGTGCATCTTTTTTTCTGAGGTGGGTTTCTTGTAGACAACAGATGTATGGGTCTTGTTTTCTTATCCAATCTGTTACCCTATGTCTTTTGATTGGAGCATTTAATCCATTTACATTTAAGGTTATTATTGATAGGTACACATTTGACGCCATTTTTATTCTATACCCGTGTTCCTTCTTCACTTCCTATTTCTTTATTTTTACAGTAGACCCTTTAGCATTTCTTGCATTACTGGTTTGGTGGAGATAAATTCCTTCAGTCTTTTTTTGTCTGTGAAGCTCCTGATTTCCCCTTCAATTTTGATTGATAGCCTTGCTGGGTACAGTATTCTTGGATTCAGACCCTTCCTTTGCATGACTTTGTAAATTTCATCCCATTCCCTTCTGGCCTGGTAAGTTTCTGTTGAGAAATCAGTTGCTAGTCTGATGGGGGTTCCTTTGTATGTAACTTTCTGTCTCTCTCTGGCTGCTTTTAAGATTCTTACTTTGTCATTGTTGTTTGCCAATTTGATTATAATGTGCCTTGGAGTCTGTCTTCTGGGATTCATTTTGCTTGGGACTCTGCGAGCATCTTGGATTTGTGTGGGTTTTTTCTTCTCTATTTCAGGAAAGTTTTCTGTCATTATTTCTTGAAATACTTTTTCCATGTCTACCTCAGTTTCCTTTCCTTCTGGAACCCCTATTATTCGAATATTATTTTGCTTTGTAATGTCCCAAAGCTCCCGTAGGCTCTCCTCCTGCTTTTTAATCTTTTTTTCTAGAAGCTGCTCTACTTGGGTATTTTTTTCCATCTTATCTTCTAGCTCACTGATGCGGTCCTCTGCTTCCTCTAGTCTACTCTTGATGCTTTCTATTGAGTTCTTCATGGTAGCGATGTCATTTTTTATTTCTTCTTGGTTCTTCTTCAATTCCTCATGGTTCTTCCTCATTTCTTCTTGGTTATTGTCAAATTTCTCTTCCATTCTTTTTAGCCAGCCTATGATCATTATTCTGAATTCTTGCTCTGGTAGGCTGCTTACCTCGGGCTCGTTTACTTCCTTTTCTGGTGATGCCTGCTTTTCTTTCATGTGCGGACTATGTTTTTGTCTCCCCATGGCCTCTCTTCTCAGGATGTCTGGTTATGTGGTGTTCCTTCTCCTGCGTTGATTTAAAATTTGAAAATACAAACACTACCTGGTACAACACAAGAGGCACTTAACAGGAATGTACTTACAATATTAATAACCTTTAGTAAAGGTGACCACTAGAGAACGGCAACTTAGGGGATAGGAGAGAAGGAAGAAAGGTAAAAATAAAATAAAGAAAAATTTTAAAAAGTAAAAATTAAAATTAAAAAAAATTAAGTAAATAAAATAAAAAAAGAGGGATAAAGAGATATAAAAAGAGGAAAAAAAGTAATGACAAAATAAAGTTGGAAAACAGGGAAAAAAAGAAAGGAGAGGAAAGAGAAAGAGAGAGAAGAAGCAAACTAAAAGAGAAATGGGAAACAAACTATATATATGTGGAGAAAACTGCCATAGAACAACCACTGAACCCAGCTAATGCCAGTAACAATACTTGGAGATTAATACAAACTACAATATCCCCTATTATTAAGTAAGGCTATGATATACAGAAGTAAAAGATACAAACAAAAACAGAGTATTTTTTAAAAAAAAAAATACAAAGCAACAATAACAACACAGTAATAATCATAACAATTTCACTAACAAGCCTAAAAATTCACAATAATCAACCTTCACACAAACAATGCGAAAAGGATAGAGGGGAGAACAGTTTTTCTTTCTTTTTTTTTTTTTTTTTTTTTTTAACTAGTTAATATAGTGCAGAGATTGGTATTTATACACTTGGATCAGGGGTTGGAACATAGGTCTATAAGTATAGTGAGAGTTTTAGCAGGGGGTATACAGAAAGAATGGAGGAAAAACTAAAGCCGGAAAGGGATAGGATAAACCATAGACTAAAAGGGTAAAGTTTAGCAAGAGAGTGATGGTGTAAAGGTCGAGTTGAGATAGGGTTGAATGATGCTATAGTAGAGATTAAAATAGAATGAAGGTTACTCCCAAGAAAAAATAAAATGGTACTGAAGAGGGAAAAAAAAAAAAAATTGCAAAATAGCAGTAGTAATAGTGATGATAGAGATTGAAAAATGTAATAATTAAAAAGGTAAAATCAAGTAAGGAAAAAAATCGTTTCTTAAGTAAAAGATATAAAAAATGAAGATTAAATAGAAGAGGTAAAAAATGAAAATAAAATAATAGTAAAATTAGCATAAAAATGTCCAGTAGTGGTCATTCACTTCCTCTGTTAATGTATTTGGCACTCCTGATTCTCGGCCCAAAAAGTCTTGCAGTTCCCAGCATTCCACTGCACCTCAGATTTGTAAGGTAATCCTTAATTTTAAGTAGACTATATCTTAGTTATTTGTGTCCATTTATTTTTGATTAATTAAAAGATAAAAGAAAAGAAAAGAGAAGGAAAAAAAAAAAAAAAAAAAAAAAAAAAAAAGGGGGGGGCAGTTTGTAATTCAGCTCTTAGGTGTCAGTGTTACTGGTTTGACCTTCCAGTCTTTTTGGTTGCTCTGGTCTTCTTTCTCAATGGCTCTAGCTGGCAGGGTGCCAGCTGGCTCCCAGACTATCTCTTCTGGTACAGATCCCTTGTTTCCAGGAAGGCAATTTCCCCCTGCAATTTCCCCGGATATGTCCAACTGGGCAGTCCTTCCCTAGTATTCAGAAGCAAGGGGGTGAAGGGGATCAGGCACCAAGGTGTCCAGATGTTCCGCCCTTGGCGAAACAGCCGAGATTCTTAACGCTCTGTCCAGTGACCTGTGGCGTTTTAAAAAAGTCCCGCTTCTGGGGAGGATTACGTCAAACCCAGCACTAGGTGTCGCTGCAGCCTTCTTTGAGTGCTGCTCGGCGGCCGGTAGTGCGCGCTCCCGGCTACCCTGAGGGAGGGGTTGGAGCTCCCCGGCTACCGTAGCCGCCTGGGCCGCGGGACCCCGGTCCCCTAGGCTGTCCCCGCAAACTCTGACCTTTCCGTGGGTGACCGAAGAACTCCCTGGATTCCACGCGCCCGTGCCGATTCGGGCTTCTCAGCTGCTTGATGTACCTCCCCGCTGTGTGTTTTTCCAGGCCTCAGGGATGCTCCTCCTTTCCTGGTAAGATGGCGCTGCCTTCTCTCCGCGAGAGCTCGCTGGGAGAGCCGCTGCAGCCGCGGCAGTGCTGGCCTCTTGGTCAGGAAATCTTGTCCAACGGACCTTTCCTTACCTTCCTAGAGAATTCCGAAGCCCCTTAGCTGCCAATCAACATTCCCTGAGCGACTCAGACGCTGTTTCTATCTGTTCTGGGACCAGAGTCAGAACAAGTCCGACTGTTCGGTCGCCATCTTCAAGCTCCGCCCCCTGAAAGCAGATTCTTAAAGAGATATTTATATACCCATATAGACCATTAGGAATTCCAGTTAACTCCACCACTAAAATACATCTTAGGCCAACACATTTCTCATCACCTTCACTCCTACTACCATGGTCATGTCTTCATCATTTAAGGCATCTGCCCCAGCCTCCATCTCACACAGTTACCTGAGGTATGAAAATATGTTTGTATATATGTATGCATGTATTTATTTATTTTGTGGGTATAAAGATGGCTGTAAGTAACAACTAAAAAATTTCACATTAGCGAGTGTTAAAATATCTATTCTTATTTATCTTATGTGATACATACTCTTATGGTATGCATTACATAAGACTAAGGGAAGACAACATATAAGTTTTTTTTTATGAACTTAGTTACTAAAATCCTCAACAAAATATTAGAAAACTGGATTTAGCAATACATTAAAAAGATCATACAACATGACCAAGTGGGATTTAGTCTGGGGATACAAAGTTGGTACAATATCCACTAATCTATAAATGATGGATGAAAATTATATGATCATTGATGCAAAAAAAAAACACACATTTTATAAAATCCAGCAATGATATTCTATAAACTCTCTCAGCAATGTGAAAATAGAGGTAACATACCTTAATATATTAAATGTAATATATGACAAATCCACAACCAATATCATACTTAATGGGCAAACACTAAAATTATTCCCCTTACGGTCAGGAATAAGACAGGATGTCCACTTTCACCAATGTTACTCAGCATAGTATCGGAAGTCCTAGCCACAGCAGTAAACAAGAAGAAAAAATGAAAGCCATAAAAATTGGAAAAGAAGAAGTAAAACTGTCGTTATTTGTAGATGACATGATAGTGTATATAGAGAACCCTAAATATTCTACCCCCAAAATTCTAGAACTGATAAATGAATTAAATAAGTAACAGGAAACAGAATATATACCCAAAATTCAATTGATTAGTATACACCAATAATGAACTATTAGAAAAAGAAATTAAGAAAACATCTAATTTTTAACTGCATTAAAAAATAAAATACCTTGAGCTGGATGGTTCAATTGATTGGAGTGTAGTCCCATACACAAAAATATTGTGGCTTTGACTCCCAGTCTGGGCACATATGTGAGACAACTGAATGATGTTTCTCTCTCACGTTGATATTTCTCTCTCTCTCTCTAAATATTCATAAACACATAGTCAGAGGTGAGGATTAAATAAAATAAAATACCTTGGAAAAAGCTTAAAGAAGTATTTACACAGAAAAATATAAGACGTTGAACAAAGAAATTGAAGAAGATACAAATAATGGACATCTTTGTTGGGTTAATTTGCATATTTGTTCCTGATTGGCTGGTGGGCATAGCTTGTGGGCATAGAAGAGGTATGGTCGATTTGCATGTTTCTCTTTTATTAGTGTAGATTACTCTCTTTCTAATTCTGGATCAAGACACAATTAATTTTATAGTACAGAATACTAGCTAAGTGAAAATATGATAACTGGGTGGAGAAATTTGAACTAGTCTCTTGTTTGTTTCTTTGTTTGTTTATTTATTTTTGTCCTAGTATTATACATCTTTCATATATTAGTCCTAGATAGTCTGGTGTTAAAATATTTGTCACATTCTCAAATATCTCTACACCCTTTTTAAGGAGATCATTTGTCATGCTGATATTTCAAAAATATTTTTAATAAAATGATGCTTATTTTATGCACTCTATAACACATAAGAAATTGTTTCATCTTGTAAGACTAGCCTACCAAACAATCACTTAAAAATATTATATTGACTTCTTTCTAATCAGTTTTTCAAATATTCTTAGAGCTATGAAGGAAGTCACTGCACAGGGGTGGACAAAGGTAGGTATACAGTTTTTCATATGGCAAAAGATAACAATACAAACAAATAATACAATAATGAATAAATAAATAATATTTCATAACTGTAAACTTACTTTTGCCCACTCATGTATTGTTTATACTGCTTTTGTTTAATGTCAAAACAAACTCTTTAAGATTTTCTTTTTAATTGTTTTATATATTAGAGATGGAAAAATTAATTTTTTATTATTTTAATTGTATTTAGTTTTTATATATGGACCAAAATTATAATGTGAAATTAAAAGAGAAACTTGCAAACAAACCTCTTAAATTATCTTTTGCAATCTCAGTTATATTTCTGAAGGAATAGGTGATTGCAAAGTTGTGTATAAATCTTATTTCTCATACTTATGAAGGTGAATGATAAAAAGAAGCATCTTGCAGATTATAGTACTTGAAATTGAAATTTCTTTTTTAAAATATTCATTTTAAAATTATGAATATAAACTACTATAATATTGTTTAAATTTTTATAAAATTAATAACTATTCTTATTTTTATGCATTTCTAAATTGTGAAGGGTTACACATGAATACATTTTTCTGTTAGTCACATCTTTCCCCTGCAGTTCTACTACAGACACACAACTAAGGACAGTGTTAATAACAGAAGGTTGAACAGATGGCCATTTTCAATTTTATTTTTTCAGAAAATGAAAGAGCTTTCTTTGTGCTAACCTCTGAAGTTGACTCAAAAAGATGCTTACCATGACAGACAAAAGAAAAAGAAAGAAAATAACATATTAACTACTCAAGAAGCATTGTATTTTCTGATGGAAATTTTCTCCAATTGCTTGAATCAAAAGAAATATTAAACCAACTTTATATAACTTTTCAGAAACCTGCCTTTGGCTCAGAAAAATATTTCTTTTTCACATATGGCACTTAAGGGGAAAAAATTCACAAATGGAAAAAATAAAGACATTTGGAAAAGGGCAGACAAAAAAAAATGATGTCTAGAATATGAAATATTAGATTTAGTTTTCTTTTTCAACATGTAATAATTTATGGGAAATATAAATCTATCCTACTTGCTGAAATCAAGGTTTTACAATGTTGGGAAAGAGCATTAAGCATGCAGTCTTTGGAAGCTCATTCAGTTGCATAAGAATAGGTCTTGGGCCTGAATACTTTTTAACCAAGAGACAAAGAACCCACACTGCCTGTATTGATTTGTATGGGGATATCTTTCTCTGTTTGGGGTTCAATGAATGCTCTTTGACTCTGTTTGGAGCATGTGCACCATATGGTACCTGGCCAACTCCATTGTTATATTTGTCTTTGATGGAGAAGACAGGGTCATTCTACTTAAGCACAAGAGATTTGCATAGATAAATTGCCTTGTGTGGCTTACAGGAAAAGATGCCCTGGCTCTGGGGGATTAACACCTATTATTGAAGCTGATCTCCCTCTATCTCTTCTTTACATGAGCAAAGCTTTGATTATTCTTGATGAAGCTGATATTAAAGTGTAGTGGATAGAAGTGTTTAGAGTCTTTCCTTGGAATTTGTACTATGCTCAACTTGTAAATTTTATTCTCATTCTTCTTCTTTTAAAAAAGAAAATATTTTTATTGAATTCAGAGAGGAAGTGAGAGGGAGAGGGTAATAAAAACATCAATGATGAGAGAGAAGCATTGATCAGCTGCCTCCTACATATCCCCTCTGGGGATTGAACCCACAACCCAGGAATTTGCCTTGACTGGTAATGGAACCATGAACTGCTGGTTCATAGGTTGTTGCTCAACCATTGAATGATAGCAGCTGAGTATTATTTTTCTTTCTTTTTTAAAGTTTGTTTTGTTAGCATTTTGTGTTAAATCAGAGGTTAACATGCACAGATTTTATATGTAAAATTTAATTCCATTCCTTTGAAAATTGGTTAGTATTGCTTATGATAGATAAAATATGATGAAATCAAACATGATATTTAGGGTGAGATCACTTTTATCAACAGATTATATATGGTACTCTGAGTAGAAGCATAAAACAGGATGAATGTAAGTGATACTCCAAAATAATTCAGTCATAAGGTATGAACACCACAGTTATGTGAAATAAATAATTGGGTAGTTAAGATCCAAATGTAATGCAAAGAACTAAGAAAACTGTTAGGCTCTGTATTTGTGCAATGGCTAGGTGAAGAGGCAATGAGATATGGTGTTTAATGACCATGGTCACTTGGTTGGGATTCAAGTTCATACCCTGACTTTTCCCCTTAATAGTTATAATGCTCTGAGTCAGCTACTAAGTTGTTAGTGTATACCTGGTGGGATTTTCCTAGAATTAAAGGGGAAAATGCACATCTAAGGTGTTTGCCTCCTATTTTTGCTTCACAATGAGAACTCAGTATATGCAAGCAGCTATAATAATGTTGTTTCCCTCAATAAAATTCTGTAATTTAAAAATAGAATAATTTTATACAAAATATAAGCAGGGAAGAATAAAGGTTGTGAGAGTTTAGGTGACTTGAAGAAGATTATTCCTTTCTTGTGTGTTTATTATGGTAAATAAGTGGACAACATATCTAAGGTAATAGGTCTATTTCTTAACAGCTAAATTGAGGTCTAATTTTGTTGTTGCATAAACACAAGTACAGGAGAAACATTTATAGTATGGGTTGAGATTTCTAGCAATCAGTTTAAAGGCATATTAAATGTTCAAGAAAAAAAGCAGTTAGTATTATTCTTACTACAATACCATGCTGGAGGTGCCAGATAGCTATCATATGTACAGCTGTTCTAATATATGTTTCTCCCTAACACTGGAGCAGGAAGACTGCAAACTACCTCTCTCAGATCCCAAGTCCTATATTCTTTCCATAGAATTACTTATTGTAGAAGGATGAGGCTATGAAAGCCATTTTCAGAACAAAAAGTACTGCACTTAAATGGCCTCACAAGTAGCAATAGCAACTACAGTGGCCAGTAAGTATTGCTAGCTTGAATGTAATAGCAGCTCAAGCAGGTTTTCCCCATTGAATATATCTTTCCCTTTTCACTTTTTCAGTCCTTCAATCAAGATTCCTCCAAGGATGTCTTACATTCACAGTATAAAATTCCTTTTCCTCTAAAAGGCTTGCCTTTCTTTAAGACACTACTTAGTAGACAACACGTTTACCGATAATAACCATAAGTAATAACAGATATGAAATCCAAGAACCTTAGATATAATATGACATTCAAATAAGAACTTCATAACTGTTACTTGAATCACTGAATCGCCACCATTCATTATCAGCTGTTTATCTTATATAATTGCTAGACTTTAACACTAAAAATTATTTATAGTACAATAGTAGTAAACTTGTGATAGTGTAGCTAACAATGTGTCAGAATCACATTAAATTATTTCAAAGTTCATTGCTGGTTAAAATTTTCTTTATTTTTTTCAATCAGAAGTGTTTTATTAAAAACAAAACAAAAATAAAATTTCCATTTTTAAATAACTCATTTGGCCTTTGCAATGATTAAAATATAAGGGAACCAAGATTAATAAATATGAAACTATATGATTTGAGTGGATTTCATTAGTTCTAAGTGGTTCTCTTCATGCAGTACATATATTATTAAAGCTGATAGAAGCAAAGTTTACTCATTAAATTAAATATTTTGTAAAATAGATTCTGATACTTTAGATATTTAAAATTGCTGTCACATTTTATATCATTAAGTAGTCTCATTTTCATAAAAACACACTAGAAGGGATTTCCATTAGCTAGATATGCATAAAATATTCATTTATTTAACATTTAAATGAATATTTTATGTACATTTATATATACACATATGTGTATATTGACATACACATACAAATGCATAGAAAGAGTATGTTTTATTTTACCAGTTTTGTCTATTTCAATTATTTTATTTTATTCATTTATTTTTTTAATTTAATTTTTGGGGTGACTGGTTTGCAAAACTATACAAGTTTCAAGTATACAACTCAACATAACATTATTTGCACACTGCATTGTGTGCCCATTGACCAAAGCAAAATCTCTTTCCATCTTCCTCCAATTATTCCCACCCTCCTCTTCCTCTATTACCTCACTGTGTCTATGTCTATGATAACATGTAATATACATGAGTATGTGTGTATTTAATCTCTTCACCTTATTTCATCCAGTTTCCCACTCCTCTCACCTCTGAAGGTTGTCAGTCTGTTTCACATACCCATGTGTCTGCTTCCATTTTGTTAATCAGTTGGTATTGGTCATCAGAGTCCACATATAAGTGAGATCATATAGTATTTATCATTCTCTAACTGGCTTACTTTACTTCCCATAATAATTTCCAGGTCCATCCATGTTGTCTCAAAAGGTAAGATATCCTCTTTATACAGTTGAGTAGTATTCCATTGTGCCTTACAGGACACTTACTACATAAGACTATTCTCCTACTAAACTGGGAAATGTACAATGCTACATAATGCATAGGAAGAAACACAGGGAAGCATGAAAAATGTGAGACAAAGAAATGTCTCAATGAGAGAACAGAACACAACTTCAGAAAAAAAATAAACAAACCTTTTACCAAAAGAATCCATAAATAACATACAATAGGCAAGCAATCTACCAGATACTGAATTTATAACACTGGATGCTCATTGAACTTAGAGGAAGAGAACGTCAATAAAAAGATAGAAAATATAAAATAGAGATAGAAAACATAAGAAAGAACCAGTCATAAATCAAGAATATAATAACTGAAGTGAAGGATAATATTTGAATATTTACACAGAATACTTTTGAACCTCATACAAAAAAATAAAGAATATGATGCCATTTGAAAAGTTATCATAATGATAAAAGTTTTATAAATCTAAATAAAATTATTATTAATATCAAGTCTGTTGCAATGAATTCAGTTTTTTATCCAACAAATATGCTAATAAACATAATTGTCTGGTGTTATGAAGGGTATGAGTAGTTGTAATGTTAATTGTTTTAAATGTAGAAATTTGAAAGACAATCCCATCTATATAAAACATAATAGAAATTTCCACATTCCACAAGGCATATAATAGCTGTGAGTCTTTTTTGAATGTTGTATAGTACATAATGGCCAAAACTAATTACATTACTTCTATTTTCTCAGCATTGCATTTATTCAGTAAATAGACTGGTAATTAGGAACATAATTGCTTATTTGATTTGATAATATAGGCTATGTCCACTTAATGTAGTGCTCTCTCCCAGATAGAACTTTTAGTAAAACACCTGGGAAATGTGCATCCTCTTAACAAAAGAATCCATAAATAACATACAATAGGCCATTGTATGCAGACTGATAATCACAGTTTGATTCAGTGGCTATATATGATTTTAATGGTTTTGCTGCCAGATGTGCTCACAACAGCCATAATGTACTCTGCTTCACTGAATGCCCAAGACAGTTTTATTCTGGAAATGTAATAGAGTACTATTAAAAAGGCAGAACAAAATAGAACAATAGTAGTCATTCAGTAAATTGAAGATATTGTGCAAGCAGGGCCATAGTGGCCTTGTATCTCCCATGCTTAGCATAGTACTTTTCACATTCTAGTTAAATCCATGTTTTAAAAAAAACAAACAACACAAAAATTTTAATTTAGGTAAATAATTTAATGTACTATTTTTATCATATTTTTATTATTGAGACTATTTCCATGAGGCAGCTCTGTCTATGGAGCATGCCCACATCTTTCCTGTCTCTTCAAGTTCATTTCCTGTCTTTCCTGTCTCTTCAAAGGCCCTTCTTTCCCCCCTGTAGCTTGTTTCCTGACACCATTTCTTCTATGAGTCACTTATACCTCTGTGACTTTCTAAACAAACTTTCTTGTGTAGTTTAAAAAAAAAAAAAAAGACTATATCCATTAAAGGGTTTTAGAGACAGGAGATGCAGTTAGGGAAAAGAAGGGAGACCGATGCATAACTGATGGGTAGAGACAAGGCCAAGCCTCCAGATTGTTTACAAGAATGGTGCAAGATAATGGGAAGGAGTGGGGGCCACTGGGTGAGCTTTGAAACTGTTACTAAGCAGGGAAAAGGGGGAAAGTGGAAAATTAGGAAAGCATGGGAACATAAAATAAGGAAGGCTCCAATTAGAAAGTAGGATGAATAGACAAAGGAGCTACCAGCATTTATACTCATAGACAAAGAGACTCACTGGACTGTTGTTTTCCTATTTTAGAGAGAGAGGACTTTTTCCCATTTTGGGGACCTCTCCTCAAGGTGCTCCCTTTGGAGGACCCCTTCCCATGGGGAGTTTGTATACACATACAATGAACTTCCACACTTTTGTTTAAAATCTTTTAATTTGCAAATTTATACTTCAAACTATGTGAGACAAGAACATGCAAGGAGAGTCCCAGCTTGCCATTTGGAGTATCACCATGAAATACCAAATGTCTATATTTTTTTATTTGTTAAGGGTGTTGTAAATTATTTTCTTGTACATTAATTTGATTTGACCTGATAACTGATTGCATATAATTTCAAGGTATTGGAATAATTTAGCAAGCATGTTATATTGGGGGAAAATCATGATAATGTCTTCTAAATAAAGATTGAAATTATTATTATTTTCTATTATTCTGTAGCTAAGTTTTTATCTCATGTATTAATTAAGCAAAAAATGAAAATTAGTAATATGTTTTAAAAGTCATATTGTATACATTCATTAAATAAAATTACCTTTATTGAGACATGTATTTTCAAGTACACACATTGAGTAGTCAAAAATGATGTTATGTATTTTAAATAAATTTTATCTCTCTGCACACAACCCAGTAGAAAACATTAATATATTACGTGTATTATATATAATACATAAATATATTTCCCATGAAACCTAGTAATCAAAATCGCCAAAATATATAGAGAAAAATGTACTTATACATGTTCTAAAACAATGTAAATTCCAATTAATAATAAAAATGTCAACTGAATTGGTTGGGCAAGAGATGATGTTGTAGATTATTTGCAAAAATGATCCTATGTGTGCTGCTTTGCAATGTGATTTGGCTTCCCCTCTCATCAATGGTAGAGATTATTTCCTCATTCATGTATTCTGGATTGATCTTATGACTTGTCTTGATAAATGGAATGTGGAAGAAGTGAGGTTTCCTAAGTTCAAAACCACGGCTTCAAAAAGCTTTTTGGCTTCCAATTTGCCCTCTTGGAACACAATCCTAATGTGACCATTTAAAGAAGTGCAGTCTAGCCTACTGAAGGATTTGAAGTTCAGGGAGAACTGAGGTTTGCAAGCCAACAGACAGTGGCACTTCCAGGCATGTGAGTGAGACCATCTTGCATCATCAAGTTCAAGTCTCAAAGCACTATATAGATCCATAGTCATGAGTAATTTGAGAGAAGATTAGCAGACATAGTGCCCAGCTAACCCAAGCTCAAATTTTGAATGACCAGCAACTAGTTTTAACATACTAAGTTTGAGGACAATTTGTTACACCAATAGATAACTAATACAGAGGGTTTTTTTTGAGGAAGAAATGTCTTCTAAATTTGGCAATGCTTGACAAAGTAGTGTGGAAAGTTACTAAGGACAGAGGGGAGACCAGATATCTCAAAGATACTGTGGGTTGTATATTGGAAGCTGCAAGCATTTTATTAATTCTGGAGCAAAACCAGGTGTGTGAAGAATCATGGCCCTGGATTTTGGCAGAGACTTTATATGCTTTACAATATTTTGGATTTTATAAAGAAGCGGATAAGCATAATTGAAACATATTAAAGCATGGGTATAATATTGTTTTACTGTTTAATTGAACAGTCCAGTAACTAAGCTTGCATTCTTTAAGAAAGAATATTGGCTAGTGGGACAAATAGTTCAGTGCTTTTCAAGGGGTTATAGGGAAGTAAAAGAGGGGTTAATAATAATAAGCTGTTGAAAGAGAAATTTAAAATTCAATCAAGGAGTAGTCCAGTTGGTATGAAAGACATTTCATATGTGAGAAATAATTATAACTATGAACTGCATAAAATTGTACAGTATTCTCATTTTGAAAGAAAATATTAAATAAAAGACCAGAGGCCATATCACATTTCTTATAAAAAATAAACTAATAAATTAAAATAAGATAAACAAAAGCATACAATAAGTTTAATTTGTTAATGTTTTGAAATACAGATAACTCAGTGAAAAAGGAAATGTGATATCATATCAAAACTAATAATCTGAAAGTCTTAATTTCCTGTTTAAACAGGTGGTAGATTTTGTCACTTAATGAAGAACAATGTTACCACAAAAGGAAAAATATATAAAAATCACCAGGAGCAAAAGCAAGTAGATATTGAATTTTTTTCTATTAAGTAGACAGAACTCTGTGCAATATTTCTTTTTAAATAAAGAGCTGGAAATGGAGCATCAAATATGATCATCCTGATCTACACACAAATGTAAAATAAAGGATGTTGAGATACATTCAAAGGGATTAAAAATTGCAGCACATGATAAGTAAATGTAACAACCTGGAGTCTGTGGTATTTGTCAGACATATTTGTAATATCTAATATTTAAATATGTGTTATCACTACCTGAAATGGGGAAAATAGCATATTTTTCAGTAAATATTCTAAAATGCATTGTTCTTCCTATTTTCATGCACTCAATCAAGTAAAATCAAGGAATAGACATAATTACTCTCCATAAGTGGGTTTTCATTTTGTGTTGTCAGAATATTGTCAGGGTCTGAGTATAGCTGACATCTCTTGTATGGATATTAACATGAATCTCTGAACAACTATTTCTTGATGTGGTCTGACACATTTAAACAAGTAGAAACTAATTATGAATAAAATCATTTTATTCATAACAAAAAATATAAAATGTATTATCTCTTCGTGATGGATTTTACCATAGTATTTCATTTGAAAACAAAATAAGATTTCAGGATGAATTTTCTTTATTGATTTTTAGAGAGAGAAAAAGGGAGAGGGATAGAGAAATAGAAACATTGATGAGAGAAAAACATCATTGATTGGCTGCCCCTTACTGGGGATCAAGCTTGTAACCCAGGCATGTGCCCATACCAGGAACTGAACCAGTGACCTCTTGGCTAAACCACTGAGCCACATTGGCACCCAAGTTTTATTTTGTTTTGTTTTTTTAATTAAACTAGATGTCTGATGCATAAAGATTCATGCAAGAATGGGCTTTCCTTCCCCTGGCTACCAGCACCACCTTCGATCTGGCCCAGATCCGCCTTTGTGCCTTCCCATGCTGCCCAGAGGCCTGGAGGAGCTGGGAAGGTGTGGAACTCCTGCGTCATCATTTCGGCAATGCAAGCATTCCACCCCACTGCCCACTCAGCACCTGAATATGCAAATTAGCCCATCATTTTTGTTGGATTAATTTGCATACTCACTCCTGATTGGCTGGTGGGCATCAAGAAGGTACAGTCAATTTGCATCTTTCTCTTTTATTAGTATAGATAATAAGTCAGTTTTCTCTTATCCTGATTTCTCAGGTTGGCTATAAGAGACTTATGGAAATGATTTATACAAGTGAGAATTTTTTTATAAAAGGTGTAGATAATGAAAAATTCTTCCAAAATACACCCCCACCAAAAAACAACAACAACAAACAAACAAACAAACAAAAAAAACCCCACCATGGGTATAACCTATATGTATTTCTTCTAGTTTAAACACTTTAACTCAGAATCCCTGAAAATATCAATAAAAAATAAACTATTTCTTATAAGAAAGAGCCAACATAATGAACTGGCCTTCAATATTGAACTAGGTTTTAGAATAGCTGCATTATCTTCTTGACTCCAACTTGGTAAGTGATTGAGCAGCTAACTTAATCATTTTAATTGTGAGCTTCCTTTGAATTAAACATTATTAAGACTACCTGTATGATGTGCTTTCCGGGGGGGAAAAGAAATGCAAACTTCCCTGAAGAACAATTCCATGCTGATGCAGCCTCAGGAATTGAAAAGCAAGTTATGGGTTCAATGCTATTTGTGAGAGGGCAACACCCGAATGCATTATCATCAAATAAAACATTTCTTCTAATACTTGCTCAGTTTATTCAGTCATACTTATGAATATTAAGATAAACCCCTGGCAAAAACTCCTGAGTTTAGTATATAAAGAGATTCACAGAATGAAACACTGATTGTAGATCCAAATTGAACTGCTGGAGTTAGGATCGGAGTGTGTGTGTGTATAAAAAGAAAAAGAAAATTGCTGCAAAGAAACTCAGTTCTACATAATTAGGTTTTTATAACTTAAAGACAGGATGCTTGAACTCTATCTCTTTATTCACTGTTTTTCTTAATGTCTGCCCCAAGATATGTTGTCTCTATCTGTCTTTTCCTCTCTACATACATACACACACACACACACACACACACACACACACTACTATTTTAAATAGGAAGAATTTAGAAAAAGACACAAAATATAAGTAAAAATTAATAAAAAATAAAAATACTTTTTTGAGGTATATGTCAGAAGATGAAAAAAATTATCCTTCAAACATGCTTCAATCCTTTTTATAGATATAATGATTAATCAAGTTGTAATGAATATTGCTCAATAAATATTCCTTAAATGGAAATCTTCTAAAATTACCCTTAACCAGCTGGTGTTAATCAGTGGTTGAGCAGTGATCCATGAACCAGGAGGTCACAGCTCAATTCCTGGTCAAGGCACCTGCCTAGGTTGAAGGCTTCATCCCAGTAGAGGGCAAGCAGAAGGCAGCTGATCACTGATTCTCTCATTTCATGTTTTCATCTCTTTCTCCTCCCCCCTTCCTCTCCCTAAAATTAGTGAAAAAACAAATTTAAAAATACCTTTAATGTTATTACATGCATTGTTTTTATAGTCTTAAATTTATTCCTTTAATACTCTCTTCATGCAGCAATAAGATTTACTTCATGAAGATAAGATAATGAAGGTGCATTTGAGATAAAATAAGTATATTGACTGACACCTCCCATGACATTCCTCATTAATATTATTGTTAAACTAGAGATTTGTCATTATTTTCTTTGCTCTTTAGGAGATATATTTTAAACAGATTTATTTTAAACAGAGATATCAGCACAATGTATTTCTTTCTCCTGACATACTAGATATTATACCTGGATCAAGCTGTAGCATCAGTGAGCTGAATAGTTGAATAAGGTTATTTGCCCTTTTATAAAATCTATCATATGATTTGTTCTATTGTTTTTATACAAATGAATCATTAAGGTCTGCTTCATTTCAAATATATCCTGGAATGAGCTAGCGGTAGAACTAAGGGCAAGAAAAATTATTTTCATTACATTCTCATTAGTCGACAGAAATTGTATGAATTTTATGGTCTTACCTTTTCTGTAGTTTTCTCTCCCCTCCCACTTCAACAAGTTGTTGTTCTTAATTCATTTTTAATCTGTTGCATTACATACAATCTGTTGCATTATGTATATATCTATTTACTTATAAGCTACTTATAAAAGATAAATATCTGTAACTGTATTTATAAATAATTTTAAACAATTAATAATGAAATGCATAGCAATAGTGTTATCATATCATATATATTAATGTATAATTTTCATTTAGAATATCATAAGGAAATTTCAATTATGATATAATTTAGATATATATAACTTTTAAAAAAATACATTTTATTGATTTTTTACAGAGAGGAAGGGAGAGGGATAGTGTTAGAAACATCAATTAGCTGCCTCCTGCACACCCCCGACTGGAGATGTGCCCATCACCAAGGTATATGCCCTTGACCAGAATCTAACCTGGGACCCTTCAGTCTGCAAGCTGACACTCTATCCACTGAACCAAACCAGTTAGGGTGGATATATGTAACGTTTGACACCTGAATCTACCATCAAATCTGTACCACAGTTAATTGTTTCTGACCAGTAAAAACATCTTTCAGAACTCATACCATGCTCATTGCTGGTTAGTGCAGCTGTGGCAGCAGCAGGCACAGCAGGGGCTGAAATGAGCAGGAGCAGCACAGTGCCCGGCCAGGGCTCAGGCTCCTTCCCGACCATCTGCCACTTGGTGCACTACTGCATCCCTCAGGGGTTGTAGGACTGCCAGTTCCAGCCAATCCCCCCGGCCACGCTGAGGGACCCTGCTGGTGCAAGAATCCATGGACAGGGCCTCCAGTTTAATCACATTTTCCCAATTTAAAAAAATGTCCTTCATAAGATTCCCCCCACAGAAGGGTAATATGGATAAAGTGAAGCTGTTCCTCTTACCCTCTCCAATGTGTCCAAACTCAGATTTTCTTTTTCCCTCGCCAGTGTGCTGGATGGAAACTGTTCAGAACACCTGCATTCCCACAAAAGTACTTTTTCCACAGCTGATTGTCAGAATTGGTGTTCTTTGGGGTACATTGACAAACTTTTATTTGACAATTTTGCTAATGTTGCTTTGTAAGTATGTGTGATTTATCTCTCTTTTGTATCCTGCTTGTTATGCTCATTAAATGTATTTATTGCTGTTCTTAAGACATTACATGTGTATGTGTTAAATTTATTGTTTTTTCTTGTTTCTAATTAAAATAATTCATCTTTAATTAAATAATTAATTTACCCTTTAAGTGTATTGCACTGTAAACATTTAATATAACAGTAGTGAGTGAATTGATTAAATGAATGAATGACCTGACATACTATTTTACTTAGTCTAGTGCATATTTCTTAGAATATTTATCACTATATATGAATATGATAATTTTTCATAGAATTTTATATACATACATATTAATTTTTTAAAATCATATATTTATATATATACACTCATTCAATATTACATTACTTTTGTCAAGGAAATTGCCTAGTAAGTAAAATCTAACCAATAAATATTGATTGAGTTATATTTTTTAATTTTTCATTTATTTATATTTTAAATGTTACAAGCAATGGCAAAAGAATGGATGTAGTTTATTTTTTACAGAGAGGAAGAGAGAGGGATAGAGAGTTAGAAACATCAATGAGAGAGAATTATGGATCAGCTGCCTCTTGCACACCCCCTACTGAGGATGTGCCTGCAACCAAGGTACATGCCCTTGACCAGAATCTAACCCAGGACCTTTCAGTCTGCAGGCTGACACACTATCCACTGAGCCAAACTGATTTCGGCTGGATGTAGTTTATTAATTATATGCCCTTGCTTATGATTTTTTCTTATGGAGATATGTTAAAAGACCAGTTACAAATATGTCTTTTCTTTGGCTTATACTAGTATTTCTACTAACATAGCACTTTCAATATATAATAACTAGTGTATGATTATTAGTAACTTATTCTTTTGCTATTATTATCTTCTAATAGCTACTTAATTTTTTGCTTAGAAAATGTTGTTTCTTTCTTCTTGTTATTAGAAAAACCCATCTCATGTCAATTCCCCATCTTAATCATGGACCTGTAATCAAGAGTTCTTTCCTAGTAATGTAAATCTCCAGTACAGATGCCCAGCAATACAGTTTTAATAGAGTTCTGTTCATCCACCTGATGGCAGTGCCCTAGTGACTTGCTTTCCAACAGTAAAAGTTACGCACTACCGTCAACAAATAATTATGAGAACATACCCCATAAACATGTACATTTATTTGTAAATGTATACATTTTAATCCATTCATAAAGAAGAAGCAAGGGTTACATTTTCCTAAGTCTCATTAAAGTATTCATGATTACATATTAATTTTTTGAATGCTTATGTACAACTTTTGTGTTTGCTTGTGATTAAGCTTTTTAATTTTTATTATAGCAATGTATACAAAAACAGGAAATAAGTGTTTATGCAAAAAGTTAAGGTAAATAATAGAATAAGACAAGAAATGTTGAAACAAGTATTTTGATAGCAAACAATTGAATTAAAAATGTGCATTAGCTTACAAATGTATTCCACATCACATTAAGTATAGAAAGGTCTAAGATGTGTGTAGAAGGGAATGATGAATTTTGGTCAGGGTATAGATGCTGTTTTTATTTATGTAATTAGCTCTTTATATTTGACTAATTACTAAATGATGAAATGCACTTGCCATGATTGTCTACCTATAGTTAATTCTAAGTTAATTCAGCCACTAATTGAAAAGTACAGTCAAATTTAGCTTCTCTCTACAGAATTGTAACAAAATACTGTATATTTACATAAAGCTTTAACATGTAAGAAAATGGAGCTACTTTATTTTGTTTATAATTGACTAGAGGCCTGGTGCACGAAATTCATGCATGGAGGGGGGATGATCCTCAGCCCAGCCTGCATGCTTTCCAATCTAGGACCCCTCAAGGGATCTCTGACTGTTCATTTAGGCCCGATCTCAGTGGGATCAGAACTAAATGGGCAGTCAGACATCTCTCTCACAATCCAGGACTGTTGGCTCCCAACTTCTTGCCTGCATGCCTGCCTGATTTCCCCTAACCCCTAATCACTCCACTGCCAGCCTGATTGATACCTAATTGCTCCCCTGCCAACCTGGCCACCCCCAACTGTCCTCTCCTGCTGGCCTGCTGACCCCTAACTATCCTCCCTTGCAGGTCTGGTTGCCCCCAACTGCCCTCCCCTGCTGGCCCAGTCACTCCTAACTACCCTCCCTTGCCAGCCTGGTCACCCCTAACTGCCCTCCCCTGCAGGCCTGGGTCCCCCACAATTGTCCTACCCTGCAGGCATGAACTTCCCCAATTGCCCTTCCTTGAAGGCCTGGTCCTTCCCAACTGTCCTCCCATGTTGGCCGTCTTGTGTTGGCCATCTTGTTTCCACATAGAGCAGCAATCTTGTGTATTGGAGTAACAGTCAATTTGCATATTACTCTTTTATTAGATAGGATTTGTCCTTCAAAAATTATCAACAACAGGAAAGCAATTTAATTCAGTGTAGTCCATTAACACAGTTATATGTGAAACCCTTCAAGGAACAAAAGCCCTCACTTTCTCACAGTCTCAGACCACCACTGTCCATGGAGCTTTACAGTCTCTTGATGATATAATAAGAATTTATATTGCCTCATGGTTTAGGGAAGATACCTTTGGATCTACATAGTGCCATGTGGTTCTGAATGGTTTATCTGAATCTTCTGCTTTTCTGGTGTTGACCAGACCAGGTGCTCATGAAGTTAATGATGGGGGTGAACTATGATCGGTTTCACTAAGCTTGGTCAGAGGGTAGTAATGCTTCCTGGTTGATCAAAACTAGTTTAATTGCTCTTAAGTTTGGGCTATCGTGCTCCTAAAACTGGTTCCCTTATTCTAAGCCCTGGTAGCTCACTGTGTTACCTTTGCTGAGGGCTACTTCTGCTTTCACACTCTGGAACACCACACAGCGGTTTTTCAGTTGTTTGTGGGATCTGTACATCACACAGAGATAGAGGGCAGTTCAGTAAAGCAGAACATTAATCCCTAAAATTGTACTCTGGTGTGACTGAAATGTTGGCTGGGCAGGAGCTTACAGTACATGTTATAAAAGTTAATTTGATAAACTTGAAGACTTTTTTTGTTGTTATTTATTTTTGTCTCCCACATTAAGTTTCATTGCACAACTATCTAAAGAATGAGTGAGAAAGCTAAGGCCAGGGAGAAATGAAATGGAAAAAAAATTAACTGAAACCAATTTGGCTCAGTGGATAGAGCGTCGGCCTGTGGACTGAAAGGTCCTGGGTTCGATTTCCGTTGAGGGCATGTGCCTTGGTTGGGGGCACATCCCCAGTGGGGGGTGTTCAGGAGGCAGCTGGTGGATGTCTCTCTCTCATTGATGTTTCTAGCTCTCTCTCTCCCTTCCTCTCTGTAAAAAATCAATAAAATATAGTTTTTAAAAATTCATAGAAAAGAAAATTAAAAGAATATCTATATTTAAAATTACTCTTCAATGAACAATAAAAACATTTAGATAATCTATTGCCCTGAGGATTTTTAGTGGTTAATAATGTTAATCTATTTAATTGAGTTTATTGCAATTACTGAAAATACATGATTATATCGATATTACTGTTCTGTCTCTTAGGTGCACTTTAAAATAAAGCAAAATTTTTTTGGTCCATTTACTATACTTTACTAATATGGGGATTTAAAATTTCACGCAGAGTAGTAGCTTCTCTAGATGCATTCAACCATTGTAAGGGATGGTTTAATAAAGTATATTCATTTGCAATTCAAAATTTTCTAAGTTGACATATACCAAACATATTACAGATAAACAGTGAAGTAAAAGTCATAGTTTGCTTTTCATTAGTTATCTACTGCTTTATCATTTTTGTTGGTAATTGATTATATATACACACAAGGCAGGCAAAAGTAGGCTTACATTTGTGAGTATGCAAAACAGAGGTTATTCTTGTATTATTATTTATTAATCACTGTATTATTTTCCATAGACAACTGTAAGCATATTTTTGCCTCATCCTCTATATATTTTAGTTTGGTTATTTATGCCATTAATTAATTTGGAAGAAATTAGATGGTTAGGGATTAAAAATCTTTATTAATCAAATTATTATGATCATCAAATTAACAACTAAAAAAAAATGTGATTTGAGGGAAAATTTTAGAACTCTCATCTAGAAACCATTTTTATTGTAATTTACATATTTTAGGAATTGTATCGATAAGTTTCCAGCTTTCATTTGAAATGTAGGTATGACAGGAAGAGAGAAATATAAAATCCTTATATTTGACTAGTGGCCTGATGTACAAATTTGTGAACATTGAAAGAAAATTAATTAGAAGAAATATTTTAATTTTACTATTCGCCTATTCTCTATAATGAAAGTGTCAACCAAATTCATGTTCAAAACACATGCGTGTGTTTGGCACTAGCAAGAGCTTTATATGTATTGTACATGTGTGAGTCAACTTAGCCTTTTGTATATATAGAATAAAATTGCTTAATTAGACATGCTTTCTGATTTAGCTAAACTTTTCCCAGCCCAGTGAAGCACCCCAACTTCTCTTTCAAGTAATTGTGAGCAACACAGCAGTAAATATCAACACAAAGCAGATTATTATTGCAAATCACACAGGCAGAACAAAGGGTAAAATATTTAACTGCAGCAGTGTTTGACTATATTCTGCACAGTGAGAAAACCTGAAGTCATTTTCAAGGTCTACCATTTATTCTTTTCAGTCCGGTGTAGTTTCTAAGCTTTCTATCTCTCCTTTTTCAGGCTAATGAAAAGAAAATAGGATTCCATCGAGTCTCTCATCTACCTACTCCAGGACTTCTGTGAGGATCAAATGAGATGAGGCATGGGAAAATGCTTCACAGACATTTGGTTCAAGTGTCAAATGTTTCTGGCTATAAAGCTAGTTGAGTTCTTGGGCTGAAGAAACTGTAAGGAGACTAGTGCTAGGGAGAAGAAGCCGGGTATTGCTATGTGACATTATTACCCTGCATCCACAGCCACTGTTTCCAGGCTGGGCTGGGCTGTGGGCTCCATTCTGTGCCATGGGATCTTGGCAGCATCAGCTGCGATTTGGTGGGCTGTCACTCTGGGGTGGTGGCAGGGCTTGTGTCCCCCTTGGGGGAAGCCAAATGGTGCTTTGTGGGCACCAGGTCCACAGTGCCATTTGTCTGTGTGTGTCATGGCAGCTCCTGAATTGAGTATCTTCCCCCTGGTGTTCAGTGTGCATCATAGTGACAGTTGGAAGGTGGGAAGGACACTTAGCATATTATCCTTTTACATATATAGATTGTATTGTGCTGCTCATTGTGTATCAATTTAAAATATGTTTTACAACATAAGCCTACTAAGAGTGGAGGATTAAGGTAAGCAGGGAAAAAATTTTATATAAATGATATTTTTATACAATATCTGGGATAATCAAATGGCCAAGAAGAATTACAAATAAGATAGTTATATAAGTTATTTGGAAAATATGTAGAACAGAATTTAAGTACTTTAATTTAGTTTCAGATAATTTTTATTATTATTTGGTCATTATCTTAATCAGTAACTGACAAATTTAACATTAATTAGTCCTCATACAAAAACACAGGAACAAATAATTATCAAAAAGACTAAGAAAATTGAATATCTGGCTTCATATTTACAAGTGTGAATTAGATGATTTGGTACTAATGTTCTCCTTGGATTCTGGCTCAGGATTGAAAATGCCAGCAGGCATTTATCCATTTGGCCTGGGTTGCTTGCTGCACTTTAAATTCCTTCACTTAACAGGAATCTTTAATATTCTCTACACTAACTCCTATTATTTACATTCTGAAACAATGGAAATACTGATATGCTCCACCATTCTACTGGATATTAATTCATTACACTTGTTATACATGTATTTCTCTAAAGAATATTAAGGAAACAAAAAAATGAATTAATATACTTTTAAACAAAAATTTTAAATTAAAAAAATCTATTTTTTTATTAGAAAATTGCATTCATGTGACTACCTTTGATTCATTGTCTACTTTTATCAAGGTCAAATTTGATTTGTAGCAATCAATGACTAATCATTCTAGCAATAGATTATGTTGAATAACTACAGATAAATCCTTTTAAAATGGTTTTATATTTTTTCTAGAGGCCCAGCATATGGAATCGTGTGCGGTTAGGATCCCTAGGCCTAGCCTGCTGTCAGGGCCATGTTCTACCCATTTGCCAGTTCCCAGTTCTGCCCCACCACTGCCACCAATTGATTGGAGCCTGAGGGCTGGAGGAGGGACCAAGAGGTTTGCTTTCCCCCTGTTCATTAGTGCCTGCTGCATCACTCATCCCCTGTTAGCCTTCCATCCCCTGATTAATTGGAAACTGAGGGCCAGGGGAGGTACCAAGAGGTCTGCCTTCCACCCACTCGCCAGCTGCTGCTGCCATCAATTGATCAGAGCCTGGCTACCCTGATCGGGATGTTGGAGGCAATGCAGCCCGGATCAGGCCAGTTTGCTGTCTGCAGAGGTTGTCATAACAACTGATTATTAGGTTGTTATGGTCATGATGGCATTACAGTGTCTGGCTTTTTATATGTAAATATTATTAAACAGAATTTTTTTTTAAAGTTGTGTTCCCCCCTTGATTTTTCACTGGTTGGTTCCTAACAGAGATTTCCACCTAATAATCTCTGCTTTCCCCCAGAACCACCACACTTAGCTTTCAAGCGTTCGTGTGTTTTTTTGAGCAATTCAGATTAGCTCAATGACACTGAGATTTGGGCAGTTTTCACACGAGTTCCTCAGGACACCAGACAAATTCTGTGTGAGGTTATTCCTCACTGCTGTGGTTTCCAGGCCTTGTCAGGTGCGTGTCCCTCTCTTTCACACAGGAACACAAGAAACACATACCCAGCCACTCATAGACCAACAGGTTTAATGTTATATTGCAGTTTCCAATGATGCGAAATACAGCTGCAATTGTGTTTCAAGGAGAAGCCTGTGATGAGGGCAATCACTGCAGCACTGCCCTGCCCTGGGCCCATCGCAGCCTCAGTAGCCATTCTTCCATAGTGGGGAGGTCCTGGCTCCACGTCTAATTACTCTGTATTGTCCACTTCATTACACTTCAATGTGCAAGACTTCCTTTCTCCTCAAACGCCTCTCTGCTCAACGCTCTGCAGCATGGTCTATGCTCTTTGACTTGTCCTTTATCATGGGATTTGTCCAGTCACTCATGAAAGTAACTCCCCAAGCAACAGAAATACTCACTCTACTGACCTGGTGCTGTGGTATGTTAAAAGGCACAAGGACATTGTGGCTTCACTTTCCCCCCCCCCCCCCCTGAATCCCATGAGGTGCACATGATGTTAAAGTGATGCAGCACAGATATCAGAATTATCATCTTGGGATGGTTAGGCTGGGATTTATTAATTCTTCACTATCTGGAACTTCACAATTGGCCTTTAGAAGCTTACTTTTTACAGTGACTTGTCTAATAAGTGCTGCCACAGGTAGTTGAAGTATGTCAGTATAGATCAGACATGTACCCCTCTAATGTTTGGTCTCACATTAGCCATTAGCCCAGTGTGCAATATAGAAAGGCATTTTCAAGTATTTAGCCATATGTTTTCACATCCATCATAATCGATAAAGAAAAGATTCTTTCTGACTCTGGTATCAAATTATAAGTAAATCCTGATGTCATAAAGAACATTTGAGAAGCTGTTTGTTGCCTGGGATTTGTAGAGAAACGATGGTTTTGAAATTTGGAATTTCCCCATTGGCTTTTCTGGCATTTCCTCATATCCCGCAAATGGAATCTTGTGCTCTTTGCTCTTTGATTCCTGGCAGAGCACAGTGGCTTCAGTTTTTCTTCAAAGGGAAAATTGTGTTCTTGACCCAGTATTCAATTTGTCAACTTTAATCTTGAGGCTCTTAAAATTTAAAGGAGGGTTAATAAAGAGTCTGTTCCACTTGCTAAACAGCTAAGGTCAAATTTGTAATAAAGTAGATTATAATGCTCCTACACTGTGGGGAAGTGTGCTGTTTATATATTATACATTATAAATACACCTGAAGCATCACAGAGCAAGGCCACCAAAACTCGGCTCTTGAGGTGAAGTCACTACTGCTGTAACGTCATCCTTAGGAAGATCTCAAGTTCAGGAGCTTGCTGGTTTTTAAATAATAAACAGACTGAGCTTCTGTGATTAAAGAAAAACTTCACACTAACTATAGTTTATAAAATTTCAATTATAGCCATTAATTAACCTAAAACCTTAGGGCATAAAGAACTGAACCACAAAATGGTTTTGTGCCAGCATCTGCCTTTCAGACTCCACTGCAGAGCACAGATTATCAAAACTTGTCCAGTTCAAAGGCCTATCACCACCACTCACTAGACTCCACTCAGGCACTTGGGAATGAGGGGCCCAGTCAATTCTGTAAGCCTCCTCTTCCTCACAAGGTCATTGTTGTTCATCATGGCTTTGGACACCACAGCCAGGGCCCCCACTGGGTAAAGTGGTAGTCAAATTTAAGAAGCATTGTGTTTGCCCTGGCTGATTTGGCTCAGAGCATCGGTCTGGAGACTGAATGGTCCCAGGTTCTATTCCAGTCAAGGGTACATGCCCAAGTAGTGAACTCAATCCCCAATGGGGGGAGGCGTGCAGGAGGCAGCCAATCAATGATTCTCTCTCATCATTGATGTTTCTATTTCTCTCTCCATCTCCCCCCCCCCTTTTTTTTTAAAGCATTATGTTTTATTCCAACATGCTCACGATCTCCATTTGTAGTCCAGGGGCTGACTCTTTGGTCAAGAAACAACAATAGTCACCACTCCATTTGTGCATGGCCAAATCTATTAATTAATTTATTTATTTAATCTTTATTATTGAATGTATTACAAATATCCCCCCCACCCCTCATTGACCCCCTTCTAGCCCACACCTGCTCCCACTCACAGCCTTTTCCACCTTATTGTCTGTTTAGTACCTAATTCTTTAAAACACATTTTTGTTAAATAAGAGAATGAAGGCAATATACAGAGGAATATGAGTGCAATTAGCACATAATTTATATTATGAAGTTTGTCAGATTACAGCATCCTTCCATTATTTAAGAGGCTTGTTACACAGCTGGGGAAAGCAAGCAGTCATAAATTTCAGGAAACAAGCTTCCATGAAAGCCATGTCTTGTATCTTTCCTATGTTTGTATAATCACAGCATATCATATTATAATTACAAATGCAATAATGGATTGGAAGGTAACTGCATTGATTCATTTCTTTAGGTACTCAATCATTTATTCCCATTATGATAGCAAGTGCTTTTTAGAATTTCAACAATACTGCTCCCAGAATGAAAACAGGAATTAATGCAGAGCATATAGGTTTTGCAGAAACATAAATTATCATTAAAGATTAGGTGATTTATATATCTTTCCATTCTAGAGCTCTGTCATATTTACCCTTAATTTTGAAGACCCTAGGACTCTACCTAGCCATGATTCATTAACACAGTTTTATATCAAGTCCAATAAATCACTTTAAGTTCAAGCAAGGCCTTGAATAATATGTTTTACCATGAAACTCTATAAATCATGTTCTGAATGGAGGGCTCTTCTCCTTGTTAACAAAAACAGGCAAGGCAGAGCTTAGTTTATTTTCAAAAGGACAACCCTACATTTCTCCCAATTACAGACCGTTTCCTTTGTTGGTTATGTTTTCAAAAATAACTTCACTCTCTCTTTTCATTAAAAACTCAATGCATATCTCTAATAGCTGACATGGAGGCAAGGTATCTTTCAGAATAGTTCCCTATTAAACATTATTTTCTGTTTTTCAACAAATGCAAGGAAGTACATTTGAACAATTCAATTTTTATGCATCATCACATCTGTGGATATATAACCAGGCTATTATTGTATATTCTGTTATTTTTGGAGATGAACACCTACTGAAACACATTTAAATATACAGGCAATGATATAGAAAAACATGATAGCAATTTAACAAGAAACAAAGATATTCTGTAAAATATATTAGGAAATATGCATGTGTTCTCACATGTGTGTATGTGTAAACACATATATTTAGAAATATATTAATATTTAACTAGAGGCCTGATGCACAAAATGTGTGGAAGGGGCTGGCCCTTTGCAACCCCAGCTTCTTAGAGAAGGTCATCCAGAAGGACGTCCAGAAGGTAGTTCAGCTGTCCAGTCTAATGAGCAATTACACTTTTATTATAGATGATAATTTAACATGCTTTTTTGTCTTATACAAGTGCAACTAAACTACTTATGATTTGAATGCCTATTTACATGAATCATTACAAGGAACACAGGTTTCTCAAATCATTCCTTCCACCATATTCCATTCCTCCTTGTAATTCTGTATCAACTTTTCTAATCCCACTTTCTATCCCTCTCCAGCCCCTGAAATCTTCCCAATGTAACCTCTAGAAATGATCACTATTTGACACATATCTTTTCATGCTTTCCAATGCTTCTTCCCTCTTCACTCTAACTGAAACCAGGATTCCCCCTAATATGCTGCATCCCTGGCAGATATCTCATGTGATAACTGGTTTATCGCAACTGGATTTCTTCTTACAACATCTAAATCATTCAATCTCCTTTTCTCCAAAAACACACAGCACTGAGTATCTTAAGAATTTACTAGGCAATACTCCCTCTAATTACTTCAAGAATTTAGCTCTTGGCTCACCATTGTTATGTGCAAGAGTTAGTCCTATTATAATTATTGGTGAATTTAATAATCACTTAATTCTTTCTTGCAATACCATGGCATCCTACCCATTAATCTCTTTTCTGTGAATATTTTTGTCTATTTAATCAAAGTATTGATTTTTCCATGGCCATTGCCATCTTTCTAGCTCTTGTTATTTCCTGAAAAATCAACTCCTCCATAATCATAATTTCAAGCATTGATTCACTACTGTCAATTTATTTCAGTGCTACACATAATTTAATATCCTATGACTTCACTAAAACCTGAAATTGTACTTTTGTCCAATGTATTTTATACCCCTTGTCCTAGTTTGCTAGGGGTGCCATAAAAGATACTACAGACTGGTGGTTTAAAAAAAACAAAACCCAGAAATTTATTTTCTCACAGTTCTGGAGGTAAGAAGTCTAAGATCAAGGTGTTTGTAGGGTTGATTCCTTCAAGAAACTGAAAGGAAAAGATCTGTTCCAAGCTTCTTCCTTGGTTTGCAGATGGTCATGCCCTGCCTATGACTTCACATCATCTTTTCTGTTTGTGTATCTATGTCCAGATTGCCTCTTCTTCTTAGGATACTAGTCATAAAAACCTGGTCACCCTCTGAGATTCTGAAGGATAAAACTTCAACATATGCATTTGGGAGGGTGGGGTGCACAATTTAGCCATTAAAACCCTCATTACCTCCCATCCTTCCTTCCCATTTTGGATTCTAGTGAGTTTTAATTTTAATTCATTGTCTACTCTCCTTTGCTCTTTTTCCATTACTCATACAAGCCTAGCCAAGCTTAATGTTTGCTAAATTCACTCTTAACCTACTAGGTACCAACGACATAAAAGCAATAGGATGGAAAAACACCCCCCACAAACTTGCTGACCAGTCTCACTTTAAAAATATGGACCACTTACCCCTCAATGGCCCCTTCTCTATAATGTATCACTATACAGAACACAGACCAGACTTTCTCAGAATAGTGATTATCATTCGTATGTGTCCATTAAAATCACCTATGATATTTTTAAAATTGTGATGCAAAGACACATTCCAGAGCTATTAATTCAGAATTGTATAGTTGCACAATTCTGCTTTTTTAAAGCTTCACAGATGGTTCCACTGTGCAGCCAAGTTTGAGAACTACTAATCTAGGCCATTTATCGATATCTAAGTACACTCTTAGATTAATATTTCATATCTTCTCTACTCTCTTTAAATTTTCAACAGCTCTTCCTTCCTCTTCATATCTAGAAGCAACCATTGGGGAAATTCCATAGTCATCTCTCCATGTGAACCCACTTATTAATCCTTATCTATCCTTGTCTTTCTTTCTAAGGATACCACTGGTGTTTTTCCTTAAACCGTCTCTTCCAACTACCCCCCATATTCATCTGACTGACACCCCAGCATTTTTTTTTTCAATCTAGAAATTTTCTTCTCTCTGCATCATCAGTTTTCTACCTCTTCATAATCATTTCTACCAGCATATGAATAATGTAGAAATGTATCCCTTCTCAAAACCAAAACAAACCAACAAACAGATATTTGCTCTTGAATATGCATCTGTCCTCAAATTCAGTTCCTTTGACTTTTCCATACATTGACACACCAGCCTTATTGTTCCTTCAACATGCCAAGCATGCTCTCATCTCAGAACCTTCCATTTGCTATATATGCCACCTGGAGTGCTCTTTCCACAGATGTTCTCATGGCATGCTGTTACAATTCTTTCATATGTCTGCTCGAATGACTAAACTATAACCCTGTTTCCCCTGTTTGTGTTATGTTTCTCTATGGTAGCAATTTTCAACTTTTTTTTTTTTTAATCTCATGGCACATGTAAGCTAATTACTAAGATCCTACAGCATATCAAAAATATTTTTTTGACAATCTTAAAAACAGTATGTACAATGTTGATCCATTCACACTGGATAGCTGTTGTCATTTTTATATTTGAAAATCTAATGGAACAGTGGCCAGTGCCTTCGACTAAACAGTAATGCATTGCATGTCTTAAACAGTCTTGCAGCACTTCAGTCGGAAATCATTGCTCTATAGTAATTGTTGCCATGGAACATAGCTTATACTTTGCATCAATTTTGGATGTACTTCTAATTTTTTTTTTAACCTTTAGATTCTTAGCAACTACCACTTCCCCTGCTGCCTCTTTTGTCCATGTCACTATCATATTTTGTAACAGTTTCTAATTGCCGTCCTTGTGTGTTCATTCTTCTTCTCTTTTCAGCCAGTTCACAACTTAGCCATGAAGGTGTCTTTAAATTATAAGTTACATTATATTTCTGGTTAGTAACTAGCCACAGTCTTCCATCTATCCCTGAGTCTACAAGTCTCGAAACACCCTCATCTTTTGCTTTTTCATTGTGGTCTTTGAGTTTTTGAAACTGCAGTGAGGTCTTGTTTTATTAAGTCAGGGCAATCTATTTAGTTATAACTTTATTTGCTCTGTAATAAAATTTGTCCTAGGATGTTCTTTTATTTCTTTCTATTCTTCTACTTTTCTCTTTTTTTTTCTTATAGTATCTTTATAAAGTTCTTATATGTTTGAAAAAATCATTATTTATTCTGAAATGTCACTTGTGAAAGCAATCATACTAGCTTTATCATATGAGCTTCTCTGCAATGGACACTACCTTCTCCTAAAAGGTTATTTATTTTCAAATATTTCCTATTTTAATTAAATGTAGAACTTGGATTTCTTCTTTGTGTTCTCTCTGATGTATTCACATGTTTTATGAGAAGACAGAGAAGAAACCACCATCTTTACTAAATCATTTAAAATATAAAATTTCAAAAATGACAAGGAAGTGGCTTCTTTTTTTTTAAATATATTTTATTGATTTTGTACAGAGGGGAAGGGAGAGAGATAGAAAGCTAGAAACATCGATGAGAGAGAGTCATCGATCAGCTGCCTCTTGCACACCCACTACTGGGGATATGCCCGCAACCAAGGTACATGCCCTTGACCGGAATCGAACCTGGGTCCTTTCAGTCCCCAAGCGACGCTCTATCCATTGAGCCAAACCGGTGTCGGCAAGGAAGTGGCTTCTTGATGGAGAAATTTTTTTTTCATAAAAAAGTAAATTCTGTAAGTTTCAGCTCGAGTTTTCTCATGCCTTTTTTCACTAACATTTTCACATTTAATAGCATAAAAGTGTTTTCTGTTTATTTGCGTATGAGTTATTATGCTAATGCTTCTAAATATAGCATTGAAGTTGCATTTTACTTATGCTCCTTAATGATTCAGGTAGAGAGAGAGGCACATAGATTTTAAATCTAAAAGCCAGATTTTCCTTTCTTTCTAAGAGGAGACTGAGCTCTGCATTAGTTTTAGGATATCTATACTAATAAAAGGGTAACATATTAATTAGACTGGAGGTCTTTCAGATGTCATTCAGGAAGTCCTTCTAAGTCGCCATGGTGTGGGCGAGGCAGAAGCAGTTAGGAGGATCAGGCAGGTAGGCAGGCCAGCGGTTAGGGGCAATCAGGTAGGCAGGTGAGTGGTTAGGGGTGATGAGCCTCAAAGAGGGAAACCCAGGCTTCCAGCCAAGGCCTGTGGGAGGGACTCTCAGAGTCTGCAATGGGAGGCACTGGCCGTGATGGTGGTGGACGACACAGGGCAGGGCTGGCGTCATGGTGATCCTGAGCCTGAGCGGGCAGGGTGACTGCAGCCTGGCCCCCGCCCCAGGGTCACAGCCTCCCCGCCCTGCCTCTGCAGGGCTGGGCTGCCACTCCTCCTGCTCTGATGCCGGGGCAGATCCCAGGCCCTCCCATGACCGGGGCTCTCTGCCAGGGCTCGGCCCCCTGCCCGGACGCCCCAGCCCAGCCCTGACTGCAGAGGGGCTGACATACACTGACACCCACACATTGGGGCCAAGACCGGCCCTTTGCACTTCCTGGAGGGGAACCTGGGCAAGAGGCCCCAACCTGTGAGGAGTGAGCTAGAGGAGGAAGAGGAGCGGAGGGAAGGGCGCCGGAAGAGAGCAAAGTGGGGGCAGCCTAATGCCCAGCAGGAAGAAGGAGCGGAAGGCGTGTCCGCAGCGGGAATCTGAGTGGCTGGAGCTGATGGGCGCGGAGCTGAAAACCCAGATGGCGGAGCTGAAGCAGGAGCCGCAGCAGCTCATCCTGATGCTCAACCAGCATCGCCCCACCTGCATCGTCAGGACCCACAGCGTTAAGACCCCCGACTCAGAAGGCAACCCTCTGCTGGAGCCGCTGGAGAAGAAGTGACCATGGGCTGGGGGGAGGAGGAGGGAGGAGGAAGAGGAGGAGCAGGAGGAGGAGGAAGAGGAGGAGCAGGAGGAGGAGGAGGAGGAGGAGGAAGAGCAGGAGGAGGAGGAGGACGAAGAGGAGGAGGAGGAGGAGGAGGACAAAGAGGAGGAGAAGGAGGAGGAGGACGAAGAGGAGGAGGAGGAGGAGGAGGACGAAGAGGAGGAGAAGGAGGAGGAGGAGAAGGAGGAGGAGGAGGAGGAGGAGGAGGAAGAGCAGGAGGAGGAGGAGGACGAAGAGGAGGAGAAGGAGGAGGAGGAGGAGGAGGAGGAGGAGGAGGAGGAGGAGGAGGAAGAGCATTAGGAGGAGGACGAGGAGGAGGAGGAGGAAAATGAGGAGGAGGAGGAAAATGAGGAGGAGGAGGATGAGGAGGAGGAGGACGAGGACGAGGAGGAGGAGGATGAGCAGGAGGAGGAGCAGGAGGAGGAGGAGGAGCAGGAGGAGGAGGAGGAGCAGGAGGAGGAGGAGGAGGACAAGGAGGAGGAAGATACCAGAGGGCTCTTCTTTGCTGCATGAAAAACTCTTCAATGAGGCTCAGCACAGCCAGCATCAGCCCAGCTTTTTTGTGAAACTCAGACTAGCCACTCCAGGAAGCAACCCAGGCTGATGAAACCCGGGACCAAGCACTGAGACCAAGGTAGTCCTGAGGGGGGCTTGTTCTGCCTGGGGCCAGGCTTGCAGGAGGCAAGACAGAGGCTCTGGGCCAGAGAGACGCCCAACCAGGCAGCTGTGGGCACTTCTCCGGCCTCTCTGACAGAGCACACACCCAAAGGACCTCAGAGCAGCCAGGAAAAGCCATGAGTTACAACCGAAGTTAGGCTGAGTATGGAACTCAGAGTAAAACCGCAATCTGCCTGCCCCCAGCCCTGACCTGGATCCGGACCCTGATCCTGATGCAAGGCTGGAGAAGGGCACAGTGCCAGGCCCTGCTGTACCCGCCCACTGTGGTCCAGCTCAGTCCTGCCCGGAGCGGCCGCCAGGGCTCACCTTCCCTGGCCCTGCTGGAGGTGCTGTGGGCACCAGGCACGGGTGCCCTTCCAAAGCACATACTGAACGTTTACAGACTGGCTGTCCTGGCAGGGCTTTCAACTGCACATGCTTTTTATACTTTCTTTTAATAATTAATAAGCCATAACTACTGCAAGAACATCCATCTCTCTCTCTCTCTCTCTCTCTCTCTCTCTATATATATATATATATATATATATATATATATATATATTTTTTTTTTTTTTACTAAAAAAAAGATTTTTATATAAGCATTTATATAAATGAATTTCTATAATCACTCGATATGGTACAGTATAAATATGTTATGGTTTGTTTGTTACGAACAGATATTTAGCTATTATAGCTGTTGGGTGTAGCTGCTAAGTACTGTAGTCTCTGGGTGTTGGTGGTGGCAGGGGTGGGGTGCAGTGCATTTCCATCCTGGTGAACCCTTCATAGTACTCAGTCCTGTACTGCTCAGTAAATATTACTCTTACTTAAAAAAAAGAAGAGGGCCGGAACCAGTTTGGCTCAGTGGCTAGAGCGTCCGCTTGGGGACTGAAAGGTCCCAGGTTCGATTCCGGTCAAGGGCATGTACCTTGGTTGCGGGCATATCCCCAGTAGGGCGTGTGCAAGAGGCAGCTGATCAATGACTCTCTCTCATGGATATTTCTAACTCTGTATCTTTCTCCCTTCCACTCTGTACAAAATCAATAAAATATATATAAAAGAAGAAGAAGAAGAAGAAGAAGAAGAAGAAGAAGAAGAAGAAGAAGAAGAAGAAAAAGAAGAGGGAGGTCCAGGCTACCAGGCCCCTGGCCCTGCAGCGGTGGGCGGGGCCTCCCTCTGCAGGGTGATCAATCTGTGGCTCCCTCCATTAATCCCCTGTAGAGGGAGGCCCAGACCAGTCAAGAGATCACACCCCATGCCTGTCACCGGCAAAGGGAGGCGACTGGTGGGGTGGGGGCAGTGGTGCATGGATGGCAAGAAGTTGCAGCCACTGGGCAGGGCCAGCTGCCAGCAGCTGAAAGAAGGAAAACCCTGATAGGCACTGATCTCAGGGTAGGTCTAGGGACCCCACCCAAGGATCCCAGGTGATGCAGGCCGGGCTGAGGGACACCCCCCTGAGTGCACAAATTGTCGTGCACCAGGCCTCTAGTGTAATATAAAGAACATACCAGAGTTTCTCTAATATTATGTTAATGAGCACCATGTTGTAGTACAGATCAATTCATTCCATTCTATGCCTAGAGCATTAGTGAAACTTGGAGAGGCAATGTAATGACCTAGATACCAAAATTTATTAATGTTATTGCCATAGATTTTTAAATCACTTGGAATTTAACAAAGCAATTCACAAAGTTTTTCATATATGATATTAAAACTTTAATAATTAATAAGCCATAACTACTGCAAGAACATCCATAGCTCATATTAGAGCATGATTTTCCTCATAATAGGATATAAATATTTTACTCTTATTGAATATTATAAGCATTTAAAAATCATTTTACAGTGCTTTAGGTAATTATTTTTTAAACACAGGGTGAGAGTAATCTGATATTTTCACATATGATTATGAGTTCTCTTCACAGAAATTTCATGGAATATGAAATTTATTTGTATCTTAGAATTTTTCATTACATATCAAAGTAATTGCAATTGGGATTTATAGGAGTAAGCCTTTGAAAGGAGACTTCTTTCTTTTTTCTAGAAAGAAAGTGTAGCGAGGCAAAGTTGACACAGTCAAAAACAGTTTTGGTCATAGGAAGTTGATGAATTTTGAGCACATCAACATTTTTACATCCAGAAAGATCTATGAATATAATTATGCCTATGTCCAGTTAAGGACAAGTTGAAATTGGAGGCCGTTTATTTAAAAATTAAAAACATTTAAGTCTTTAAGGTATAAAATTATTGCTATTTTCATATAGTTTCTCTCATAAAAATATGCATAATACAGCCAAGATTTTGTTTTGGTAATATTTTTTTACTGGCATGGGAGAAAGTTAATGGAAAGTAAAACCTGTGGGGCTTAAAAAAGGAATATGATCCATAAAGGACCAACGGAAGCACACAATGAAAGAGAAAATGGCACCCAGCTGAAGTAGCACTCCCTTGAGACCGGAAGAGGGAATGTGCAGCCCTGATATTGGTGACTGGAGATCGTGAAGTCTGTTGGCCCGCATCTTTCTATATTCACCACTCCACTAGGAATAATGAAGGGTAAGTAAAGTTGAATCAGGAAGAGCACCTCTTCCCTGGAGAGCTCTTTCATGGTACTGGCAATAATTGCCTCTGTCTCTGAATGCAATTGTGAACTTCAGTCCTGGAGGTCACTGGAGTCTTGCTGATCCACTCTTTGTTGGTCTAAAATTTCCCCAACTCTCATAGGAAAAATTTTATTTCTTAAACCTCAAGTAACTTCTGCAGCATGCTAAATTATTAAACACTAATATAAGAGAAAAAAATGCTATAGGGGAACAAATCGATAGACAAATGCTTCATAAGAAGAGGATGCTAGTCATGTAGTATTAACAAAATAAATTCATTGTTATGGGAAATGAAAGAAAACTGAATTAAGAAATGTCCCAAGAAGTATTAATGTCTAAATTGATGTGAAATTTTAAGAAAATGCTTTATAACACTAATAGAATATTGTAGTTGTTGATATATTTGAACTCTGTGGATCCCATTTAGAAAGCATAAACTCACTTACCAAAGTAGATTAGGGAGATTCATATCCTTGTATTTCTTCTCATCCCTTGCCCATATAGATTTCTGATGCTTTTATACCTAAACGGTTTATAATGTTTGTAATTTGTTCTGTGAATATAATTTTCTCTTCATTATATCTTACTCTATATGTTAAAAGATTTAATAATCATCATGATTCTATTTGCCACATGGCTTCTCCTTACTCAACTTTTTATTTTGATTATTCATTTATGTGACCAGATAATGAATTACTAGCATATTCGGTTTGTAAAATTAATTCAAGAAATAGAAGAGGCATTAAAGGCTTATAGCTAAACATAAAATAGTGTGCATTTTGTAATTGTAGAGAAGTAAGATTTGTCATCAGATACTAATATAAAAAGCTCTGGTCATTAAATATTTTTAATTTGCAAATTCATTTTTATCATAAGAGGGATTATGACAGATAGTCTTAGTTCCCAATGATATGTCTTTTGTTTCATAGATATTGGCAAAGAGGTGCAAGCAGCTTATCATCATATCACCATCAACCAAGGGAACATATCTTAAAACTGAAAAAAAACAAAACAAACAAACAAAAAAACTTAAGCCAGTTTTGTTTTGTTTTTTCTAAGAAATTGCACTGATAGGAGCTTAATAAACTTTGAAATTTAAGGCAAAATTAATGTCATATTCTGCAAAGTTAAATGTCAACCCATAACCCAGACAAAGCACAAAAAATGAAATAATAAATACCAGAGTAGAAAACAATGAAAATGAAGACAGAAAAAGAGTAGAAAATCAAGAAAATCAAACACTACTTCAGTTCTTGAAGAATCAACAAAACTGATAAATCTTAGCCAGTCTAACCAAGAAAAAAAGAAAAAAAATACAATTTGCCAATATTAGGAACAAAAGAAGGACTATCATCTCAGTCTTTATAGACCCCACCGGTGTGGCACAGTGGATTGAAAGTTAGCCCATGATCAAGAGATCACCAGTTCAATTCCCAGATGCCCAGGTTTTGGGCTCAGCTGATTGATGTTCTCCCTCCCTCCCTCTTCCTCTCCCTAAAAAAACAATAAAAAAACATTTTAAAAAATAATATTGAATAAGACAAACATAAATTAAAAACAGTAAAATTGACAAATTTATTTAAAGACATAATCTCACAAAATAAATAACCCAATAGAAACTGAATTTTTATTTAAAACTGCAAAAAATCACAGACTCATGTGATTTCACTAGTGAGTATAAGGAAGAAATAATACTGATGCTATAGTTTTCTTCAGAAAACTGAAGAGAAGAAAGCATTCTCAAATTACTCTTGAGGCCATCTTTATTGTAATATGAAAAACAAACAGACATTATAGAATGAAAAAAAACCTAAAGCAAGATTATTCATAAACATAGGTGAACAATTTTTTAATAAAATATTAGCAAATTGAATAAATAAAAAGCTCTTGTCATTAAATATTTTTAATTTGCAAATCCAATATATGGAAAAGAATAATACATGAATACAAATACTAAGTAGAGGTCCACCTCAAGAATGCAAGACTTTATTACAATTTGGAAATCAGTTCATATGTTTCACAATAATAATAAATTAAGTAAGAAAAAAGTTAGATTTGCTCAATAATGCAGAAAAAGTGTTTGGCAAAATTTAACGTCCATTCATAATAAAATATTTCAGCAAGTAGGATTGATGAGATGAAAGGCCTGTATAAGAAACCAGTGTTTAATGGCAACAGACCCAATGTGTTGACCCTAAGCTTGGGTAAAGGCAGAGGCTGTCTTTTCTTACCACTTTACGTTACTAGAACTCCTAGCCAGAGTATAAGAAAAGCAAAATACAGATTGGATGCTACATACTGAACATTAGGGTGCGCCCCAAAATTAATGCATTACCATGCTAACCCCCAAAGTGATGGAATGAGGAAGTGGAGTTTTGGGAGGTGATTAAGCCATGACAGTGGAACCCTCATGAATGAGGTTAGTGCTCTTATAAAGGAGACTGCTTATAGCTTTGGCCATATGAGGATATAGCAGGAAGTCCATCCTGCAACATGGAAGAGGGTTTTCATCAGAAATGGACCATGCTGGCACCCTGATCTTGAACTTCTACCTCTGAACTATGATAAATAAATTTCTGTTGTTATAACCAAGTAATCTATAGCATTTTTGCTATCGCAACACAAATAGACTAAGACCCTGGATAAGACAAAATAAACTTATTTCTATTTGCAAGTGGAATAACTGTTTGTATAGAAACACTAAAAATAATCCTACCAGTATGCTGTAAGAACTAACAAAAAAGTTTATAAGTATCATTGGAGACAAAGCCAACATACAAATATCACTGCATTTCAAAAACTGTGGTAAATAACATGTTTAAGTGTAGAGTGGAATATTAAAGCACAATGCTAAACAGCAGTTCTCCAAAGCTTTTTCAACATGATGACTAAAAGTCTATACCAGTTGAACAGCTACAGCTCATTTCCAGATTTGGTCAGCCTCTGGCAACCACATTTCTACATTCTGCTTTGATGAGTTTAACTACTTTAAATATCTATCTATATATAAAAGCCTAAGTGACCAGAAAGATTGGTTAATATTAATACAATGCATACTGACCACCAGGGGGCAGACACTCAATGCAGGAGCTGCCCTCTGGTCCTCGGTGCTCTCCCACAGCCAACCTTACCCACTGGGCAACCTTCCGTGGTCCCACTCCCCCCTGGCTGGCCAACCTCCTGTGGTCCCCGACTAGCAGGCCCTGATCATTTTATGGAACTGGCACTCAGACTGGGACAGGGAACTGAGGGTGGGTGCTGGCAGATGTGGCCCCTTTCTCAGGGGGGCCAAAGCCGGCTCCCTCCCCAGGGCCAGTGGCCAACCTCCTGTGCCCCATCCCTCCCCTTTGCCAGCAGACCCCGAATGGCCCACCAGCTGCCCACAGGGTGGCAGTGGAGATATGGCAGTGAGGGAAGGAGGTGGGGGAGAAGCGGGGAACTTTGCAGTGGCAGGATGCCAACAATGATGGTGTTAATGTCTGGCATCCGTTCCTTCTACGCCTGACCCGGTGACTATCACCTCCTTTCTGGCCCGGCCCTGATCTGCCTGGCCCCAATTTTCCCTGATCACCAACCAGGCCTAGGGACCCCATCTGTGCACAAATATCATGCACTGGGCTTCTAGTCTCATATAAGTGGGTTCATTTGGTTGTTTCCCTTCTGTGACTGGCTTATTTCACCTAGCATAAGTTTCCCAAAGTTCATCTATTTTGCAGTATATGACGTCATTATTATTATTATTTTTTTAATAACTGAACTAGTGACCTGGTGCTTGGATTCGTGCACATTGAAAGGAAATTAAATAGAATGTGGCCAGGGGAGTGGGACTGGGCAAGATGGGCCAAACACACCCTGGAGCCAACCTTTGTGGTCCTGCCCCAGTGTCTGTGAAGTGAGCAGGGTCCCTCCAGCAGGTGGGGATCCCTCGGCCTTGCCTGCAGGGATCAGTCCAAAGCTAGCTCTCCAACATTTCCCCAGGGATCCCAGAGTATGATGGGACACTCTGCAAAGTTGCTGTTGTACAGAATGTAGAACACAAATGCAAGTATACAGTAAACAAGATTTGGGGTCAACAGTGACCTAGCAACAACATAACCCTCAACTGAAGGTGGAATCGCATGCACCATGAGGAACTAGATTCCCTTCTCTCTGGTTTTGTGGTGCATCACCCAAGAATCACTGCTCCCAAGTCCCTGCAGCTCACCAGCTCCTACATTGAGCATCTGCCCCCTGGTGGTCAGTATGCATCATAGCAACCAGTCAAGTGGTCATACATGTAGCATATTAGCCTTTTATATATATAGATAATATTCTGTGTGTATATATGCCACATTTTCTTTATTTATCATTAATGGACATTAGGCAATTTTAACTTCTAGGGTATTATGACTAATGCTGTAATGAATATGAAAGTACAATACAAATATCTCTCTGAGATTCTTTCAATTATTTTGGATAAATAACTAGAAGTAGGATTACTGGATCATACTGTAGTTCTACTTTTAATTTTTTGAGGAACCTCCTCCAGCAGTGCACATGATTCCAAATTCTTCACATTTGCACCAACATTTTTTTATTTTTTGTACTTCAGTTTATAGCATTATTGCAAGGTTAATTTTCTAATTCTCACAGATGTTAATATAGGATAGCTGGGTGAAGAGCATACAACAACTTTCTGTATTATCCTTATGTAACTTTTTCTAAGTTGAAAATCAGGGGATAAAAGGTGATGGGAAAATTAAATTACATTAAAAAAAAAAAAACCTTCCTGCTAAAACTGCTGACTTTGAGGAATAAAATCAATACACTCCAAATAGCTTAGATCTATTCTCTCTCTAGATTACATCACTTAAACATGACTTTCAAGAGATCCATAATACTATTGTATAAAAGACAGCAGTAAATATAAAAGTAGAAATATATTAGTGCTTCTCTAATGTCTAAGTGTATTTTTGCAATATTTTAGGATAGCTGATTCTCCTCAGGAAGTGATAAAAACTGAATTATTGATGAAACTACTATGTTTTTTCTCACAATTTCTCTCTAGCTTAACTTATAATTAAGACTCTATACAAACTGCCAAAACCGGTGTGGCTCAATGGATAGAGCGTCAATCTGTGGACTGAAGGGTCCCGGGTTGGATTCCGGTCAGGGGCATGTACCTTGGCTGTAGGCTTATCCCCAGTAAGGGGTGTGCAGGAGACGGCTGACTGGTGTTTCTTTCTCATGAATGTTTCTAACTCTCTATCCTTCTCCCTTCCTCTCTGTAAAAAATCAATAAAATATATTTTTAAAAAAGACTCTATATAAAGTAATATAATCATATAGGGAAAGAAAGATAGATATCAGCTTTAATAATGGAGGCCAAAGGGAAAACAGATGACTCATAGCCAATGGCAAGTAGGTCCTAATGATTTTTCTTTCATATCATTTATTAGACATTTAATTTCCTGATCAAGCCATTCAGCTTAGTTTATGGAATGTATGACCACAATGGAAGCCTCACAGTTGGATCTCACAAATAATCAACACACATTGTTCAAAAATAATACTTGTTTGACATTTTTCATGAGGTGCCATTAGGTTTTCATTTAATTGTAGCATTTCTATCTAATCTACATGTGACACCTATGCAATAACACAGGTAAGATGAAGAGTTAGGAGAATTAGGTCCTTTCAGCCAGAACAGTTTATTCCTACAAGCCGGCTCCCTAAAAGCAAAGCTATCTTTTAGAATTGAAGGTCAGCTGAAACCAGTTTGGCTCAGCAGTAGAGAGTTGGTCTGTGTACTGAAAGGTCCCAGGTTCGATTCTAGTCAAGGGCATGTACGTTGGTTGCAGGCACATCCCCGTTAGGGGGTGTGCAAGAGGCAGCTGGTCGATGTTTCTCTCTCATCGAGGTTTCTAGCTCTCTATCCCTCTCCCTTCTTCTCTGTAAAAACTCAATAAAATATATATATATATATATATATATATATATATATATATATATATATATATATAAAGAATTGAAGGTCAGATAAAGAGCTTCACGGATAAGAAAAAGCTAAAGGAGTTCATCACCACTAAACCAGTATTATATGAAATGCTGAAAGGTATTCTTTAAGAAGAGGAAGAAAAAAGTAAAGATAAAAATTATGATCAACAAATACATATATTTCAACAAGTGAATCTAAAAATCAAGTGAATTAAAAATATGAGAAACAGAATAAATTGGTGAATCTAATAGAATCAGGGGCTAAGAAAGGGAGTGGATTGATAATTATCAGGGGGAATTGGGTGTGGGGGATACAGGAAGAGATTGGACTAAAATCGTATACCTATGGATGAGGACAATGGGGGTGGGGGAAATAAGGGCAGAGGGTGGGGTGGAAACTGGGTGAAATGGGGGGTGGGGGAGAGAGGAGAAACAATTGTAATAATCTGTGCAACTGAAAATGCCAAGGAGACAGATTTGGCCTTGAGAAAAGGAAGTCTGAATCTGATCTGGCTCTGTCTCTCTTAACAATGTGCTTGAAAGTGACATAACACTTTTCAAGTTTGAAGAAATACCATTAAAAAAAAAAAGTAAAATATATTTGCCCCCTCACTGAATGCTTTAAGTCTCTTCTCATGAGGGGGGAAAGGGCAGATTTAAAGGAAAATATAACCCCTGCATTATTGAAAATGCATCAGTCTCCCTGGGCTTCTTTGTCAGTTCCTGCCATTGTGTGTGAGAGACAGTCCTGTCAGGTTGGAGTCTGTGGTTAGCTGGGAGAGCTGATGCAATTGAAAATGCCAAAATGCCATTTTGATGGAGAGTGGACAGATATAAACTCTTCCTATTTGAAGGAAATCAAGCTCAGTCATCAAGGGGCTTTAACAATTTTATTTAATTATAAGTTCCAGATAAGTGATTAATGTTGTGAATGAAACATTGATGTTATTTTACTCAAAAGAAATACATTCACTCAGCTTATGTTATAGGGCAATGTTTAACTGAATTAAATGTATAGGGTTAAATTCGATTACAAGGTAAATAACAATTCCTTGGGAGGGCTGAGCTATGTGGTAGATCACCAGAATACTACTCTCCAATGCATATAGCCTCACCTAACTTTGTGTAGTCCCTTACCACTTTAATTCCTGGGTTGGCCATGTGACTGTTATGGCCAACAGAGCAATAGCTGGTATGATGTAAGTAGAAAGGTGAAAACTGCACAGGGGACCTCTTGCTCCCTTGAGGACCCTTCAGCCGCGTCCATGTGAAGAAGCCTGAGCTTGTATGTATCGATATAATGAGAAACACACATGGCTCCCTTTTCCCTATCATCCTGGCTACTGTCCAGTCACAGTTCAAAAGTCTAGATGAGTGGATAGTCACATGATTGAGCAAGCCAAAACCAAAAGGCCAGAGGTCCAGCTGAGCCCAGGCAAAATGGTTTACCCTCTTAATTATAAGCTAAATAAATGCTTATTGTTTTCAGTCAAAAAAAATGTTGGTGTGTTTTTGATTATGCTGCTAAATATAATAGATATAGTATGAGATACTTAGGAATTCCTTGCAAAGTCTGTATCATAATGACATCACTCTGAGGTATGCAAAAGAATAACTATAGGGTGGGTAGCACATCACATCCAGAGCAGAGTATACAACCGGACCCTCTGTACTTGAATCATCCAAAAGCAAAATTTTCAGAGAATCTTGGAAGTAATATTCAAGAGAGCAAAATATCCATGTTTCTGTGAGATAGTAGACCACCGATGCAATGAGAATTGGTTGTATAATTCAGGTGGAATGGTTTAGGCCAATCTTAAATAATTTTAATATGAAACAGCACAAAGCAATAACATTAATGAGATTATCTCATTTAGATCTTGATTAGAACAAAATGATTGTCAAGACATCTTTTAGTCAATCATAAAAATATTGAAGTAGAATAGGCAGTAGTGATATTAAGTTAATTTTATATTATTAAGTTGGATGCCAGTATGGCTAACATTTGTAAGTGTTATATTACTAAAAGTTATTATCTACTAAAGATGTGTAGTGAGGCATTTAATAGTGAAATGGTTTTATGTCTTGGCTGTACTTTAAAATACTCGACCCAACTCCCTCCCCTAAGCAGGGGTGGAGATAAATGAAACAAGCACGGCAGACTTTAGATGACTATTAAAACAGAATTATGATGCACATAAGCTCATTAAAATATTCTTCTTTCTTTTATATATGTTTTTAAAATGTGGAAGTTTTAAAGTAATAGTAAAGTAATAAAACAAAATATTATAATCCTCTCATTATTTTTTAAAATTCATGACATTATCAACCTGATGAAACTTCTGTTTCTTTTCACTTAGAGGTGGAAAAACACCTCTGGAAGATTCTGACGATACTCTGAACATTTTAAGCCCCTGGCATTCTTGAGATATTGGAAGACTTTATAGCACAAGAGGGATAAGTTATATTTCCTGGTAATGGGGCAGGTGGAAGCACAAGCAATTAACTAGGGGGGAAATGATGCTACAATATTTTATTTGATATTTTGAGCAGTTCAAGCTGGTTATATTTCATTGTAATTTTTTTCTCTCTGAATGATTTCCTCTAAAAATACTTGATGTCATTCCAATATTAAATCAGAATTGATATTTTGCCTTATTCCATAGCTCTACATCATAGAATTCACTTAATAGCTTTACATGACAAGAATGCAGGAGTGTGTGAAAAAGAACCTAGTAAATTGAAAATAATTTTGATAAGAAAACACAAAATAAGACTATTTTAAAAATATAAAATAAAGAAATATTTATTTTTAAAAAATATATTTTATTGAGTTTTTACAGAGAGAAAGAGGGCGGGATAGAGAGTTAGAAACATCAATGAGAGAGAAACATTGATCAACTGTCTCCTGCACATCCCCCACTGGGGATGTGGGGATGTGTCCACAACCAAGGTACCTTTCAGTCTGCAGGGCAACGATCTATCCACTGAGCCAAACTGGTTTCGGCAAAATAAAAAAATGTTTAAATGCCATGATATCAGTTCTTTCCCATTCAACTACTAGGTGTAAGTATAAACTACATGGCAGGAACAGTTGAGTCTTTTTTTTTTTTTTTTTTTTAATTGAGCATGTATAAACTAGGAAAAGCCCCAGGCATCATGGTGATTGTCTATCATGAAACACAGACATTAAAACCATAAAGATGGCACATAGAAATGTAAAACAGAGGATCTAGGAGTACTTTCGTTCTTTTTTTTTTTTCTTTTCTTTTCTTCTTCTTAATATATTTTATTGATTATTTACAGAGAGGAAGGGAGAGCGAGAGAGCTAGCAACATCGATGAGAGAAACATTGATCAGCTGCCTCCTGCATACCCCCTACTGGGGATATGTGCCAGCAACCAAAGTACATGCCAGTGGCCGGAATTGAACCTGGGACCTTTCAGTCCACAGGCTTGTGCTCTATCCATTGAGCCAAACCAGTTTCCACTTAGTTCTTAATGACATAAGATTTTATCAGAATGGCTGAAGTTTATAAAGGTCATTGTAAGCCATGTTGTAAAACTTGCGAAGTCAATAATAAATATTAAGTGGAAGTAAATTTAGCTGTTTTTTGTATTTAAATTATATTTTGGCTGCAGTCAATATGTGATAAAAATAAAACGCAATGTTTAAATATGAGTAAGGAAGTACTTTTCAATCAAAGAAAGGATACATTCAAGAAATATAAAGTTGTAAATCTATGTAGTTTTTATACTGAAGGTACATAATTAGATTTAATACATTATAGAAACTTAAAACATCATAGTCATAAAAATCCAAAATTGAGTTAAAAGGCATGAGTATTTATTCATTCACTTTAAAGACAAATTTTCTAACTAGGGGAGTAGTAATATTTTAGTTTTATAATTATGTGAAATGTTTAAAATATCTAATGTACTTGATCAATATTTCTAAATATTTACATATTTTGACAAAACTGTTGCTTCAAAATATATATTTCAAATTATAAATAATTAGATATATTTAAATTATTTGTTAGGGCATAACCAAGTCTCTCAGCTGAAAACAGAGAGCATTATAAGTATAATTAGAATTTATCTGAAAATGTATTGTTTTTAAATGTGTAATCAGTATGTTAGTAAAACTTCAAATTCTCATAGATAAAAGTATTTGAATATTTTGAAAATTTTGATTAGCTCAATTTTACATTTTCAAAAAGCTATTTTTTTTTTTAAAAAAGCACTACATTTTATATATAATGTTGTGACTTTTCATTATAGAAGAATTTAATAATGGATTCTTATGCAATATTTCAAAATCACATAAACTAATAAATCTTTGTCAGGAACAAGTAACTCAATGACAATAGCTTGCAGGCATTAGGCCTTATTGAAATAACAAGTAGGGAATTCACTTTACATCATACAAAAATAGGAATATCTGCAATATGACTAAAGCAATTGATAGTAGATAGGAGCTATGAAAGCTGCAGACACATTAAATCCAGCTGCCAGTCAGGACAAAGAAGGGATATATGAGTCAAAATCCATGGTTAGGAGGAACACTTCTGGAATAGCAGAGTAAGGGCCTCTGAAAATCTGATGTTCCATAAAAAACACTGTAAAAAAATTGAAAAAATAATTTCCTTTAACTTTGGAAATTAACCAAAGACTTGGAAAAAGACAGACAAGTATTTGTTCAGGGAAAATGGCCAATATTTTTAAGACTAGTGGGATTTGTGACAATTTACCTCGCCTTACTCCATTACCCCTCTCTCTGACTCCACCATTGTCTTACCCATCAGCCTCAAACCATAACATTGTGGAAACCAGTCACTGGAGGGAGCAGATTGAGTTGGGAATTTCCCATAAACTCCACTGACAGCTTTCTCTATGTGAGATGTCTTGAAACTTCATGGGACTGCTCGGCAGGGGCCTGATTTGGCAGGGGCCAGACATGGCAGGGATCTCCCTTTTCATGTCCCACATGGAAAGACAGATGAACAAACCGGTTCTAAGTGGAGGCGTCCAGGGATTGAGAAATATTAGAAATAAAGAGAGAAGACAGATTTTAAGCTGGGAGCTGGGTGGGCAGCCATTCTGTCTGCTGGCAGGAAGACAACAACAACCCCTCCCAGCACATTTATTTTATACCCCCAATACCAGGAAGTAACACCAACTTATTTGCATTCTTAAGTAGGCCCTAGCATGCCTGGAAATACATATCTAGTCCAACCCCTGATGACCCCTGGGCTGATATGAAGGCCAAGCTGACAACATGTTGCTCATCTTGAGGAAATATGCTCCCAAGGCATGGCTCTGTCTACGCCCCCAGTTCAGCTGACAATAATTAAGGAAAATTGCCCATGTGCCTTCCCAGGCAGCCCTCTATACAGCCCCATTTACAAGACTTACCTTTCAGTGGGAAGTCTTATACCCATAGTACTGGTTAAAAATAGAAGAATTGTTTAACCTTGTAGGCTGATGCTATAATATAGTTAGATCAGAGAATAAATAAGCCAAAATTTAAAAGAAAAATCTGGAAATTATATGTCCACAGAGAGTGTTGGAAAGTTTCAACATATGTCTGCATACCTTGAAGGCCACACACGTGCAGAAATATGTGTGAAATGGTATGCCTAAGCTGTTACCTCTGACTGATTATTTGCAAAAACAGGAATTCAAGGTTAAGACAGAGTAGTGAACTGCCATAGAATTAAGGCATCCATATACTAGTAGAGGGAGGGGACTTATTGAATTAAGTCCTTTAAGGAAATATCAGTGCAAGAATTAGTTGATCATTGACTAACATAGTAGCAACTTCAGTGCCACATATTACAAACATTCCTCTGCCCAACACACTGGCATTAACCAAATGTTAATAGATCTTAAGAGAGAAGTAGGCAAGGATGCAAAAATGGTAAGGGACTTTAATATCCCACTATCAAAAAAGGACAGAACATCCTGACAGTAAAATTAATAAGAAAATATTGGAATTGAACCACACTTTAGGACAAATTAACTTATATAGACTATTTCACTCAGCAAGAGTAGAATACACATTCTCCTCAAGTGAATATGGGATATTCTTCAGGAGAGATCATATGATAGACCACAAAACCAACCTCAGCAGCTTTAAGAAGATTGAAATTATGCCAATTACTTTTTTCTGACCATATTGACATGAAATTTGAAATCAGTAACAAGAGGAAATCGATTAAATCTTCAAATGTGTGGAAACTAACAACATTTCTTATCAAAATAGGTCAAAGAGAAAATCAAAAGGAAGTAAAAAATTATGTCAAAATAAATGAAAATTAAAATGCAACATATCAATTGTTGTGATACAGTGAAAGCAATTATGAGAAGCTTATAGTGGCAAGCATAAGAAGATCTCAAATAAAGAATCTAATTTTACAACCCAAGAAACTAAAATAAAAGGAATGAATTAAGCCCAAAGTTACCAGAAAGAAGGAAATAACAGAAATCAGAGTGGACATAGTGAAATAGAAACCAGAAAAATAATAAAAATAATAAGAATGATCAATAAAACTTAAAGAGTTTAGTCTAGTTAAGAAAAAAAAGTCTCAACTAAATAACATAAAAAAGAAGGGGATAATACAACTGATGCTAAAAAATTACAGAGAATTATTAGACTATAGACTGTCTCTGATTTATAATAGTTTGAATTAATTATTTTTATACTTTATGATGATTTTAAAGCTATGGGCACTCAATAGAAACCAGCTATGCTAAGCTATGATATTCAGTAGGTTAGGTGCATTAAATGCATTTTTAACTTAAGATATTTTATAATATAAATCGCAATGGGTTTAACCCCATTGTAAGTCAAGGAGTGTCTGAACTATTAATAGTTATATGACAACAAATTACCAAGCCTAGAAGAAATTGATACATTTCTAGAAACACGCATATCAAGATTGAATCACGAAGCAATAGAAAATGTAAATAGACTAATAATGCATTAAGTAACCGAGTCAGTAGTTTAAAAACTCTTAACGCAGTAAACTCCAGTGCCAGACAGCTCCACTGGTGAAGTCTAAAAACACTTAAAGAAGAAGTAACACCAATATTCCTCAAACTCTTCTGAAATATTGAGGAAGTAGGAACACTTCCAAACTCATTCTTTGAAGCCAACATTACCTTGATATCAAAACCAGATTAGGGCACCACAAGAAAACTATATACCTATATCTCTGATGAAAATAGATGTAAAGATTCACAGCAAAATATTAGCAAACTGCATTCAAGAAAAAATTAAAAGGATTATACAACCCAGCCGGTGTTGCTCAGTGGTTGAACATGGATCTATGAAGCTGGAGGTTGTGGTTAGATTTCCAGTCAGAGCACATGCCCGGGTTGCAGGCTCAATTCCTAGTGTGGGGCATGCAGAAGGCAGATGATTGATCAATGATTCTCTTTCATTATTGATGTTTATATTCGCCCCCTACCTCTCTGAAACCAATAAAAATATGTTTAAAAAAAGGATTATACAGCATGATCAAGTGGGATTTACCCCTGGCATGCAGGATATTTTGATATATCTGAACCAATCAATGTAATTCATCAATAAAATGGAAGATAAAAATCACAGGACCTCCCAAATAGATGCAGAAAAAGCATTTGACAAAACACTTTCATGAAGCCTTTATGAAAGAGACAGCTAGAGCCCTGCCAGAGCTCTGGTTCTCTGAATCAGATGTTCTTCTAAATCCTACTCAACCATGCCAAGCACCAGGGCAGGTTCCTTGTCAAACCCTGACCATTGTACCAACTGTTAAACAAGCCTGTCTCTCTGCGGTTGGACCTTCTTAGATGCTGGTGGTAGATGAGAAAGCCATAAGAAGTTGTGGGTATATAAGAAAGCCTTTATTGTAGAAGCCAGACAAAACAGTCCTTCATAAGAGTGTCAGGCAGCTGCACACCTTTTTTGTTGTTGTTGTTGTTTAATATGTACATCTTTCCCACAAGGTGGCATTAGTCTCTGTACCCACAGCTATTATCTGAGAAGCCACATGCTGCCCCTAGACTCACCACCTCACATAGTGGCAGCACCTGAGCTCTCTGCCTCAGCAGCTTCTCCAGCCTCTCCAGCCTTACATAGTAGCTACAGCCTCTATGCCTACCTCAGCTTCTCCAGAACAGTCCTCTGCCCAGCACACTGGTTGGTCTCTGTAGCCTCACATAGTAACTACCTCTGAGCTTCTCTCTCAGCACACTGGCTGGTTAATTACATGATTTATACCACTTAGACAAAGGAGGTCTCATATTGCTGTCTACAGAAGAGCACAGTGTACCACATGTCCTTGCACCTGCGTATGGTATCTTAGCCTTGAACAACAAGAATCTCATGTTCAGAGTGGTGTTGGACATTCTGGTGTACTAACGACAAAGCTTCTGTGCTCAAATTAGCTTTGGTTATCCAGCGACTCTGGCATGGTTCCCACAAAACCCTTAACAGATTGAGTATAGAAGGAACATACCTTGACATACTAAAGGCAAAATATTACAAACCAACAGCTAATATTTTCCTATATAATAAAAGCCTAATGTGTAAATCGATGGAATGGTGGAATGATTGGGTTGCTATGATGTACACCACATGTGTCAAACACAAGGCCCGCGGTCCAAATCCGTCCCGCCAGGCCTTGCAATGTGGCCCGCACTGCGGTGTCATCACTGCACTCCGCTGCGTTTCCATCACAATGACAGTTTATGACTGTTCAGTAAACAATTCGGCCCGCGATTTAGGCTGGATTTTAGATTTTGGCCCCTTCTCTGATTGAGTTCGACACCCCTAATGTACACTGACCATCAGGGCAGACACTCAACACAGGAGCTTCCTCCTGGTGGTCAATGTGTTCCCACAGGGGGTTTACTGCTCAGCTAGAAGCGGGGTTCATGGCTGGCGAGCACAACAGTGGTGGCAGGAACCTCTCCCGCCTCTGCTGCAGGTGGATGGTAAGGAACAAGGGGTCCCAGACTGCAAGAGGGTGCAGCCCTGGTTGAGGAATCCCCCCTTCCCCAGTGCATGAATGCCATTCACTGGGCCTCTAGTATTTTTATAAAGAAAAATTGGAAGAGTTTCTCTAATATCAGAAACAAGGTAAGGTTGCCCATTCTCATCACTTCTATCCAATATGGTACTGAACATTTCAGCTAGAGTAATTTGGCAAGACAAAAAATAAAAGGTATTCAAATCAATAAGAGAGAATAAAATTGTTGGTATTTTCAAATGATATGATCTTATATATCCCAAAGAATCCATCTAAATGGGAGCAGGGGGGAGGGATAAATGGGGAGGGGGGGAGAGAGAGGGGCATCTGTAATACTTTCAACATTAAAGATATATTTAAAAAGAGAAATATCTGTTGGAATTAATAATTTCAGTTAAATGGTAGGTTAAAATCTATTACAGAAATCAGTGACATTGTTTTAGACTAATGATGAAACATTGGGGAAAAATAAAGCAATTCCAATTACAGTAGCATCAAAAACAATAAAATACATAAAAGTAAACTTAAATCAAGAAAATGAAAGATCTGTATAATCAAACCTATAAATGATGTTGAAAGAAACTGAAGACACAAGCATCTAGGGGGGTGGGGGGGAAATGAAGGTGGAGCCCAGCCAGTGTTGTTCAATTGTTAAGCATCAACCCATGTACCAGGAAGTCATGGTTCCATTCCCAGTCAGGGCACATACTTGGGTTGCAGGCTAGATCCCCATTGGGGGGAAAATGAGTGCAGGAGGCACTTGATCAATAATTCTCTCTCATCATTAATGTTTCTGTCTCTCCCTCTCCCTTCCTCTCTCTGAAATCAATAAAAAATAAAATAAAATAAAGAGATGCTGCTAATCCTACTTTTGTTAAAAAAAAAAATTAGTGTCATATTCAAAAAGCAAGTCACATCCTACATAATCTTATATAATAAAGAAGTAATATGCAAATTGATCATCAGGCCCTCACACAAGATGGTCACCCCATGTGGTCACAAGATGGCTGCCACAAGATGGCTGGCAGGAGTGGGCAGTTGGGGGCAACCAGTCTGGTAAGGAAGGCCATTGGGGGCGATCAGACTGGCAGGGGAGCAGTTAAGCGTTCATCAGGCTGACAGGGGAGTAGTTAGGGGGTGATCAGGCTGCCTGGCAGAAGCAGTTAAAGGCAATTAGGCGGGTAGACAAGCAGAAAAGCAGTTGGGAGCCAGCAGTGCTGGATTGTGAGAGGGATGTCCAACTGCTGATTTAGGCCAGATCCCACAGGAGTCCCAGATTGGAGAGGGTGCAGGCTGGGATGAAGGGCAACCTCCCCCTCCTCCTCCCCAAGTACACAAATTTTGTGCACCAGGTCTCTAGTATATTAATAATACTTGATATTATTAAATTCTATAATCAGACCTTTTTTCCTCTCTTAGGAATTCACTTTTAAATTTAGCCTCTTTTGGGCTCAAATGCAATTGACTTCCCTTATTATTTCTTACCCTGAAATGTTGTCTTTTTAAGAGTTGCCTCAGTTCCTTATAAAACTAAATTTTCTGTTGCTAGAAAGTATAGTTGTTGTGATGTATTTGGATATATCTAAATAACATCTGGGGCCATAATTTATGCTAGCAAACTCTTATACATTATTAGGTTTGGGGGCATGACATTTTAATGGATGGATGGCAGTAGGAAAAAATGATCAATGCCAGGATGTGGCTGATTTATTTTTCAAAAGAATTATTAATTTAAAAAAATTTTAAGATACCTAAAAACTGATAGATTCTCATTTTAATTGATATGAGGGCATTTATTATTTTTCTTTAAACTTAAAATATTTTAGAAATTAAATTTTTTTTGTTTCATATAATTTAGTACCATTTTCTGTTTCTTCAAAATTATTTGTAGGAATCAGGTATTTATATGTGCACATCTGATTCAAAATGAAAATAAAAAGTTGCCTTGGCAATTTCATCTTTATTAATTTTTTAAAATATATTTTATTGATTTTTGTACAGAGAGGAAGGGAGAGAGACAGAGAGTTAGAAACATCGATGAGAGAGAGTCATCGATCAGCTGCCTCTTGCACATCCCCTACTGGGTATATGCCCGCAACCAAGGTACATGCCCTTGACTGGAATCGAACCTGGGTCCCTTCAGTCCCCAAGCCGACGCTCTATCCATTGAGCCAAACCGGATTCGGTCATCTTTATTAATTTTAATGAAAGTCCAATTACTTTAACATGAGATGACTGTTAAAATTATGTATCAATGAATGAAGGCATAGATGAAAATTAATTATTTTGGAAGTTGAATTGATGGATAGAGATATTATTTTGATAGATTCAGTTTGTGTAATATTTTAGCATCTAAAATTAATCCAATCGAATTGTGATGCCTATTTCTGTTACTATTTCCCCATTTACTATTTTATGTAATATTTAAAGTTAAGTAATGCATATGAACATTTTTTAACATACTGTTAAGGTATTATATATCATTAGCATGCTATGAGAGCCAGAAGAAAGATTCTTAGCAAATCAAATTATCATTTCAAAGACAGAATTAAAATTCTAAGAATTCTTTTATCTACTAAGAAGAATAGTGGTTTTGGGAAACAGCAATAATCACATCTGAACATCACAAAGAGTCAAAATTCATGTTTGGAAATTAAAGTTTTAATATAATTTTTAAAGTAGTTCCAAAAACTTTCAATTGTAAGAAATATTCAGATTTAAATGTTAAATATCCATTAATATACACTTGATACACTTTTCTATAAATGCAGTTTCAATTCCTTTAAAGTATGTAATTTTTCTGTACAGGAGTGATCCTTAGCTTTTCATATTGCACCAGTTCTCACTATTATGCTTATAATTACAATTATAATATCTTATTAATTATAACCTTATTATTATTAAATATTAAAGCAAACCCAATGAGATATTTATTATATGGTAAATGCAACTTACTTTTAAAATCAAAATCATGCTTGTTTTAATCCTGGAAAATGAAGCAGTTCTCATTGAGAGCATTGTAATTGTGTCATTAACTGGTATTTTCAAATGTTCTGTGCTCTTTTATGTGCTTCCCTTTAAGCATTTTAACGTGCTACACATTTTGGGAGCAAAAAATATTCCTGATTGGTAAGCAATATTGTCATCTTTGGGAATTTATTAAGAGAGTAATGCAAAAAAGAAAGACAAACCAATATAGTTTTACATTGACAATGGAATTTATAGTTTGGCCAGAAGTGTCACTGACTAAATGGTCAAAAGTGATAGTCACAGGACTAAAGAAATATATGAGGAGACAGGAAATTGTAAGGGTCAAAGAGGACATCACAACGTCAAATATAAAGTGAGTTTCAGCATATAAGTTTCCATCTGTTGACACCTTATCCTTGTCATATTGCAGTCACCTACCACTGCTGCTCACACAATTCTTCTCTAGTTGATATTATAACTACCTCCATCAATCTGCTCTTGGAAAGAATCCTCATTTAACCTTTCTTCACTTGCTAACTGCTTCTTTTTTTCTACCATTACTCTTCACTCTGAACATTTCTGAAGGAAAATGAACTGATAGGAAAAAATATCTCACTCTTAGCACATATTTTCAAAATCAGAAAGGAAAATTACTTTGAAACATGGTGCTGTTGTTTTCTGTTTATTTTGTGTATGTTCTGGTGTGAATATCAGTGCCTAAAAATTATTTCATGTATTTTAAATTTTTCTTCATGGATTTCTAAAATTTTTATTTTGAAATGAACTGTATATCTACTATCTCCAAAATGGTAAAAACCACGTAAGTCAATAATTTTTTATTCATTCTGTACACATCTGAATTAAATTTGTGAGTGTTTATGAAAATTTATAAAATAATAATGTAGAATTTTGTACAGTTAATCGTATCTTTCCTGAGTTATCTTTATTTTATAATTAATAAAATTTGTTTATAACCTTAAATTTCCATATAATTGATAAAACAAAACTTAATTTGGCTGAAGTTTTCACAAATAACACTCAGAAGTAAACACATAATTTTAGTTACTTTTATTATATATATTTGAATTGTTTTTCTTTAAAAGCACCCATTCAACATATGATGAGGAGCTACAGTATATTACTTTCTTCAAGATAAATGTCTAGATCTTTCCAAATCCCTCCCTCTTTCTGATTTCTTCTGTTCTAACATGGCATCTGGAATTTTGGGAGGGATCTTACACTATATCTTATTATAGCAGAAAAGGACCCTAAAATATATATGTAAGATCTGTATTCCTCAGGTCCTCTAGCTTCCACTGAGATATTCTTTCTCTGCTTTGTTGCTGATTGCATGATTTTCAACAGAGAGGATCTCTATCTGATACACTCTAACTCAACCCCACCTAAATTCTTACTAATTCTCTGTATATGCTGAGCTAGTTTCATGGGTGTATGTAGTCACATGGGGCTCATACTCAGAAAGGCCTTACTTTGGTTTAATTTTCTGCAGCCACCATCTTAAAATTATTTTTAAAAATTAGCAAGAGGAAACCACATCACTTTCATGTTGCATTTAGCCACGTGAATGTTCTAGTCCTGGGTACATCCCGGTATTGTCTCTCAGTTTGAGGAACTTGTTCTAGAATTCCCAGTCACCGAATGCTTCAGATTTTACTTCAATTTACCCATATTCTTCTTATATTGTAGCACCATAAACAGTATTATTTTTCATTCTGTGGAGACAGTGTGGTCTCTCTGGATACTTTTCAAGCCACCAGAGAATCGAAGTTGTCTCAGAAGGACTTACTCGGGTAAGTCTCTCAGCCTCTGTGTGCAGTTGATGATCCTCAGTGTTCTCCTCACCTTGTCTTCTGAGCCTCTCACTTTTACACTTAATCCATGTACAGGATCCCAGGCAGCCTGGTAATCGGTTCTGCGTCTTTTTTCCTGCCCACAATTCTGCAATAATAAGCACTAATTCTGAAATAATAGGCATTCTGTGTCATTTTTATTTTAATGACTCTACTTCAGTGTAGAATTCACACTCTGTGGTACGATTGCCTCTCGTCTTGGTATACAGGATCTAGGAGAATTCAAATATAATTATTCTCTCTTAATAAAGGGAACATTTTCAGAACACGAAAGTTGTTCAAAGTTACTACTTTAGTAGTAAAAGAGTAAACACTGAACAATCTTTGTGTTCATATTTCAACAATCCAAAAGCAATCTTTTATCTCTACATACCCGTGAATGGAGACAATGGCTAGAATAAGCAGGAGAGGGGATTGTTTTAACTGAAATGTACAAGAGAAGAAAATATTTATTGTTGTTATTTTGTAATATGGTTCTTTTTTTGTAGTTAGTTAAATGTTTTGAAACCATAAACTAATAAGAATGAAATCATTCAAATATTTTTTAAACTCAAATATCTAGATTATTAAGGCTTTACTTTTCAGACTTTTCACAAATATTCTATTGCTCAGTGATATAAAATTATTTTATAAAATATACTGTCATTAAATTCCAATAATTGTCCAGTAAAATAAAATTTTCTTCTCCTATTCTATTTTGAGAAATGACTTTATAAAAGAAAATTATTTTAATGTTCTACCTACATCTTACTACTATTCAACTTATGCTTTTTATTAACTACTAGAAGCCTGGTGCATGAAATTTGTGCAAGGGTTGGGGATGTCCTTCAGCCCAGCCTGCACCCTCTATGGGCCTTAAGGGGCAGTCAGACATCTCTCTCACAATCCAGGACTGCTGGCTCCCAACCACTTGCTTGCCTGCCTGATTTCCCCAAATCACTTCTGCCTGCCAGCCTGATCACACCCTAACCACTCTCCTACCAGCCTGATTGGTGCCCAACTGCTCCCCTACCGGTCCTATTGCCCCTAACTGCCTTCTTCTGTCAGCCTGGCCACCCCTAACAGTCTTACACTGCAGGCCCGGTCGCTCCTAACTGCCCTCACCTGTATGTCTGGTTCCCCCCAACTGCTCTCCCCTGAAGGCCTGGTTGTTCCCTACTGCCCTCCCCTGCAGGCTTGGGAACTGTCTTCCCCTGCTGGCCTGATCACCCACAACTGCCCTCCCTTGCCAGTCATCTTTAACCACATGCAGGCAGCATTATTGTGTGTTGGAGTGGTGGTCAATTTGCATATTACCTCTTTATTATATAGGATTAGACTCCACATGTTAGACAAATCAGGCCAATTGAAAAATGTAAGTGACAATGAAGGAACTACCAATTCTATCAGAGTTAGAGCAAATCAAAGAGAGGAGTTTATATTTTTCAAATTCAATGCTGCTCAGCTCTTTCAAATTGTTCACATTCTAGTTACTTGGTAGAAATAAGTTATTTTCCATCTTGTTAGAGTTGATTTCCATAAGCACAAGTTCTCTAATTAGAGGTAAGAAATTAACCATTTGGTAATCTTGAACATTATATTATGTTTTTAAAGAGCTTTATTAACATGATATTACATGTCATAATATATTATATATTAATACATATATAACTATTTCCACAAAGTAAAATGAATGAAATCAAATTAATAAATTTGATTAATAAATTTGATTTCAGAATTTTATATTGAATAAGTCTAATTAAAAGATAAATAAAACAAAGGACACTTATATAAAAATGAGCACCAGTGGATCAGAAAAATAAAAACAATTATGAAGAGGAAAGGATATATGATTAAAAATATTCCTGGAGCAAATACATAACTATATATTCCTTATAAATATAGCATATTACATTTTTAATATTCAAATAAACAGATTCACCATAACCTGTTTATGGAACTTATAACTATGAATCAAAAGAAATTACCTCTGATCCTTACTAATGAAAGGCTTAGTAGTCAACATGCCCTTATGCATGATGCCTTCATGCCATCACAAGATGGCTTCATGCACAGTGGGCATGTGCAGGTGGGCGGGGCTGGGCTTGATGCTGCACATACAGCATGGAACCTGTCTGGGAATCCAGCCTCTTTCCAGCTCTGCAAGTGGCCAGGCCTGGGGGTTCAGAAGCTCTGCATGGCCCCGGGAGGAGGTGCATCTGGTCCCCATGGAGTGCAGAGGCCTGGGGATCCACAGCTCGGCCTACCTCTTTGGGACAATCAATTAAGGAGCCCCAGATAGGTGGATGGGACTTACCTCTTTGGGGCAATTGATTGTGGGGCTCTTGCACTGTGACATGACAGGGCACAGGCCAGGCTGCCCCCGCTCCAGTGCACAAATTTCATGCACTGAGCCACTAGTATTATATAAAATGGCCTCAATTTATAAATACCATGGAAACATCAATATATTTTGACTTTTCACTACCATCACCCCAACCCTGTACTTTTCCTTTTCAATGAGCTATTAAGTCCTGCAAAAATAAATTAGAAATACTAATGCCAGGCTATCAAATATTTTTGTTTTTAAAACTTTCACTATAGATGTTTTTATTCCAAGAATCTGAAATTAATATCAATAGTAAATATTAATACTCATAATTGTCTTCTCTTCATACATTTAGTTGTAACTAAATATTGCAAAGATTCCTTATTAATTAATTTAATCTTCCCTATGTCTCCTCCTGCCTATAAATTTCGTTTGGACATAGACCAGAACCATCATGAGTCTGCTGGATGGGTCTGAAATGAGTTCCTTCCAGGTATCATAGGAAAAGCATTTTAAGGATCCACACACAGCGGCAGGATTTAATGGAAGGGTGTGCTGGGCACAGATGCCCCTGAAGAGGCTGCCATACTGCTTCATCCACTACCAGCTGGCTCAGCTCCATCTTGATGCCGAAGAAGTAAAGTTCTGTGTCTTCAGGTTCGCACTTGTCCTCAACATGGCATCCAAATCTTCAGTAGTCTAGCTTAATTTTTCTTCCCTTTCTGCCCACTTTTAACAGGCTTTGGCTGTGTGGCTGCCATACCCAAGCCCATACAGGTGCTATAGAGAGAGAGAGTACCAATACCTCAGATCATCATTAAGCTTTGATTTTATTTCCTTGGGCTTTGAGAGCAGACTTTCTTTCACACTAGTCAATCTCCTGCTGAATGCTTTGTGGGTTTGTGCTGGCCCTCACCTGTCTTAAGTCTTTCCTGGATCTTTGAGGGTCTTGTGCCCTTATTTTATCTGATTCTTTTTCCAGATTTCACTAGGATATATTCTGCCATTTATGTAGCCCATTTGGTTCCTACTATGCATAATTCATAGTTTTGCTTAGTCATCTGACTTCTACTGTGCAGGTGCCCAGCAGAGGAATTTCCCCCTTGCTGGTTATCCCTCCCTGTTCCCTGTACCCCCTCCCTGGAGTTCCCCAGGGAGATTGGAAAGCCGGTCTTCCTTGCCCTTTTAGGGATTGGCAACCCTTTGACAGATTTGGCTGTCCCTGGGGTTTGTGTGATGTAGCTTCCTACTTAATTCAGCTTAATTAGATGCCTGACTCCCTTCTCTTTTGTTAATATATAACTAACTGCCTTCTATAACACTACCATCTGAGTCATTAAACTCTGAACTTGTCTTCTTTGTTCTTCTCCAAATAGGTCATATGATTCTTAACTCACAATTAATTTTCTTTCAACTATCTGTAAGTGGTGTTCAAATGCCTTTTAGTTTCTGGTGTTGAAATGAAAGGCCAGTAATTATCAGTCTGTTTTACCTAGACAAGTAAGCTATTTTATATAGAGAAAGTATTAGATTTTCTATATGTGACATAACTCACCCTTTTCTACTTAAAATGCCAGGCATTTGGAGGACTATTTCAATTATAACACTCAAATATTTATTTAGCTAAAATATATTTTCTTCTATTAAAAAGATCCATTAGTCTAACATCTGTTTGTTTTCTCACTTTAAATTCCTACTTGCTCAGTAGATCTCTAAGATCTTTCCTTCAAATGTGTTTCATTTTATTTTGGCTTTATTTTGGATTCTGTTAGAATATATTCTTGCTTTGTTGTGGGATATTTTATCTTTTTTATATACATAGCCTTAATTAATTTTAAGAAATTATTATTTTTCATTGCTTATATTTAAAATTTTAAATATGATGTTACATAATTTTTAGTTTCACAGAGTCATTTTAGCTTGAAATAGTCTTCTCTCATATTTAACATAATTTCCTGGTTGCCTCATTAACAATATTAAAGGATTTGAATTACCAATGTCACAATCTCAAAGAGGAATTATTCTAACCACCTTATCTACCAAAGCACTCTCTATATAAGTCACCCATTCTCACTTCTGAAATTTAAAACTTCATCCCTCCCCTCATCCTTACTCCAAAAATGTCTTGTATACCCAGTAAATTATTTCAATACTAGAGGCCCAGTGCCTGGTCCCAACTGGGACAGATCAGGGCCAGGCCAGTCAGGAGGAGGACATGGCGGGAGGATGGCTGGCCGGCCTCACAACCCCCGCCCCCCCACCAAGATTAGGTAGGTTCGCTGGCCAGAGTGGGCATCAGAGTGACAGGTCATTATGGTTGTTTTGGCATTCTGGTCATTAGCCATATATATATATATATATATATATATATATATATATATATATATATATATATAAATTTTATTTGTAGCATATATATATTTCATACTTACTATATCAAATAGTTATTGGTTTGTTTTTCCTCCTTCGACTAACAAAACATAAGCTACCTATGACAGGAAGTTTTTCAGTTACGTTGCAAACAGTATCATGGATCGTTCAGGAAATAAATAACTTAAATCTTCTCATTATTTTTGAAATTATAATTATTTTGCTTCTTATTTACTTCCCCACAACAAATGCAGGGAAAATAAATATTGCCAATATACAAAGGGTAAGTTCACTCAAAATTAAAATCTCCTTCTGATGTAAGGGTTTTGTAAGTTAGGCCTCAAATATTCTCCTAAAGCCAATAGGCAAGTACTACCCTCACCAACACATCATCAAAGGGATTCAGTACACCTATGACCAGATAAATCTATGTTTTTTCCACACTCATTTCTCAGGTCATGAAAAATCTCCTGGACTCATCTCTAGATAACTTGTTCACAAGCTTCAATTCCATTTCACCTAAAATAGAATTCTTAATTTATTTGTGGATTTTTAAAAGAAATTAGAAAAGAGAGAGAAGGCTACTATATTTAACCTCTCTTCTTGTTGCATTCTACATCATTATATTTTATTAGCAAAGTTTTAAAAATCACTTAAAAGAGTATGTTGTCTACTCTTGCTATTGTTTTTACTTGGAAGAACTATCACCAAAAGTTAATTGTTTAAATTTTGTTTTGATAACATTTGGAATATTACTCCAGATAAGTTTTAAGACATTCAGTTTGAAGGGATCAAATTTCTGCCACCCTGACGCTGCTGTTTGGGCTTTGATTTTAAGCTGTTTACTAATAAGAAGACTCAGAAAGAACCTTGGACCCTTCCCATTCCTACTTAAGAGATTCAGACCAGGAAATCTGCTCAGGAAGGATCTTTGGATGTTCACTTTAGCCTGATTTGAACTTAAGTTTGCTAAACAAGAGCTTCCTGTTAGCTAGATACACCTGGCTTTCATTGTTTTTGAGTCACTATCAAGGATTGTTCACTCTTGTTCAATTCCATGTATAAATCACCCATTCTCATTTCTAAAATCTAATACCCCATTTCCCTTTCTCCCCTTTGTCCAAAAATGTCTTGAATATCCAGTGTTGCTTCATTGTCTTGGGACTGTCCATGAATTTATTATGTCTATGAGAATTCCCCAAGAATATGTATTAAGCTTTGATTTCCCTCTGTTAATCTGTTATTGTTAATTTGGTGATTGACCCAGTCAAATTATTTAGAAGATGGGAAGAAAATATTAATATTTTTTAACTCCCACATAATGCAATATCCTTACTGATGAAGAAACTAAATTGTGAGAGGTTAAGATACTATTGCTAGTCTATGGCAGATATGAAATCACTGACCAGAACACCTTTTATCCAGTCTTATACTCTGTTCAACACACTAAGTTGAATTACAATAAAATAAATTACTGTAGATATACTGACAACATGTAGAGTTATTTCTCACCTTAAAAGTTTAGAATAATACTTAAAGGTGTAATTAAAATATGTGTAATTGCATAAATAATAAAAACTTACTTTTGATACTTTTAGGACAATTATTCCAGAAAATACTGTGTGTGTGTGTGTGTGTGTGTGTGTGTGTGTGTGTAACACAAAATAGCACTGTAATCTTTGTCATTTATAATTTACAGAAATTTCAAAACAGTTAAGTTGACTCATTCTACTTTGTCACAATTGAGTTAGGGTATACATATTTCATCCTTTTAATTTCTCATTGTAAGTCTCACTTCATAGCTCTTTAATCATACTTCTTGAGTTTTCTTCAAAGCCTTTTCCATTTGTCAGCATCTTTATGACACTGAAGCGTCTCACACTGAAAACAGTATTACAGGTGTGTGACCTTACCAGGTTTTTGTTTATTGCTTATTTTTCATCTGTCACAAAAACATAATTGAAACCTGCTATGGCAGGGCATTTTCAGTGTATGGGATGGCATTGCTGTATTTAAATAGAGGGACTCTATTTCCTCAGGGAATATGCAATTATAATACATCTTTAAAAATTATCATCACCTATTCCATGAAACAAATCTGTGACATTTTATGTAAATTGATTGTTTTAGTTAACATAGACTGGGTACTATCAGTTATTTAAGGCCCAACTCTACAAAGTTCAGTTCTGCAAGATTTCTCAAAAGGTTTTCAAACGTAAAAGCACAGAAATACAACCTTTTCTGTTTGAAAATAATTGACTCTTAAAAAAAATCTGAGAGTTATCCAGAATATAGCTTGGGTGATTTTGCACCCCTTCTTCAGAGGGAGGGAAAGGAAAAGACTGAGAGAGGGAGAGAGTGTTCAGGAAGGTAGTTTTCTCTTCCTAAAAGCAAAGGAAGAGGAGTACAGCAGTTTATAAGCTTACTTTTTTTTAGAAGGTTATGGAAATGGCAGACTGGCTTACTTGTGTAAGAAGAGAGGGCCTGGAAACTTCTGTAGTGCACACAAGAATAGGTAAACAATGGCATATGCAAGAGGGTGTGTTGACAAAGAATCTCAGAAAGTACCTGCCTGGAGTGGAAGGGCCGCATGGAAACAGGTAAGGCATGCCTATGACTGGCAGGTAGTGGAAAACAATATTATTTTTTAAATTACGTCAGCCCTAAGGTTTTTTTCACTGTTTGATGGACTGAGTCATTGTACCCTTCTCTCCGAAAATGTATATGTATTATATAATATTTTACTTAAAATTTTAAATACTTTTATAAAATTTAAAACAAATACCATAAATTTAAAAGTAATTTAGATTTTGGTCTTAGTTAAAATACCTACCATTAGCACTAAGGGAAATGATGAGGACTAATTGCTTAGCACAGAGCCTGTCAGAGGTAGTAAATGGGTCTCTAGTCATCCCACTGACAGCTTAATTAGTTTGGGATATTCATTGATTTTCTTCAGCCACCTTCTAAAGGCTCATGGGGGTGGAATTAAAATAAGTATGTCTGGACTTTGGATTCAGAATGCTGCATGAAGACAGAAGTTGACAGTATTGGAAAATTTCAAAGAGACTACGTTCTCAGTATCTTTAAATTCATTGGAAGTTTCTGATTTTGGTAGACCACATGCCTCTAATTTGCACTTTGGTCATTAGGCTCACTCTCAGGTTTATTAAAAGGCTTGAATTCAAAGGTATGTTTCTTTTTTTTTCTTCTTTTTTTTCCTTTTTTTTTCCAATATATTTTTTATTGATTTTACACAGAGAGGAATTGAGAGGGACAGAGAGTTAGAAACATCGGTGAGAGAGAAACATCGACCAGCCACCTCCTGCCCACCCCCGACTGGAGATCGCAACCAATGCACATGCCCCTGACCGGAATCGAACCCGGGACCCCTCAGTCCACAGGCCGACGCTCCATCCACTGAGCCAAACTGGTTTCGGCCAAAGGTATGTTTCTGTCCTGGCCTGTGTGGCTCAGTTGGTTGGGCACCATCTCATGCACCTAAAGGTTGCTGTTTCCATCCCAGTCAGGGCACATGCCTAGGGTGCAGGCTCAATCCCTTGTAGGCATGCAGGAAGCAGTCCATTGATGTTTTGCTCTCACATAGATGTTTCTCTCTCCCTCTCCATACCTCTCTTTCTTAAGAACTAAATAAAAATAATAAAAAAACTACAAAGGTATGCTTCTCATCATCATTTGCCTCTTGACCATAGATATGTGATCTAAAAGTGACGGTAGATTCTTAGAGCTTAGCTGAGGTATACACGCAGGTGGTAAGTAGCCACCTACAACATTCCTACTAACCTTGCACATTGACTGCTGTTTCTCCATTAAATTCACCCTTTGGTCCAACCCCTACCTTCCTAAACTAGAGTATTTGCATTGAGTTCTAGTCAATCACATGCCAATGTCATCATTTTATCAGTTTATGGACTCTAATCACATACCTGGAACAGGTATAGGACAAAATAGATTATTTTTAAAGGTGACTTCAAAATTACGGCACTAGCTGACTGTGAGAAGTATGACTATAGATTCAAAGGTAGCATATTCATCAATTTGTGTTGTCATAACAGAATTATGGCTTAAACAATAAATATTTATTCCTCATAGATTTTCTAGAATTTGGTTTCTCAATATTAATTTCCACTAAAAGAAATTAAGAATCTTTAGGGGAAAAAAATTTTCATTCCAGGCTTTGGGCAGGGAAAGTACAGAATAAGCCTAAATACTTAAATTTTAAAAGTTTAATTATTTGCCAGAAAGTAAGGCAGAAGTCAAAGAGTGACTAGGGATATATAAAAAATAGAGAAGCTAGCTTGATGGATTATAAAAAATTTAATAAAACAAGAAAACATAAGTGTATATTGAGAGAAAAAAAATGAACATATTGAAATATTGATATGGATCTTGGTTGGCATGGCTCAGTTGGTTGGAGCATTGCCCAGTATAGCAGAAGGTGGGGGTCCAATTCCCAGTCAAAGGGCACATGCCCAGGTTTCAGTTGGTTTGATCCCTCTCTGGGGCACCTGCAGGGAACAGCTGATTGAACAGGATGTTTACATAGTTTCAAAGTATTTCAACATCATATTTCCAATTAATTCCAAAGGAAAAGAGAAAAACTTGTGTCAAAGAAGCCTAGTAGGAACTACCTAAATCAAGTGATCAGTTAACTTTATCAATAACAGGACAAACGAAATGTTGTGTCAACTGAGAACAACAATGAGAACACACCAGCATTTCAGTAATACAATTGCCAAATAGGCATCGATGTACAATCATGAGGAAACATCATACAAACCCAACTTAATGAGCACTATACAATGTAATTGTCCCATAGTTTTCAAAATTGGTTAAGTTCATAAAAAATAAAAGAAAGCCTGGCAAACTTTTATTTACTTATTTATTTTACATTTTTATTTATTTATTTATTTATTTATTTATTTATTTTAAATAATTTATTTATTTATTTTATTGATTATGTTCTCACATAATTGTCCTTATACCCCCATTCCCATCCCAAACCCCTTCCCACATATGCCCTCACCCTCCTGTTGACCATGGCCACTGGCTAGGCCCATATGCATGCACACAAGTCCTTTGGTTGATCTCTTCCCCTTACCCCCACCCTCCCCTACTTTTCCTCTGAGGTTTGAGAGTCTGGTCACTGCTTCTCTTCTCTGGGTCTATTTTTGTTCATCAGTTTATGTTGTTCATTATTTCCTCAAGATGTGTGAGATCATGTGATCCAAGAAGTACCCTTTTAGGTTGAAGAACACTGACTAAAGAGACATGACAACTGAACAACAACAGGATATTCTAAATTGGAAACTTTTGCTATACAAGTTATAGCCATCAATAACAATTTTTTAATCTTAAAAAAATGTTCTGAGATGTACATGATAGTAATTTGTCAATTTCCTGACTGATGGTTGAATTTTTTTAATAAAGAATGTCTCTCAAATAAGGATATACACACAGTCTTTATGAGTATGATCGTGTAAATTAGTTCCATGAAAAGGTTTCCTTTGGGTATCTATTTCAAGAAACTGGCTTACATAATTGTGAGGACTGGCAAGCCCAAAATCAGCAGGCTGAAAACTATAGGACAAAAGTCAATGTTGCATATTAAGGTAGAATTTTTTCTTCCTCAGGGAAAATTTGGTTTTGCTTACCATCTTCCACTGATTGGCTGAGGCTCACCATGATTAAAGAGGATAATCTCCTTCACATAAAGGTGAGTGATTATAGATATTGACTACATCTACCTATTTCCTTCAAAGCAATGCCTAGATTAGTGTTTCATTATAGAACTGGGTACTAAAGCCTTGTCAAGTTGATACACAAAACCAGTCATCACTGTCCATGTTTGACAATTTGGCACCCATACACATTTTCTTACTTCATACTTAATCCTCAAAGAAAGACAATTACAAATTACACTTAACCTAACATGATACAATAACTCTGATGAAACTGAAAACATGTTAATATTTTTTCCAAGCGAAGATTTAAAGTCCTGAGTTTTGTTCACTCTTTCCTTGATGTCCTGTAACTTTAAATACTGTAATTTTTTTAGATGAACCAATAGATTGTCACAGAAGTTAATTTGTTTCATTAATTTCAAACTAGTGCTACTGCTGATGTGAGGAAAGAAATGTATGGTTATAAAACTAGAGAAAGGCCTATTTCCTGATAACAATGCTGTGTTTGTATTTTGGTTTACTCATAATTGGAAATGTATATTCATAATTTTATATGTACATATTTATATATACTGTAGATAATTAATATTAAAATAAGTTTCTAGACCAAAATATTTTTGCATTATTTTTATGGGACAAACAAATTATTTTTTAACATACTTAAAGCTAATTATATTAACTCTCAACCCATAATATTTTTTAATCTGGAAAGTGGGATTGTGCTGGTTATTTACCTATTTCCTCTCAGCTAAAAATTCCTCCTTTTATGTTCTGCTCTGTCATGTTGGGACTGGGATCTGAGTACCTATTATAAAGACAACTTTGTTGTCATACAAATCATTTGTGAGCAAGTGGTAGGCAAGAAGAGGAAATATGAGACCTTATTTACTTATTTTTAAAAATATATATTTTATTTATTTTTCACAGAGAGGAAGGGAGAGAGATAGAGAGCTAGAAAGATCAATGAGAGAGAAACATTGACCAGCTGCCTCCTGAACACCCCCTACCAGGGATATGCCTGCAACCAAGGTACATGCCCTTGATAGGAATTGAACCTGGGACCCTGTGTCTGCAGGCCGACGCTCTATCCAGTGAGCCAAACCAGTTTTGGCAGGCCTTATTTTTTTCTGATTCTTTGTTAGCGCTCCTCCAGACTCCAGGATTTCTGGTGTTCATTTAAGCTTGTTGCCCCTGCATCATCGACTCTTAAACTCCCCCAGAGAGACCTCGGCATGAGCCAGCTGCTCCTATTCAGCAGTCTGAGTCAAAGACAGACCCTGGGGCCCTTCCTCCATGCTCCTCATTGTTGGTACCCTCTCTTCTTCCCCTGAGGTGTTCACACTGTGGATGGGAGTTGCTTGTCACTTTAATGTTCTATCTTACTTTGAACTTTCCAACAAAAGGGAAACCACACCCCTGTATTCTAGTAATCAAAAAGGAAACCATACCAGTACAATGTTTTGAAACAGCAATAGTTTTGTCATCCATACATTTTTTGGTAAATTACAGATATTTATATACTAGAGGCCCGATGCTTGTCAATCATTCTAACATATTATAGCATGGGTCGTTCATGTTATGCAGGTCATGTACTTAGCATGTTTCCACATTTTTTACTATCTTCAATGGTTGTAATATAGTTTTAATTTTCAGAATTAAAAGTGAAACTTGGGGGATGAAAACTTAAATATGCAATATTTGTGATTGATTTTCAAAAAGTTTTTAAGACAGCGATTGTTATTGATTATTTTGCAAAGATAATATCTTCTTGTTGTTAATGTAACCTCTACAAGATAATACACAAAACCATAGACAGGAAAAAAAGAAAGAAAAAAAAAGATGATGTTTTCCAGTCTTCTTAAATAATTAATTTTCATTCCTAGGATTTTGCTATACCAAAATTTTGCTTGTGCTTACATACTTCCAGATTTGAATCATATATTATTCATGTAGGCCTTAAGGGAAAACTGCTCCATTAACATAAAAGTGAAATCCATAAAACCTAATTAGAAAATAATTACCAAGAATGCAAAGAAATAAAAAATATTTCAGGTTTTGAAAAATGTTTCTTTTAGATAATCTTCTATTTGTTATGACTATTTAGTATAGTTTTACTACATCTAATAAAGTTATGAAGTTAATTTTTTTTTTTAGATGTCACCACCTCCAATTGTGTTCACTAGGGAGTGTGCCCACATTCATATTTCACTGGAGAAACAAGGAAGTCCCTCAGAGAGAATCTCTTAGTTCTTCTTTGTAAAATCCTATCCATTTTGATAATAAACTGGACAAGCATTTAATGTTAACAAGTTAAATTTATCTCAATTGCAAAGGACAATTTAGCTTTATTAATGAGGATAACATTATGGAAAACAAATTATACCAGACAAGAATACATGTAAAAAGAAACATTGTTGTTTAACTTATGAAACATAAAGTAGCTATCTTTGTTTAGGTATATCAGCAAATTCAGGAACATGGCAATGTAAAATTATGAATATTTTCTAATGACTATCTTATATTTAGCCTTAAGCCAAAAAGTGAAAAAACAATTTTGACATTTCAAATTTGTTTCAATGTGAAAAGAATGAGTTTTTAATAATTTATTCAGTTTGTGATTGTTTTACATATGGCAATGATGATAAAATAATAAACGGGTAATATGCTAATTAGACCAAAAGTCTTCTGAACATCCTTCCTGACAAAGCCAGAGCTGAGGGGAAGCCAGCCAGGATTTCAGGTGCCTGCAGGTGACCTGGTGGAAACCAGTCCGGGTCCCAGGTGCCTGCTGGCGGCCAGAGGAGGAAATCTTGGGTCCTGGTGGCAGAACGAAGCCGGTGCAGGCAGCTGGGGGAAGGAAGACTTACTCTTGCACAAATTTTTGTGTATTGGGCCTCTAGTGATAAAATAATCTGGCTTCACTTGACCTTTTCTTGGTGACTAGGCATAGTATGGGGGTAAGAGAAAGAGATTTCTAGCTTCTTCTTTACATAAGGCCACTAACCTCAACAAGAGAGCCCTAACTTTATGACCAAATTTTACCCAATTGCCTCCCAAAGACTTAATCTTAAAATACTGTCACACTGGAGATTAGGGATTCAATATGAGAATAGGGAATTACACAAACACTCAATCCATAACAAGCCGTCAAAAGTTTGAGATGTGGGGAAGACGTGTGGCAAGTATTTCTGTATTCTATATTAACATACTAAGTGTCCTTTAGGGAATTAAGAAAAAAAATGGTCAAACTTTTTGTTTATTTATACTTAAGTATTATTTCCATCCTTAGCCTACCTCCCTCTGAGCATATAAAGACATTAACGTTAATGAGGAAAGAAGAGAACATTTGGAAGGAAAAGTGAAAGATTCCCTGTCATTTTTTTTAAAGATTGTATAATCTATATGTGTGTGTGTGTGTGTGTGTGTGCATATATATATATATATATATATATATATATATATATATATAATTGATTATCCACAGAAAGGAAGGAAGAGGGATAGAGAGCTAGAAATGCCAATGAGAGAGAAACATCGACCAGCTGCCTCCTGCACATCCCCTACTAGGGATGTGCCCGCAACCAAGGTACATACCCCTGACCAGAATCGACCTAGGACCTTTCACTCCGCAGACTGCAGACCTGACGCTCTATCCACTGAGCCAAACCGGTTTCAGCTCCCTGTCATTTCACTTCCCATCTCTATGGAGGGGATTGGGGGGCAATGGAGCATCTTTCCTTATGCTCACAGAGCCCCCTGGATGTAAAATAATATCCAACTCATGCCTGAAGTTTTCTTACCTTCTGAGATGACAAATTGGGAAAAGAGAAAAGACCTCACTGGCAGCTAGTCACACTGTGCAATTTCGGATTGTTCCTCTTGTATTAGGTGTGGGCCATGCAGAGAAGGCGCCAAGGTGATGCCACATCTGCTGCTCCAAAGAGCTACTTGGAGGAGTCACCAGGCAGGGCCTCTGGGTGTCCAGATACCAGGAAACCAGGCGTGTCATTGGCAGCCAGCCCGAACAAATGCATTGCCTCTGTCAAGAAAATGGAATTCAATATTCTCTAAGCAGCCACATTTTAGCTTAAAAAACTTAAAATGTACCTACTAAAGAGTTAACTTCAGCTGGACTCCAAGCCCCGAGATAGCAAAAATCAAATCATTATACAACCGGGGAAGTAAAAATGTTTCCAGCCTTTGAACTTTCTTCTTAGCCACTTCTCTCACTGTTTCCCCAGGGAGCTCATATTCCATGCTTAAAAGTAGGGGAGAAAAGTAACAGAGTGAGGCCGGGAAAGAGAGAGGTCTCCCAATTCTCCCTCCCCCACTCTGGTGTCCGGCCTAAAGTAGCCCAGTGTCCATGAAATGGAGAATCTTTAAATGAAATTTAGTTTCACCATTACACAGGATGATTTAATTACCGATTAAATAAACTTTTAGTGAGACTGAAAGCAACTGAGGAATTGTTGTTGTTGCGTTGAGTAACCACAGAAGTAATGAAACATTTCTTTAATTTTATCCAACAGTAGGGAAAGATTTAGCCCCTTAAAACGGGTTTATTTAAGAAGAGACCAAAAAACAAAACATGTTTTCCTCTTGCATTCCATGGAGCGGACTCCACTCTGTCTAAATCTTGGCTCAGCATAAAGTGAAGAATGTTGCATAGCATTTCTGATACAATAAGACCTAAATACTGTAAATTATAATGCATCTAAGGAATAAATGGTGGTCTCTGGGAATTATAAATAATTTGAGTAAATAAGAGCTAAATTTTAGTGCTGTCCTCTTTTTCCTAGGAGCCTGGAGCTAATTACTGAACTTGGCTTTAGGCTTTCCACAAGCCTAGCAATGTTTTAAAATGTGCATACATATTAACTGGTTTAATCTTTATAGCAATGGTTATATTTGAGGAAACAGACAAGAGAATTGAAATAGATGAGAAAATTTGAAGTGATGAATACCAGAGCCAGGATTTTTAGCTAAAGACATGCAGATTCACAACTGTGTCTTAAATACTTTGCTTTGCTATGTAATTTGTGGTAGGAGATAATCTGGATTGGTTGAACAACAAATTCCCAAGGACCAAATTTTTAATGTCCTTCTATGGAAATTCAGTCTTTCAACCTCTTTCCTTAAACTCATCATGCAATTTGAATTCAATTGAAGCCTCCTCCTCAGATTCCACATGGTTTAGGGCTGCTTCCTTGCTAAGCTTCAATGCACATCTTAGTCTGTGTGAAGGCAGCATCTAGGGCAGGAGAGCACAAAGTGTGTGTCTGTGCACAGTGACCTGTGGTTGCTCCCATCCTGAAGGCTTTGAGCAGAAGAATACCCTGGGTATGCAAGCCAATGCAAGGCAGACTGCATAATTCTCGGAAACCCCAGTTCTTCTATTTAGTACTGGTTTGAGTGCAGCAGTACATTTAATCTCTACAGCTCAGTTTATTCACTTTCAAAAAGGGAATAAAATTAGTGTAATATGACATAGTATTCTTGTATATTACATTGCAAAATAAATGACTAGGTTTTTTGGAGTGATATCAATTTTAAAACATACTTAATCCTACTACCTATTAGATGATTATAACCAAGAGAAATGTGACCTTAGTGAACTCAAACAAATGATTGATGTGCAAGCCAAAGAAAAATACATTGATTAAAAAATACCATTTTCTATACTTAGATTTTAAAGATTATGCTTGCTTTTTGGCACAGAGAACATAAACATATTTAAAAATATATTTTTATTGATTTCAGAGAGTAGGGGAGAGGGAGAGAAAAATAGAAATATCAGTGATGAGAGGGAATCATTGATTGGCTGCCTCTTGTATGCCCCCTACTGGGTATCCAGCCTGCAACCCGGCCATGTGACACAGAATTAAACCCGGGACCCTTCAGTCTGAAGTCCAGTACTCTACCCACTGAACCAAACCAGCTAGGGCCATAAACAGGTTTTTAAAAGGTCTTCACTCCATCAAGCCTAAGCAGTCTAAAATTTTCTACAGTGCTGCAGAGAAAACCCAGGTTTGAAGGAAAAATATGTATTCCTTACAGCATTCATAGTTCACTCCAGGGAAAGTTCAACTCTTTTTAATGCAAGGAAAGTAGAATTGGGGAAAAAAATTAATTGTCAGAGTCACTAAGATTACCTGAAGCTATAATAGAAGGGAGGTTAGTAAGCAGAGGAGGGAAAAGAAAAAAAAAGAAAAAGAAATTGAGAAAACACTAGGGAGAACAGATTTTTTATGAAATATTGAAAATGATCTACTATACAGAGAATATAAATATCCCTCGCTAACGGTGATATATTATATTTTCCCTGAGGAAATTGAATTTTATATACCAAAATTTCTTTTGAGCAATTATTGTTATAATCCAACTAATTAGAGGTAAAGGTACAAAAATAGAGTTGGGCATTTTAATTCTGAATGAATTTCACTGGTAATGCTATACACGTTTTCTTTTAAACTAAATTAGATTTTTTTTTAAATCTCAGCTTTATCCACCTTAGTATCTCAACATATTTCTTCAGTGTTATTTCATAGTCAAGCATCCTGGCAATTGAAAATAAATATTGGCAAATGCAGAAAGTATTTATTCATTTATCTTTATTAATTTAACATATAATTATTGAACACTCATTGTACTAGATACGAGGAATACAGTGATGAAGAAAGCATGGCCTTTCATAAAGCTTATGTTTTACCAAAGGAGATTGAAAGTAATTTAAATAAATCTGTGAAATGTTCAACATATTATATAGTCTTAAAAGCAAAAGAGAGTTGGAGACATTGGGTGTGTATTGCAGAAGCTGGAAGTTTGAGACCTGAGCTTCTAGATCAGGTTTACCAATTAGAAAACTGTGGAAGAATCTGGAAAGAGCGGCTGAAGGGGTCATATCAGGATATCACCTCTGGGCGCATTATATTTTTGATGCTCGCTCGTTTGACATTTTTTAGGATTCATGAGTCTATTGTTCAAAAGAGAGATCTAGGCTAAAAATAAAAATTTGTGACTAAGTTTAAGTATGTGTATGCCATTTAAAACCAGGGAAAGATGAAATTGTATGACATTACCAAAGGAGTAAATATAGATAGAAAAAGACTCAGTTCAAGGACAGAACAGACTCAAATATTAAGGTATTGTAATATTTAGATGAGGGGAATGCAGCAGAACTTATTAAGGAATATTGTGTAGAGATAGAGAGGAGGGAAACAAACTGGAAACTAAATAAAGGAGTGATTTCCAATGAGAAGATGAGTTCATAAAAAGATAAACATAATTATATGTATACATACATATATAGCATGTGAAATATGACTATATGTGTGTATACTTCTGAAAAGTTAACTCATGGACGTGCTCAGCAAAACATTAACAAAAAATAATTTACAAATATTGTGACAAAAACATCAGCCTGTTCTGGTGATAATTAGGGACTGGTTATAATTGGTCACGACTGTAGAGTAACTGGAATATCTTGGTGGTGGTTAGGGTACATATATGAAGACCTATGTACAGGAAATTCAAAATTAAATATATCTGCTTGCAAGCAGTGAAGCTCAGATTATGGTCTTATATTCAGTATCATTAAGACATGGGATAAAAAAGAAAGATGGGAAAAATATAAGCCTTTAGTCTCCTGAAGATTCCTCTTTAGTTTTTAATATTTTGTAGCGGTCATAAAAACATTTGGTTTCCTCAGAATACCATTCCAATTTATATTTCATACTATCATACAACTTTGTTAAAAACATCAAAATAAGATAAAAACTAAATAAAAATTCTTCTTATTAATTACAAAGTAACAATATACTAGCAAAACAAACCTACTTCCAATTCCACTTTTACACAGTATTAAATACAAAAGCTAATTGGTGATGTAGATTGGGTTCCATTTAACTTTATAATGAATAAGACTATTGAATTATGAGATAATATTTCTTTTTTTGATATTACTTTAACCTGTAAATCTACTGGCATGCTCTATGTTTCTTCACTTTTTCTTTTTAATTCTCACCTGAAAATATGTGTGTGTGTTTTTTTTATTGATTTTTAGAGAGAGAGGAAGGGCAAGAAAGAGAGAGACACATCGATGTGAGAGAGAAACATTGATCTTGCTTCCTGTATGCACCTGATGGAACCTGCAACCCAAGTGTGTGCCCTAACCAGGAATCAAATCTGTAACCATTTGGTTTACGAGATGACACCCCAACCGACGGAGCCACCCATTCATGGTGTATGTTTCTTAACTTTTGAACAAGTTTGTGGGCACAAGGAATGCAAAAAAAAAATTTTTTTTAAAATATATGCAATGATAAGGAAGATAATGATGGAAGCAAGAACTGTGGTAGATGGAAGGAGAGGGAGGCTGGGAGGAGGATAAAGATGAAGAAGAAGAGGTAGAAGAAGAGAAGAAGAGGAAGGAGGTAAAGTCTATAAGACAGTTTAATATTTTATCAGACCAAAAGGAAATTGCCAGTAAATACTCCAGAACCTTATAGGACTGTTCCCTGGTTGTCAGCTGCCCTCTGATTACCTGGCAGGATCTCAAAGAGTGTTTGTGGTACCGGGAGGGTCTTCGCATGCTGAGCTCTGTCAAACAGTCTGATAAACCAAATGTACAACAGCAACAGATCTGAAGGAAGCATGGGCTGGAATACGGGGGACTTTATCAGTAAGTATTAAACCCACAACTGGAGGGGACCCTCACACACTTTGGCCCCAACAGATCATATTCTGCCCTCATGGCTAAACAAGACGAATGTTATTGGGACAGATTAAATCTCCCATTCCTCTTTTGGAATAAATGCTTAAACTCAAGATCAATTTAATTTATCAAAATTATTACAAGGAAATATTACTTGCTTTTAGGGTTTATACACTAAAGTTCATAGCAGTTTCATTGACTGCCTTTTTTTTTCTTCAGGCATTGAGTCATAGAAGTGGAAAAAAATAGAATTGGAGATATACTGGCAAAAAATTATTCCAATTTGAAAGCATCTTGAGCTGATTTGCTTCAACCTCTGCTGTGACTGCAGTGAAGAATGGAATGAATTAAATGCTGCTGACTGAACCATGTCTGTGGGTCATGACTAAATGGCCTAAGTAAAGATGTAGGAAGTGTTGTAAAATAATAGTAAGGAGATATGGGTGTGTTTTATCTTGTTATTTATTTATTTATTTATTTACTTACTTACTTACTTACTTACTTACTTACTTATTTATATTTGAACTCATTTAGACAGATATTTCAGTTTCCCTAGATTCAAATATTTGAATGCAAGTAGTTTATTTGAGTGGTGATCCAGGAAACATTGGGAAGGAATATGAAAATGAGGCAGAGAAGAGAAGAGAGCCAGCCATCAGGTGCATTAACAAGTCAGCTATTGAAGTAGGTGCCTAATTTTGCTGATGAATTCTAAGAGCAAAAATAAAACAGGCACCTCAGAATTATACCTCCCACAAGATAAGGAGCTGGAATATTGGTAGGTAAATGCTCACCATTCCTTGGTTGAGGGATTTTCCATGGGTAGCTTAATCTTTGCACATCTGGTTGACTACTGCATGCTAAACAAACAAACAAAAAATACAAACACTGGTATTTGGAAGGCCAGCTAAAATACAGTGAAGTCACTGAAGTGAGGGTAGAGAAGAAGATTGTGGACAATATTTTTATCACAGAACCCACCCATCCCTATTCTCTGATGTCTGACAGCTTGATTTACTTATTTAGTTACTGCATGGCCTTTATAAGTCTATGGATTCATAATTTCTGACATTACCAACTCCTTCAGTGCTACGATTTCAAATTTCTTACAGTCATAAACAGTGCTAGAAATTGTAAGAGTTTTAAGGGGAAATCACATCCAAATGAACCTATGCTCAATTAGCATTTTCTAAGAATAGGCATGCAAATCTAAATTCACATGTGAGGGGGAAATGTCACAGAAATGTTCTCAGGAAGGTGAATAAATAATTGATAGCATAGAGAGAAACCTAACAACATTTCTGTGCTCTGACATAATGAAGTTATTTGTTTACTTAATAGAAAGCCTTTATTTTGTACTGGAAGCCTGATGCACAAAATTCTCAGCCCTGGCAAGCTGCCTCTCTGCCTGCCCCCCACTCTCACCCACTGTGGTGCTGCTTTTGTCTGCAGCCACACACCCCAGTTCCCTGGTTCTGTGGAGCCCCCCAATCGATAGCCTCACAGAGGGTGGCCTGGGCCTCTCTCCTTGGGGCTACTACAGAACCCCCACATGGATCTCCTCCAGCCCAGCCTAGGCCTGCCTCTGTGGAGTGATGGTGGGGCAAAGGCATGTCCCCTGGCCAATTGCATCGCACCCACCTTGGCTGGCCTGGCGCCAATGTGTGTCATAGCATGGTCTTCCAGAAGGTTGCCAGGAGGGCTGTTGTGCTATTCGATTGTTCGGTCAGTTTGCATATTATGCTTTTATTATAATAGATTTTTCTATATTTAAGATATTTTCTGCTTATATAATTAAATCAAAATTATAGGTATTCAGAAAGTTAATAAGATATGAATGTGTACAAGTCCTTGATTTTTGTTGTTGTTGTTGTTGTTTTTTAATATGCTTTATTGACTTTTTACAGAGAGGATGGGAGAAGGAAAGAGAGCTAGAAACATCTATGAGAGAGAAACATCCATCAGCTGCCTCCTGCACACCAACTACTGGGGATGAGCCCTCAACCAAGGTACATGTCCTTGACCGGAATCGAACCTGAGACCATTGAGTCTGCAGGCTGATGCTCTATCCACTGAGCCAAACGTGTTAGGTAGGGCTAGTCCTTGTTTTGATAGGGAATTGACTTGGAACACTATACAGCTGTGGAAAATATATAGTCCTAAAGTCCTATGATTCTTTTAGTTCCACCTGATGGAATTAATATTTATATAGCAAAAGAAATTTGAGTCAAATCTTTTGATTTTTAAAATCTTGAGAAACCAACAAAAATAAATCAAAGCATTAAGATGCATTATGGGTCAATGTAAATATATTGACCGTTATCCATCCATGTATTTATTCAAAACTCATACATGCTTACAAAATCAGAGATCTTAATAATATTTTACACATCACATTTGTTGTATCAATAGTAGCAGAGCCTTTGTTTGTTTGTTTTGTTTTTTTGGCTAGGTCATCTGAGTGTAAATACAGGCATTTATACTTTAAAAAAATCTCTATGAGGTAACAAATGGTTTCTAGTATTTAAAAAATAGCCCTGGTTATCTACTTATTAATTTTTGCTTGTGTGTATATAAGCCAATGCTAGAAATTTTGGCACATAAATGATAATGAATGGTTATATGGTGGCATTTTCAGCCTTACTGGTTTAAAAAAACAGCTGGAGATAAATTAAGATGACCATTTGAAGCAAAAGGTTTGTTTGTAACTCTTGATATTAAACTTGATAAAAAAGATAAAATATATAACATGTTTAATTTAATTATATAGTGTTCTACAACATTTATTAAAGTACACATTGAACATTCAAAGAAAAGATAATTAGAAACAAGTAACTCATTTTATAATATTAAATTTAAGACACATTAAATTTCAGCATTTGAGTGCATTTTAGAAATAATATTTTTGGAATTATCTTTCTTGCAGGTGAAAAAAATGACACTCAGCTCAGTAATGTGCCCAAGTTGAAATAGTGGGGCACAACATTTTAGCACAGATTCCCTCCCTCTTAGGATTATGCACAATGTATCATTGTTTCTGTTAAGAGTAGGCAAAGGGTCCATTCTTCCACAAACATCCTTAATTATGTTCTTTGCCTATGAGAAAGTTAACACATCCTTACTCCCTTAAATGTAAAACGCTGGTAATTCAGCATCCATAGGTCTTAATATAGTCCTACTGTAAGTGAAGCATAGATGTTAAATGTTCGTTGTGAGCACAGCAGGGATTTAAACTGTTTGTGGATATGTACGCTCTAGAATAAATAAATCCTTGCATAGCACAACATGGCAATGTTGCAACACGCAGCCCTACCAGTGACCTTAAATGAAAAGCCCCCCAAAACTAAAAATGGAGCTCCCATTTGACCCAGTGATCCCACTTCTAGGAATATATCCCAAGAAACTAGAAACACTAGTTAGAAAGGATATATGCACCCCTATGTTCATAGCAGCACAATTTACCATAGCTAAGATTTGGAAACAGCCTAAGAACCCATCAGTAGATGGGCGGATTAAAAACAAAACAAAACAAAACAAAAAAAAACAACTGTAGTGCATCTACACAATGGAATACTATAATATGCTGTGGTAAAAAAAAAAAAAAAAAAAAAAGAGTTCTTACCATTTGTAACAGCATGAATGAAACTGGAGAGCATTAATGCTAAGTGAAATAAGCCAGTCAGAGAAATATAAATGTCACATGATCTCACTTATTTATGGAAAATAATTAACAACATAAACTGATGAACAAAACAGATCCAGAGTCAGAGAAACATTGATCAGACCGTCAAACCTCAGAGGGAAGATAGGGGAGGGTGGGGGTAAGGGAGAGAGATCAACCAAAAGACTAAAGGACTTGTATGCATTCATATTGATCTAACCAATGGACACAGACAACAGGGGGTGAGGGGTGATGGGGGGTAATGGAGGAATAAGGACACATATGTAACAACTTAATCAATAAAGAATTTTTTTTAAAGCCCCAAACATCTTTACCAGCCACTTTCATATTCCATTTGATAGCATTTTGGATAATAGGACAAGAGAGGAAAATATTCTAGTTATATCAGTCACTGTAATGGTGTAAGTGAAAAGTAGGTGAGGTATGGCTGTACTGATTATGAAATAATAGTGGATGATCCTTCCACTGAAAATAGTAATACTTCCTTTCCCAAGAGAATTATCTATCAGGCTACATTATCAAATATCACAAAATAATATCAGATAGAGTTAGTTATTTTCCTAAATTCAAGCTACTTCCTAAGTTTCTTAATCATCCCTTAAACTTATGTACCAGCCAGGTAAGAGTTTAATTTGTTAAATCAAGACCTTGTTATTTTAAATTTAGATTACTCAAGTCACTAGACAGTGACTTTGGTACTACACAGTCATTATATTCTAAACGAAAAAGTTTTAGAATTTTATCCTCACAAATGTATAACAATGTAACTATACATTATGTATGTATGCAGTGAATGTTTTATATATATTTACTTTTACCATATCAAATTTGACATCATATTCAGTTTAACTCAGAATATTATAATATAATTAAAATTAGATAAAATATGTGAGAGCATTTTAAAAATGAACATCAGTCTATAAATATTGGTTCTGGTAAAGTGTTTAAGACAGCTATTTAAAAAACAATCAATCATAAAACTTAAAAAGAGTTACTATAAAATATTGCATATTAATAATAATATACAATAAAACAATGCATATTAATGATAAGTGTTTCAATTAATTTTATATAGAAAATGATTTTTAACTCTGCACAAAGCTAACTATATAATACCTGTTTTGAACTGTAAAGGTACATTATTAGTCATAGTCTTCAAATACTGAGCTATCTTTCAACACGAAAAAATCATATCAGATTTTATTAATTTTTTGAGAGGAGTTTGCCAGGAACTGTAAGACACAGTTTTAATCTAAAGGTATTTCACTAAACAGTAGTGAATATTGTACATATATTCTCTTGAGCATATCAAATTTGCCACTATGTTCAGTTTAACTCAGAGTATTATAATAGAATAAAATTAGATAAAATATGTGAGAGCAGTTTGGAAATGAACAACAGTCTATAAATATTAGCTCTAGTAATATGTCTGGAATATATATATATATATATATATATATATATATATATATATATATATATATAACTGTAAGTGTAAAAAGAAAAATAAGCAAATCCTCACTGAAAAAAAATGCTTTTTAGAAAAGTATATGAAGTGCTTTTTGTTGTTGATCATTTATTCTCAATTTTAGTAACATAACTATACACCTGAGCTCTGAAAATTGATTGCTTTGTGCCTCTAGGTCCCTTTACTTCTTATTGGACTCTGATTCATTGATCTTGTTAGAACTTTCTACACCATAAATGAATATAACTTATGCTATTACCTATCTCAAAAACCTTGATTTTAACATCGTTTTGATAATGTATGTAAACAAAGAGAAATAAAAAAAAAATCAGTGTCATTTTTAGTATTTTTCCAGAGTTAATAATGACATTGAAATCAGCTAAACAGGTTTTTCATATCAACTGAAATTACAATTTAGAATAATTTCCCCCATATTATTATAAATATGAAATTGCAGAAGCAGACTAACAAAGAGCTATGTGAGAACCATGATGGGTGCAAGAGTCAAAAAGGAGTTTGACTCAAGGCTCTGCCATTAATTTGTTTTATGACTTAGGGTCTTTCCAATTTATTACCCTCTTCCTCAGATTCTGCTCATGCAGGCCTTTACCACATTATTGTCTGTGTCTATGGGTTATGCATTTTTAATTAAAATAAATTTTTGAAGAATCCTAGGGAATAAATGTACTTGTCATCATTTTAATTTTTGTTTGAGTCTCAGACTTTATTGCTTGTCATTCCTTAGTCCAGTCCACAATAGGTTACTTAAAAGTTTAACTCTTCCAATATCTATGTGGTAGACATTTAACATCTATTAATTAAAATTTCCCATTCACTTCTGTTAAAATGTATCTACTTGTATGTTTTAAAATGTGTAGCTTATTGCACGTCAATTCCACCTCAATAAAACTGTTAAAGTTTTGTTTTTTTTTAATTCCCATTCATTCTACAACTTGTATTTTCTCAAGTAGAGGGCAATGGATTAAAATAGTTGTAAAAAGACCAAAAGGCTAGTTATCTAAACTGTCAACACCAATTCTGTCCTACAGAATTATTAGCTTCCTCAAATTTCTCTGCATATAGTTCTTTCAGTTTCCAGAACATGGTTTCTAATATGATGTTACCTGCTCACTCATCCTTGGAAATTTGCCATCATAAAGCTCCTGCTTTTGTAGCCCAGAGGGGATGTCTGTTTCAAGAGCACCTGCAACCAGATAGTGAGATAAGCCTGTAAATATCATTGCTTATCATAACTGAAAGTATCATATATAAAAAAGAGGTAATATGCAAATTGAGCATCACAACATCACAAACGATGGCTGCCCCAATGTGGTCACAAGATGGCTGCCACAAGATGGCTGGCAAGGGAGGGCAGTTGTAGGCAATCAGGGGAGAGGGCAGTTAGGGGTGACCAGGCCGGCAGAGGAGGGCAGTTGGGGGCGACTGGGGTGGCAGGGGAAGGCAGTAGGCAGCAATCAGGCTGGCAGGAGAGCAGTTAGGTGTCAATCAGGCTGGCAGGGGAATGGTTAGGGGGTGATCAGTGTGGCAGGTAGAGAGGTTAAGGGCAATCTGGAAGGCAGGCAACGTGGTTGGACGTCCACCAAGGGGTCCCAGATTGGCGAGGGTTTAGGCTGGGCTGAGGGACACCACCTCAGTGAACAAATTTCATGCACTGGGCCTCTAGTCTACAAATAAAAGAGTAACATGCTAATTGACCTTACCTTTGTAATGTCCACCAGCCAATCAGGAGTGAGTATGCAAATTAACCCAACAAAGATGGCAGGTTAATTTGCATCCACAGGTGCTGAGCAGCTGGGGATGAGATGGGACACTTATGTCATCACCATGGTGATGATACAGGCATTCTGTACCACCCCAGCTGCTCCAGACCTCTGGGCAGCATGGGAAGGCAGAAAGATGGTTCTGGGCTATGGGGACAGGCTGCTCCAGCCAGAGTGAAGGCAGTGCCAGCAGCCAGGGGAGAGAAGGCCCATTGTTGCATAAATCTTTGTACATCAAGCCTCTAGTTGTTATACAAGCATTGAAAAATCTGCTTATACAACTGCTGAAATGTTGAAATATTTTTAGGTTTTATTCATATTTTCATTTCAGTACTATTTCTCTTGGACATGGATATGAGCCCAGGGTAGAAGTGTGATAAATTCAGTGACAGACATTGTACCCAAAGGTTGAGCTTTCTCAGTACGATTTACTAAATCCTTCACACAGAGAGAGCCCTTCTGTCTAAGATCATTACCTACATGCATGTCATATATGTGGAAATATTCAACTTCTTAAACTATTTTAATCCACTTAATATTTATTATGAGCCCACTACAGAACTTCAAGATTATAGCTATAAGTAGCTTGTGAAGTGATATGTGCAGGAGATGGTGCAGGTACAGATTTCGAGTCAAGTGTCCAAACTACTACTGTGTGACCATGGACAAATTATTCAGCTTTACTAAATATAAGTTTATTAATGAGGTTGACAATGAAACTTAATTCATATGCTTAAGGTCGGGACTCAATCACATTTTGCATATGGAATATTTAATAAATGTGAACCTAACAAATAAAATAAATATTACTATTATTATATGTGTTTTATTTCCATTAATTTTCAAATCTAGAAGGTGATATTTTGTTGTAGAAAAAATACTTGAATTTAGAAAAAAAGTAGATATAAAGTGTGAGTGACTATATATAGAGAGTCAATGAGGGTAGAAGCAACAGCATTGGCAAAACAACATTTAATTAATAGAGAAAAAAACTTAGAAAGGAAATCAGCTTCCTCTCTAATTTTGCCTCAACAACCCAGAGTTCCTCAAAAGAGGAAAAATGGAGAGGGAAAATATTTAGATACAAAATAAGAAAAACACCATTTAAAATTAGAAGATCATTCTAAAACTTTAATGTAATCCAGTTAACCTTATGATTATGGCATAAAATATTATTTCTAAACAGAATATTCTAGAAAATAATAAAGCATACCTTTTATATTTATATAAACCATGTGAAAAAAATGGGATTTTAAATGAGCTCAGAGCAATTATACATGGAAAGATTGTTAATTGAACATATGGCTATTGTCACTGTTTTATCATAGCTATATTCCAGCAAACATGCCTATGTCTACAGAATCAATGTGCCTTTCACATGAAAATTGGAATTTTCTTGATTTGTATAAACATTATTATGATTGTTAGAACAATACAAAACAAATGTACATTATATGATGATACCAAATATAACATTTTGGTCAAAAGTGCATTTAGAGCACCATAGAAGATACTGCTTTTTGAAGCAAATGAAAGGTTTTATGTGGAGCCTTTCTCATGCAAAAATGCTTGGTGCAATATTTCTATGCTTCTGAAATCTGAATAAATTATGGCATATTTTCATTTGGGCAGTTGCACACTTAAACAATATTACATCGCTATCAATTTAGTTACAAAGAGCCATCATTTGGAATTTGCATGTTTCCGATGCCATCCTTGTCAATTAACTCTGGCAAGCAAACCTATCAGGTAACAAGGATGGACAGTTGAGAAGAGAAAAATGGTTTTGCTTCCTCCCAGAACTTAATCCTTACATTAATGAAATGAAATCCTTACATTAATGACAAAAAAATAAAATGATGTCAGGATGACCTCCAACTTAATTATGTACCCATTTTAACCCTCTTTTAATTTTTTTAGCATGTGGTCTTTAATATTATTTAAAATGAATTAGGAAAACCATTAATTTTAAAAAATATTTAAATACTTTTAATGTTAAGATAATGGTTATTCCTTATTAAATTTATGAAATTGAACAAAATTGGAAAAACTAAGTAGAAACAGGGTGTCCAAGGTTTTCTTTTGCTATAGTTTATCTAATTAATATAACAGTATATATAGTTTTATGGATATTAATACATATTTGATCAATAAAACAAGAAATCCAATACTTTCCCCAAGAGTATATATATTCTGATAGAGAAAGAAAGGTATACCAAGTAACATACATATACCTGTATATCACAAATATAGACCACATTCACATTCTTGTAACTCATTTCAGCCAAATCAATGATGACATTTATCTTGATCATGAATATTTAATTTGGGCAAAGCTTAGCATATCCCATCTTTACTCAACTTGTCCCAAAGGCTAGGTCTAGAGTTATTCACAGGCTACCTCACATCTTCACAATGGGTAATGGCTCTGAGCTGATAACGGGGGCTTTCAGTCAGAATATCTACATGTGGCCTCACAATGTTACTCCATTTGTTACAACGTGGTAAATGCATTCTATGAGCAAGTTTCCTAAACCAGATGGAGCCAGGATAAATAGTAATTACTTTCTTATGACTTTACATTATACATTATATTATTTATTTCAACCAAATTTTGTTTTTAATGCATTCACAAATTCCCAGGCAACTGCACACAGAAGGAAAGTAGACTCCACTTCCTAATGGGCATGGCACATTTTTAAAAGAGCATGCAGCAACACAAATATTGCTTATGAACATTTTTCAAAATATAATATACTTTAATAGTGAAATAAGTTATTTTATTTTATTTTTTAAATTATATTTTATTGATTTTTTTATAGAGAGGAAGGGAGAGAGATAGAGAGTTAGAAACATCGATGAGAGACAAACATCGACCAGCTGCCTCTTGCACACCCCCTACCGGGGATGTGCCCGCAACCAACGTACATGCCCCTGACCGGAATCGAACCTGAGACTTTCCATTCCGCAGACCGATGCTCTACCACTGAGCCAAATCAGTTTCGGCAAGAGGAATTAGTTTTCTTAATTTTTGTGCATTGTAAATTTTCGAGCACATAATTTTGATGTAACTTGGGCATAACTAGATAAATAGTGTTATAACTGAAAAGACGGTTGTTTAGGTATCTTATAATGTAATGAGTATTATCAAAGATACATTATGAAGGAACTCTGGAATAATCCACTACTTCTGAAAAAGTTGGAAATCTTCTCTCCTCACATAGGGGTCTGTTGCCTCTGTTGTCTATTTGTGGTTTGTCGCATCTAACATATATTGCTTCCAAGCCCCAAATGGCTTTTCCCAGCTCCTATCTGCCTAACTGCCTGCTCTAACAGGTTCCTTTGGCTGAAATTTGGCTAACTGATGCACACTTTGTTTTGTACATATGGGAGAACTCTACTCTATTAGAACATGTACAATGTTTTGTTTTTGTTTTTTAAATCTTACCATAAGAAAAAACACTAAAATTACTCTGTGTTAGTAAATAAAATGTTTTAGGTGAGGAGGAGTTGTATGCCATGTATACATTGTGAAGTGAAAGTAGAATTAATTACAAGCTTACTACTTTTATGGTAATTTGATCACCTCTTGACTTGGCTCCTAAACCGGAAAGCGAAAATTGTGATGACAAATAGCAGACCTTGCATGTCTAAGCTCCCATGGAGCATTCAGTTGCTTAACCTTTATTACTCAGGAGAGACACTATTTTAAACATATTTATTCGAACATACAACTGAGCTGTGGATTCTGTAACCTGGTCTTTTTGGACAGCGTTACAGATGCACAATGTTCCTGGAACAGTTTCAAGCACTCGCCTGTAATTATGTATCTCCAGGAGTCACCATTCCGAGCTCATGACAGCCGCTCCAGGAGTATGTTTGAGAAATTGTTGCTGAATTTAGCACTTAGTAATTAGATTATGCTATTAGAGGAGTGCTAAATTCCAGTCATTGAAATTTAACAGATTTCAGAAACCTCTTGCTGAGGGTACTTGATCCATTCCCATGGAAACTGTGGCTGCCATGACAAATAACCTGTAAGTAGCTTTTGAAAAAAATGAGTGTTAGTTTTTTTTATACCTTTGCTGTTGGTGAAAAATGTCAGCATAGTAATATACTTCAGGTGGTAGTTCCCTTCCTATGCTATTTTTTTTGTATTGCAACTAGTAGAAGCTAGGCTTTATATTATATAAAAATAGTTTTTAAAAACCTAATTTTTAAATAAATACTTCGTACTTTACACTGTATGTGAAATGGTATAACGTCAATTGCAGGCACACTATAATATTGAAAATATATTATTTTTCAAACCTTAGTGCAATAAAGACATAAAAATAAATTTCAAATGAGTCAATTGTATACATAAAATGGAACAATAATATTTCATTAATGCAAAAGCAAGAAGAAAAAAACAGGAGAAAGGGATAAAAGAACACATGGATCAAATAGAAAACAATTAGCAAGGTGATACACTTTAAGTTAAATATACCAAACAGTATTAACATTATATTAAAATATTCTAAATGCTCCAAAGAAGAGATATAGTGCCAAAATATATAGAGATACAATACCTAATTGCATGATGCTATAAGAAATCACTTTAAATATAAAGGCACAAAATATTAACCATTAACCGATATAAAAATATGCTATTATAAGTGTCTCAAAGCTATGGAAGATAGAGCATTTATTCATGGAGATACCTATAAAAATATCGCATCAGAAAGGTCCCAGAATTTAAGTAACACCTTAAAAAGATCAATTGAAGCTTGTTATAGTTAAATAGGATTCCAACTTTTCTATCATTTTGGGATGAATTAGCAAGTTAGAATGAATTATGATATGATTGTCATATTATGTTTTAGATTCTGTTAGGAATAGGGCTGGTTAAGATTTCAAATTGATTTTTAGAGAGAGTGTGGAAGGGAGAGGGAAAGACAGAGAGAAACATGGATGTGAAAGGGAGACATCTTTCAGTTGCCTCCTACACGCCCCCTACTAGGGATCAAGCCCACAACCTGGGCATGTGCCATTACCAGGAATCAAACCCACACCTTCAGTGTATGGGACAACACCCAACCAATTGAGGGACATTGGCCAGGGCCATTCGTTTTTATCATCTAAATTTTGTGTATGTGTGTGCATGTTTGTGTATGTGCTTAACATATTTTTACTAGAGGACCAATGCACAAAATTTGTGCATTGTGCAAAAATTGTGCATGCAAAATTTGTGCATTCCTCTTGCAGTCTGGAAGCCCTTGGGGGCAGTCGGACATCCTTAGAGCTGCTGCGGAGGCAGGAGAGGCTTCCGCCACTGCCCTCTGTGCTAGCCAACAGTGAGCCTGGCTTCTGGCTGAGCAGTGCTTCCCTTGTGGGAGTGCAATGACCATCCAGGGGCAGCTCCTGTGTTGAGTGTCTGCCTCCTGGTGTTCAGTGCATGTCATAGCAAGTGGTTTAGTTTTCTTAGCATATCATTAGCATATTACGATTTGATTAGCTGAATGGACAACCAGACACTTAGCATATTATGCTTTTATTATATAGGATTGATCTTAGAAAGGAAGATGGAGGGAGAGAGAGCAAAACATCAATGATGAGAGAGAATCATGGATCAGCTGCCTCCTGCACATCCCACATGGGATTGAATCTATAACCCAGGCATGTGCCCTGACTGGGAATTGAATCATAAACTCCTATCATAGGTGAACTCTCAACCACTGAGTCATGCTGGCTGAGCATCATCCAAGTTTTAAAAGATATTTAATGCTACATATTTTCTCTCCAAGGTAACAGAGTATGAATTAAGATAACTATTTCTATATCTCTATAAAGATAACTATTTCTATATACTGGTAATGATAATGGCAAAAGTTAGGTGAGTAGAATCCGATTCTTAATTGTAAATCTTCAGAAGTGTAAATATAGAGAAAAAAACAGTTATGTGATGGGATATCAGGCAAGATATTATTTTACAAAACTAATAGGCTTATGTTAGCAGCTAACAGATTTAATCAAGTATCTTGTATTTTAGTTATATAAAAAAATGCAGCCCATTTCTGAAAGTATATGAATAATATAATTATTTTGCTAACCTGAAGTTGCTCAGGTGGAAACTACTGTTTTGATTATGAGGCTTCTATTTTCCAATGGGATTTCTCAGGCTCCCAGTAAAATGTAGTATGCTTTCTCTTGCTATCTAGTTTAAGAATATATAAAGTATATATTTAAAATCACACATAATGAAAAGGCTCTTCACTATTTGGGTTCTGGTTTAATTTTGTACACTAATACAATAATATCCTATATAATAAAAGACTAAAATGCAAATAAACCGAACAGCAGAATAATCAAACAACTGAACAACCAGTTGCTAAGACATGCACGGACCACCGGGGAGAGGGGGATGAAGAACATGGTGGCTGTTGGCTATGGAGGGATGGTGGAGCAGGTGAGCAGGGGTGTGAGACCAAGGTGGGGTGCCAGTCACTGTCATTGGGGTGAGCCTCTGGTGGTTACTGAAAATTCTTTGCTCCTGTGCACTGCAGTCCCACCCCGCTCTAGAACCTGCTGCTGGCTCTGGCCCCACTCACACCCTCAGCCAGTGCTGGAGCCACCTCTCACATCTGCTGCTGGTGCCCAGTGCCAATACCAATTACTTGGCACTATCAGCAGGTGTGAGAGACAACTGAAGGCCCCAGTCACCCCTGAGGGCTTCTCCACCTCCTCTTGCTCCTGAGGGGTGATCAGGGCAGCAGCCACCACTTGTACCCACTGATGGCTCTGGCCCCAAATCACTTTGCACCATCGTCAGTGGGAGTGGGGCTGACAGCAGACAAGGAACCAGAGGCCGCTGCAGGAGGGACTAGGCAGGGGCATGGAAAATGGGTTGAGATCCACCCCTGTGCCTACCACAGCCTCATTGCCCAGTTTCTTTCAAGGTGCACAGATTCATGCACTGGACACCTAGTTTAAATATAAAAAAAGGAGTAGCATTTATTGCAGGCCCATATATTTCAGCATCTCAAAAGTGACTAGCACAGTTAGAAAACACATATAAATGAGGCCATTTAACTGTTAGCAGGCAGTAGGATATCCACTGAGTCCCACTAATCTTACCTTGAAGTCTTCCCTAATGGTTATATGGCTAATGAGGAAATTCAGCCCTGTTCAAAGATGCATAAATGGGAGCAGAATATTATGCCAACTTTTGAAGCCTATAGTTTAACACAAATATTTATGCAACACTGGAAGAGTGAAACTTGCTAGAACATATATTCTATGAGTCTATTAGTCATTGCTTTATCCCAAATGCCTAGCATACTATTATACAAAGCAGATTCAGAGACAGAGAAGCATTGATCAGATCATCAAACCACAGAGGGAAGGTAGGAGAGGGGGGTAAGTGGGAGTGTTCAACCAAAGGACTTATATGCAGGCATATAAGTCTAACCAATGGCTACAGATACCAGGGGTGGGGGGTGAGGGCATGAGTGTGGGGATGGGGGGCAATGAGGGGATAAGGACACATATGTAATACCTTAATCAATAAAGAAAAAATTGTTAAAGAAATGAAAGTAAATAGACTAATACATCAAGGGAAAATAATTAAGCAAATAAATATAGGAATGGCTCCCCTTCCATCACTGTCCAATGCATGTGAGGTGAAAGGTGCTGAATACTAATCAGATCATTCTTATCTTCCTTCTGAATCTCAGACCCCTATAAAGATCTGGAAAAACATACACATATTTCCAATGTAGATCTTAGGAATAAAATAGTATTAAGAAATCACCGACACATAATAGCATGACCTCATGAATTTAGAAGACATCAACTTGAAGCTTAGTTCAACTTGTAATTTTCATTAACTACAGTGCAATCTAACTGATAAAATTAGGTCCACTATCTCTTCAGCAATTGTATTTGCACATATCACACCCATTGCTTTAATTTTCCTGATATACTGTGAACACATAAAATAATGTATGACTAAGTGAGAATCATGACTTCATAATTTTTTAATTTTTTATGTCCCATGTTTAGCAAAAAAAAAAAAAAAAGGATGTATTTCGTAAATAATAACTATAATGATGGTTTGAGTGTTGCAAATTCTCTAATGCACCATTTGTTGTTCATAGGCAACTACCTGAAATTCGGTGATTTTAGCAGCCTAAAAAGATTTAAAGGAGCCTAAAATATGGTAGTTAAAGGAGTTTAGAAGCACAATTTTCAGCTTTTATCACATTTTATAGTGGGTATGTGTAGAGGGGAAGAGTGTTGCTGCAGAATTCAGTGTTCAAGGATCTACATTTTTGTCAGAAGTAAGATGAATTTCATTCTTTTTATACCACCCTATGTGGACATAACTTCTGGGTTCCAGGATCATATATTTTTTCTGAACCAGAGCTACTTGATCTAGCTGTATTTAATGCTAAAAGTTCATGCTATATAACACAGATTCTATTGTTTTACTTTTTGCTGAACCATGGCCTGCATTCAGTTGGAGAAGTAAATGGCAATAACTTAAAGCCACATCTATTTCTGATTATGTAAATGTATGCAGCTACCTTTCTAATCTGGAAAAAATACACCTGCATTACACATTCTAAAATTTTAACAGCATTTCTTAAAGACGATTATGTTAAAAAGCCTGCCTCGATCTCTTTTGATAGATTTAGGTATTCATGTTTGTCTCTAAAAATAAATCCAGGTGCAATGGCTGAGGAGAAAGAAAATTATATTAATAAATGGATTCTTCCTTCCTTCTTTCCTTCCTTCCTTCCTTCCTTCCTTCCTTCCTTCCTTCCTTCCTTCCTTCCTTCCTTCCTTCCTTCCTTCCTTCCTTCTTTTTTTCTCTCTCTCTCTCTCTCTCTCTCTCTCTCTCTCTCTCTCTCTCTCTCTCTCTCTCTCTTTCTCTCTCTCTCTCTCTCTCGCCATCTTCTCCTGCTCTTTTCTTCCTTAAGGAGAAGCAAGGAAATGGGATTCCAAGGTGCAGGTTGACCTACCAAAAGGGCTTCTCTCATCCACTGGTCAAACCTCTTTAAGTTGTTTGACTTCTCAGTTGTTCCCATCTATAAAAAAGTTTGTCCCAGAGAAAATACCACTAAGTTGAGTTGCAATATCATGAAAATATATAATTAAAAATAATAGTGATATGAATAATATAAACATGCTCTCAGTTTTTAAATCCTACATTAGTTAATAGAAAGTAAATTGAACATACTTCAAGACCTAGGCAATGCAAGCCACTATATTTTTGGTAAAGAAAAGAAAAAAAAACCCTGCAAGGTAAATAAAAACCACAAGGGCAAAAATAATTACATCTTATTTCAAATATTGCAAAATATTGTCTAAATTTCAATCTGAATGTTTTTTTTCCTGACATTTAAGTCAGTTATGTCATTGATATTTTAGAAGCACTAACCTCAATAATATATAACACTTATAATATAATTGTATATGTAAACACTAAGATAAAACATATTCATAATTATAATTAAATAGGCATATGTTAATTTCAGCTGCATTAAAAAAATACACTAGGAGTCAATTTTCTGTAATGTCATAAAGGTTGTAAAGTCAACAATTGCTCTCATAATCCTCTGGTGGAAAATTATTATTCTTAACATGTAATACAGGTGAAGAAACTTACAGGTTTAATGCATCAGCTAATGATATACAGAAAGACATTTATGGCAAGGGTCAACAATCAGAATTTGTTTGGAGATGTCACTTTCAGACTGCTGTTTCACATTGACCTCTGAAAGAAAATCAATGATAGAGAGCCTACTGGCGAATGTCAAAGCAATGCAGTTGAATTCATCATTAAACCTGTACTGTCTATTTTAGCAGTCTGTTGTTCACTGTGAATAGCAATGTGGAATAAAATCACATCTGGAGAATAAGGAAATATTTATTTATTGGGATGTTTACTAGATATTAGTAACATTCCTACCAATGTAACATTCCCTGTCACACGGAATACATTTTTTTAAAGGTTTAAGTGTATTGAATGACACTGAAGCAGAAAGTAGCAGAGATCATCATTCTATCAGATCAGACTTAGAGTGCTATTGTTATAGCTCCTGAAATTGCATTAAAATACTCAGGGAAATGAGCTTTCTCAAAGAATAATGGATTCAAAGGATAGCTGGAGTGACAGAAAGAGATAATCTTCCCAATACCAGACAATATAGTGTCTGATAAAGAAAAGGCTCTCTATATATTTGGGGGGCAGAGAATTTCTTTCTTCTGGAACTGCATACCGAGAGACAGAGGGATGCATTGTGTAAATCTTCTGATAAAGAAGGAAATATGACAACTAAAAATATTGGCTAAAGACAAAAATTGTTCTCAATCCAATACTTATTTTCTGAATTAAAAACAACAAAGTTGAAAGCTTAATGTCAATTTGTAATTTACTGAAACTTTTTTAAAACATTAAAAATATGACTAAGAATTTGTATAATGAGTTCTAAGATAAAATTCTTAAGCAGGTATTTTGTAGCAGCTGGATTGGAATCACTTTATAATTGGCCTTGATAACATATTAATGGTGCAAAAATTATAGCCTTTCGGTTAAAATAAACTGACATATGTAAGAAATAACTTATGAGAGAGAAAGTGGAAGAGGAGTCCTCTACGTAAATCACTTAGGCCATGTTATGGAATCATTTATATGTGCTGGAGTCTGGAATGTGGCCATAGGGTTTGCATATCATGGCCCCAGAAAGGAGGGTTATCGTGTTTTCTCTATTGCATCATGGTGTAAGAGCTCCAGTGCCTCTGTACTTACTGAAATCCTACAGAATCTTCTGTCCATCTTCCTGTGCCTTGTTTTAACATATATATACATATATGTGTATGTATATATATATATATATATATATATATATACACACACACACACTTGCCAGTAATCTTGAAATCTCTATTCTAAAATGTGCTTGCATTCTCCATTGATTTTTTTAAATTTTCATTTAAAAACCACAATAAATATTCTAGCTGTTCTATTTATAACTTTTATAAATTTGACCCTTAATTTTTTTCTTTCCTTTGTTTTGTTTTATTTTTTAATGATCTGACTATATAAAGTAGATGCAAATAACATTATAGACTTTTTAGATTGTTCTATCACTATAAGGTGTTACATTGTTAATGGTTCAAATTGGTTATTTCTGTTGGGTCCCCTAGTGTATCATTGATATCTGTGTCTTTTATAATTTTAATAATGAGATTATCTTCAGCTGTTTTGGATGTGTTTTGTTTTTCTATTTTTACTCTTGAAGTCTCTGATTTTCTTCCAGAGTAGCAAGTTGCTATTGTAGACATTTTATTTTTATTTGTTTGTTTTTGTTTTGTTTTGTTTTTTGGTGAGGAAAGGTGGTGGAGGGCTAGGGTAACTTTACTATAAATGGACCAAATGTTGCCTTTTTTCCCCTCCTCCCTGAATTCGTACAACATGTAGACAGCAGAACATTGGATATCTCAATTGTACATGGGACACATTAAGGGGTTACATTTTTCCTTAGGAGATATTTCTCCCACCCACAAAATCAGGGGATTGGACAGACTTGCTGGTACTTTCCCAGTTCCATGTACAGATTTTTTCTACTGAAATTCTAATGGCAGAAAACCTGTCCTTGATTATGTTTTCTAGCAGTGATGTGGGTTCTAATTTATAGCTTTTATTTAGGCCAAGATCACACTGCTTGCCATCTATAGGTACTTTATTAAACTTCAGCTCCTGCAAATAAATCATAAGGCTTATTCATCCTTTCTTTTAATGAATTCCTGAACTATCCTCTCCTACTTTGAATTGTTGTATTTTTTCTAGCATTTTTTAGGATTTATTTACATCCTGGCAGTACATTATAAAATAACTGAGAGTGTGTAGCTGCATATAATAGGTTAAGCATGTTTACAGTATATAAATAGCATAACTTTTGGAATATATCTTGAAGACAATCTATTTGACTTTCTCCCTGGATCACACATTCCTATTTAGTCTATTGAATTTTCCTTCCTTTCTATGTTATAGTCACCTAGTTATGTTTCCACATTTATATAGGTATTTATATTGAATATTTTTGCTGAAACTAAAGCATCATTGCCTTCTGTTGTAAGGGATAATAGAGAACATATCTTGCAGCTTATTCCTATTGCTTAGAATAAAGAAACTCAGTCTTTTAAAAGTTGATGTCATTCAGCATGATATTCTGGCATGACCTCTCAAAAATACCTTTTGATTTTGCAAATAAAAATGTGTAGATTATGTAGAAAATATAGTTATACAATTTGAAAATTTTATATTGCTCTATTGAAGTGGCATCAGAATTCCTGTGCTCCCCAAATAGAAAGAGGTCTTCTTTAAATTGAACTAAGTTCATGGATTAGCCTCTCCTACTTTGAATTATCACATAAGAAGAGGTATGAAGATGTTTTAAATTACTGTAGAACAGTAACTGGATTTCTGTTCCCATCCATGGCTTTTATAAAGTTCTGAGAATATTAGAGAGTGGTTGCGTAATTTTTTCCAGTTTTCCTTTACTAAATGGTTCTGGTTGTATTGACTTAAAAGTAAATATATATTTCTTAGGCTTTCATATGTAAATATTAAGCTGAAACCGGTTTGGCTCAGTGGTAGAGCATTGGTCTGTGGACTGAAAGGCCCCAGGTTCGATTCCGGTCAGGGGCATGTACGTTGGTTGCGGGCACATCCCTGGTAAGGGGTGTGCAAGAGGCAGCTGGTCAGTGTTTTTCTCTCATCAATGTTTCTAGCTCTCTATCTCTTTCTCTTCCTCTCTGTAAAAAAATCAATAAAAATATATTTTAAAAATATGTATGTAAATATTAAAAGAGTCTTTAGAACTAAAGCTTAGTTTTAACATATGACAGAATTAGGTATGATTTTATGATGAAAACATTTAAGATATAGTTTCATAGTTATTCTGAGGTGTATAATACAGTATTGTTATTAATTACAACCATGATGCTGTGTCTTAAATATTTCTAAATTATATATATATGTTAAATATAATTTAAAAATATAGCAATATAAAAGTCTTCTTGAAAGCACAAACTGAAGATAAACTTTACCAAAATACTTATGAAATGTGTGTTCTAGGTAGTATTGTCTATGAATTTATCTTTTTAAAATTAAATTTGTTGAGGCAACATTGGTTAATAACATTATATACATTTCAATTGTATAACTATACAATACATCATCTGTATATTACATTGTGTTCTCACCACCCAAGGTCTAATCTCCTTTTTTCATTGTATATTTGACCTCCTTCACTCTCTTAGACAATAGGATAGCTATTACCAGGTGGGAGATGGAAGTGGGAAGGACAAACAGAGTGAAATTATCTTCTACAATTCGTAACACAATTGCTTACTGATACACTATTTATAAAAGAAAAGAAAAAAAAAGAAAGAAAATTCAAACCATCTAAAAGACCATCAATAGAGGTTTTCTGAAAAGAAAAAAAAAAATCTTAACTCTATTCCAATTCTACCTCCTAAAGCTAACTATTCTTAATAGTGTCATAGGTATTCATCCAAGATTTATATCTGTGCTAATACCATTAAAAGATATTTTAACAAAATGGAATCCTATTATGAATGTTACTCTTTAACTTACTTTTTCACTTAATAATACAACAATGCAAGCTATATTTTATGCTATTCCACTGCAAAGTGCTCCATTATGTTATTTTAAGAGACACTTAATGTTTAATACATTATTTTACAAATTTTCAAAATACTAATTCCATTTGTTAGGGCAAATTTATTTTATGATGCCTTATTTTATATTTTATTATGCCTCAAACATATAGAAATATTGAGTACCAAAGCAATTTTAATATATAGATAAGCTTAAAAACAAGAGAGGGAGATATCTAAGTGCTAACCAAAAAGAGAACTCAAAGCTACAGTGGAAAGCTGGAATTAAAGTTGTGTTAGCTTTTGGGTATATTTCAACTGGATGTACGGTATATGCTTGGATGCATACAGATAAGCCTAACCAATGGACACAGACACCAGGGGGGTGAGGGTATGAGTGGGGGAGTGGGAGGCAATGGGGGGATAAGGACACATATGTAATACCTTAATCAATAAAGAAAGAAAAAAAAAACTAGTAATAAGATAGAACCCATGCATGATTATAATTAAAACTTATATCCCTCTCTGTTGCCTTAGCCAGGCACAGAAGATCCACCTAGACCCAGCTTATTCTCTTTGTCTTTTCTAAATTCTTTGCCACACCCCTGCAGGCTCACTGAACCCTTGGCTGTGCTGGCAAGGCACATGTGGCGCCCAGTGTGGAGCATGAGTTAGAGGTAAATGCAGCTTTCAGATGAAAGGATGCTCCAGTGAAGCACGTGCAGAAAGCAAATAGGAACGTAAGAAGCAAAGTTAATGATAGTTAGGTGTAAAGGAAAATCCAGGATCGCAGGAAAATAATTTATACATATCCATGCTTAAGGATTTGCTTTAAGCAGGGGGCTGTGGTGTGAGGTATCAACAGCTTTTTGATTTATTGGATTTTGTAATAAATCTGCCCATGGTTTTCTGAGGAAGTAAAGGTAAATGTAGAGGCTTGAGGGTAGGTAGAAAAACAATTTAGCGATTATTATATAGCTGAAGGTCCAGGGAATATTCCTCTCTCTACTTTTCAGTATGTGGTCTCTGATTCAGGACTGCCTAGAGCCATCCTGAAAGGGAAAAGGATGAATGTGGCAGAGGAACTCAGATGGGTAGCGGAAGGTTACCAGAGGCTAAATATTGTCACAAAGGCTTGTCTCTTACCTGGAGTCTACATATTATGGAAATATTTTATTCATATTTGTGCCGACATTGGACCAGCCTATGTTCAAGGAATGGTATTACCTGCCACATTAAAGGAGATGTTACTCACTGATCAACAGAAAAGGAAAGGGGGCTGCTTTAACTGTGGTAAACTAAGGCATTTTGCTAAAGACTACAATGCTAGAAATGAAAGTCAAAGGGCTACAGGGAATTGAAACAAGCATCCTCTTCAGGATGCAGGCGAGGAAAGCATTGGATTAATGAATGCTTCTCCAAGACTGATATTGATGATAATCCAATGCCCCCTAGGCAGGGAAACTTCAGGCAGGGCCAGCCCCAGTCCCACTAGACAGTAGGGTCCTATCCTTGACCCCACTACAGCCTTTCAAGCTAGCTCAGTAAACCCTTATCATGCCATCCAGGAAGCACAGGATTGGCAAGCTCTCCCTGGGGTGATAGAGCAGGACCCAAGCAATAGTGGAAAGAGCCAATTATACTCTTAAAAAGCAACTATAAAAACAAAAAAGGGGAGAAGGCTGTTATGAGTTACATTTTTTAAATTAAAATGGCATCGGGTCTCCTGTACGGGTTAGCCCGGTGAAAGGATGCACAAACCAGACAAGAGTTTTACCGGATTCAGTAATAATGAGGGGAATAGGTTGTGGTTTTTTATATTTCCAGAAGGTGCAGTGTAGCTAATTTGGGTGCCAGATCATTACATATATCACCATCACGGACCCAGAGAAGCTCCTTGTCCCATCGTTCAAAAGACTGAGAGTTGCCCTGGTTATAGCAATATGCCAGAGGAAGATGATGAAGACCACGCAAGGGACCAAGGTGCCAACATGGATCAGCTCAAGAAGTTAACTAATGAGATCCAGCAGATAGTGGAAAAGCAAGAAGTGGAAGCTACTCTCTCAACCATGTTTCTGGCCATGTTAGTTCCCAGTCTTCTGTAAAGTCTTGCACAGCCAATTACAAGGACTGTGAATAAATTCGCAAAAGAAACTTTCATTTAGTAGAAAAGTGTTGCTGTAGTTTGATTTCTCTCTTATTGCCGTGTTGCATTGGCATTATTTTGTTAATAGCCATGTCTGCGTTTTGCATTGGCATTTTTTTTTTATTGTTTTAATAGTCAGAGCTTTGTCTTTTATGTTTAAGTTTTACTTTCATTATAGTAGCTTAAAAATAAAAGAAGGGTGAGATGTAGGTAGCAGCTATAGGTTAAGCCTCAGACTGACCTGTTGGCAAAGCCACAAACAATTCCCAGCTGAGAGGGCACAGCCTCTTAGCATAATTAAGTTTGTCCTATGATGCCCCCTAGATCCTATCTGGATAAATAATGGGCTGTGGGAGGTGCAGCAAGTGCTGCCAAAACAAGTGAAACTCACAAGAACATTTTAACCATGGTGATCACTACCTTGTTTATTTCTGGCTATAAAATAAAGGCTTAGCTTGCCATCTGGACCTCCCTCTATGGCCTCAATCAGGCACAGGAGTTCCGCCAAGACCCAGCTATATTATATGTCTTTTCTTCAATTTTTTCACTGCCCTCCTTCAGGCTCACTGAAACCTTGGCTGATCTGGTGTGGCACACTTATAAACTTCACAAATCTGATATCTAAGCAAAGCTGTTATAACTATGAAAAGAGAATCCTTGTTAGTGAGCTAATCACAAAGCATACACAGGGATTTATTGCAGACTGTCAAGTAAAAAAAGCAAAACCAAAGTTAGGTAAGGAGAGATTTTATTTAAAAATATAATTTCAATAGAAAGGACACTGTAATCTTAGTACCTGAAATGTCTCAAAATTAAATAGAAAATGTTTTACTTTTAGGTGGTTGTAAATTGAAATAAAATGAATCTTGTGGGGAAATGAGGTAAACAGATAGGAGTGAACATCAATGGAGTGATTTGACAGAAAAGATAACTGTGATCGGTCAATTCTGAGAATCAGTTTTATTTTTGGACATTTATTTTTATTGTAGACACTATTACAGATATCCCAATTTCCCACCTCCTTTGCCCACCCTCACCCAGTCCCTGTCCCCTCTTCCCTCTGACCATCACCACACTGCTGTCTGTGTCTAAGAAAGAAAGAAAGAAAGAAAGAAAGAAAGAAAGAAAGAAAGAAAGAAAGAAAGAAAGAAAGAAAGAAAGAAAGAAAGGAAGGAAGGAAGGAAGGAAGGAAGGAAGGAAGGAAGGAAGGAAGGAAGGAAGGAAGGAAGGTTGGAAGAAAGAAAGAAAGAAAGAAAAAAAAGAAAGAAAGAAAGAAAGAAAGAAAGAGAGAGAGAGAGAGAGGCGCGAGCGGAGGAAGCGCGCGAGAGAGGCGAGCCGGCCGTAAGATGCCGGAAGGCCGGAGGCAAGGAAGAAGTAAAGGAAGAAGAAGAAGGAAAGAAAAAGAAATTTGTTGTCTTACAATTCTGGAAACTCTCCAAAAACAGAGTCTGAGATGAGACTCTGGGTAGAAGCCTTTCTTGCCTCTTGTAGCTTCTGGTCATGGATATCAATTTTTGAAATTCCCTGGTTTATAACAGCATCATTCAAATCTCTGGCAGTGTTGTCACAGGTCATTTTCCCTGTGATTCTCTGCCTTTCTTCACAAGGTATTTTCCTCTTCTCTTACAAATCATATTGGATTTGGGTTCATCGAAATGACTCATCTTAACTTGATGACATCTGCAAAGACCCTGTTTCTAAACTGTACACATATTCACAGGTACTGGGTGTTAGACCTCAACATGTTTTGGGAAAGAGAAACAATCTATAATAATAAAAACATAATATATTATTTAGACCAGATGTCCTTCCAGGTGACCTTCCAGATGAAGCTTGGGCTGAGAGGGAAGCCCAGGTCCCAGGTGCCTGTCAGCAGCCGAAGGAAGGAAGACCTACTCTTGCACAAATTTTGTGCTTCAGGCTTCTAGGTCAATCTATAATAGTAGTTTGCAGAGTGCTGAGAGTATCCCAAATCATGAGTCTGAATAGAAAGCATGTAGAAAAAAAAATTTAGGAAACAAAGAAATGTGGTCCAAAGATTCTCATTTCAAAAAGACTGAGAAATAATGGTCATTAGGTAGGACAGTGCATTATCTTCCTATTGCTGCTTATAACAGCTTCCACAAATTAGTGGCTAAAACAATACAGCATTATTATTTTGTAATTCTGGAGGTCAGAAGTCCAAACTAAATCTAATGGACTAAAATCAATGTTTTCTTAGAACTGCATTTTGTTTTGGCAGTTCTGAGGCAGATTCTGTTTCCTTGACTGTTCAGCTTTTATAGGTTGAATCCCTTGGCTCATACTCTTCTTTGAAGGTAGTAATGTCCAGTCAAGTTTTTTCCCACTTGTTATCACTCTGACCTTGACTTCTCTGCCTTACCATCACTCATTAAAATGACCCTGTGCTTTCAGTGAGCCTATATTGACAATCCAGGCTTACCTCTCTATTTTAAGGTTCAATTATTAGCAAACTTCATTCTATTTGCAACCATAATTCCACTTTTTCATGTAACATAACATAACACAGGTACTGTGGATCAGGGTATGGCTATCTTTGGGGGACCATTATTCTGCTTACCACAGAGTGAAGCTGAAGAGTGTGGTGTTCATAGGTGCAAACGCTGGGAAGTTGGTAAAGTGACCTACCTAGGTGAATCTTCCTGGCCATCTTAATTAGGTTAACTTGGTCACTTGCTGATGGGTCCATAGGTTGAAAAATGAAAACTGAGCATGAATTTATCATCAGGGAGGACATGGTAACACAACAAGAGAGCATTTCCCATGTTTGGTTTAAGTGAAAATCTAGTGCAATAATAAAGGTAACAAATGGTAAAAGAAAATATAGAACCAGCAAGTCCTGACAACTCTAATATTTATAAGAGGTCAATAATGAATATAGCGTATTATTTCTGAATATTTATATAATGTTCACAAAAACTGTATTTAATAAAGTGGAGACTTTTATAACATGTTATAGAAATATTGATCATGATACGATTAATTTATGTTATTAATATAAATTTAATATACAAAATAATTTTAAAAGGAACATTTTATGGTATTAAACTAAAATATTATGATAATGGATCTAGTATTATAATTTTGCATATTTTTTGGTTTACTATAGTTTTGGAATGGGGACTGAAGTATTAAACTTCCCTTTTACTTCTAGGAGATTCTTTTAACAGAGATTATATTTCTTTTAGTACAGTATTAGGAAATAACTAAAAATATATTTTTACTTTCAAGATTGCCTATTCTTAACAGGAATTAAAAGCCAAATATATATGATGATGGAAGGTTTCTGACAGCACTATTAAACTGTAGTATTAGCATTTTATGAGTCTTATTATGTTGAATATTTACTGTTTTAAGTCATACTTTCTGATAAGATTATTTCTGCCAATTGCGTGCTATTTCTAGTAATTAGATGCTATTTTATTTTAGTTTTATAATATACCTAAACAGCTTGGTCCTTCAGTTTACTTATCTGTAAGGAAATTGTATGCATATTGATTAATCGTATTATTGAATTAATGTAAAACTTAAAATGATTTGTATAAACTATGAAAATAGCTTTAAGTGGGGACTCATTTTAGCATTTGTTCATACAATAGACTTTACCTTATAATAGTTGCATAAATCACCAAACATTTTCTGTTATCCCTTTCCCTTTTTTGTTGCAACAACATAAGCAAATAGAATTTTGTATTTAATTTAAAAGTTGCAAATAACAAATTCAGGTGATATTGATGCATAGCAACAAGAAATAACAATATTTGGGAGGGGGTTGTTGGGGTAGCAGAATCAGATATTTCATTGTATCTGCAGAATCTTATAATGTTTCCTACTAAGGTAATACTAAAGATGTCATAGAAAGAAATATTGTGTATACTTATTACCTTTACTTTGATATAAATAAATATTTGGAAAAGCCAATTAATGGCAAATAAAAATTAAGCAGATCATTTAAAAGGAAAAATGTTGATTATATCTTATGTTTTAGTAGTAATACATTGTTGTTCTTGTTGAGTTATACTTTTTCTAATGAATATTTATGTTATAAAATATATTTTTCTATACCTGAGTATTCAACTTGGCTTAAACAGAATAAAACGTTCTTGAATTTTTAGAAAAATTAGATTTTAACATTTTCTTGTCCCCAAAATATTTATTGTGTATTTAATATGTGCAAAGCACTATTGTAAGGGCTAGGTTTATAGCAATTAAAACACAAACAGAGAGAGAAAACCTTGCCCTTACCCTGCTTACATTTTGTGAGGGGAAATAAATTTTGAGTACAGGTTAAAATATGTCTTTACATAATAGCATTTAGCACTAATATTATATAATAATATTTACATGTATAAACTTTTTATAGATTTTTAAAATTGATGCTGAATCTGAAACTTTAAGCCCTTCACAAGACCATATGGATTTCACTTTTTATTTTACTTTTTAATTGAATTTATTGGAATGACTTCTTAAGAATCTAATTTTTCTATGTTTGAACTTCATGACTGAGCTGATCAAAAATGTGTCAAAAATTGTGACACCTTTCTCTTTATGCACATTGAAAAGTTTTGTATTTTATATACATTTCATTAAAATTATAAAAGTATGATCACAGAGGATACATTTAAACTGCCCTGAAATTTACAAATAAAAGAAGTGCTAATGTTTAAGTAAAAATTTATATTCTGAAGAGATATCACATTTTTTTGTTTTGTTTAGGTTTTTTGAAATATAATAATTATCATGCTTTCAAGATATTAATGTTTTTTCTTAAATATGTTTAAAGACTTTATAAAGTATTCTCTGAAATGTATCACTTAGCTGTCTCCTTTACATTGAATTCCTTTGAATATAAATGAATGCTTTCTTATTAATATTTATTTAATATTTATACTAGAAGCCCGATGCACAAAGATTAGTGCAAGGATGGGCCTTCCTTTCCCTGGCTGCCGGCACCACCTTTCCACTCCAGCCTGGAACCACCTCTTTCCACTCCAGCCCCACCTTCCCACAATGCCCAGAAGCCCTGAGAGGCTGGGGTGATGCCAAAAGCCTGTATTATTGCCTTGGCAACAGCACAAACATTCCGCCTCTCCCCAAGCCAGTTGGGGCCTGTGTATGCAAATTAACCTGCCATCTTTTTGCTAATTTGCATACCCACTCCTGATTGGCTGGGGGGATTATGAAGGTATGGTCAATTTGCATCTTTCTCTTTTACTAGTATAGATGATGTACTGTAGAAGCAATATTATCATGAGCTTTTAAACTACCTTACATGACTATTTATAGATAAACTAGAGGCCTGAATCAGAAATTCATGCAAAAGTAGGCTTTCCTTTCCCCATCTGCTGACACCGGTGGTTTCCCTCTGGCACCTGGTTCCTGGGCTTCCCTCACAGCCTCGGTTTCATGCAGGAGGAAGGAAGGACATCCAAAAGGACATCCAGTCTAATTAGCATGTTACACTTTTATTATTATAGATTTGTATGCATATAGTGGTGATACTAGAATAGAATGTGCAATTAACCAATGTTCAAAATTTCTTTTTCTCTCTGGACATAGTAATGGGATACAAAGCATTTTGCTGCAGAAATTATCTAAAGATTGTTCTGCCATATTAATTGAATACACTAGGACTCCAGGAATTTTTAGCAAGAATCTGAATTAATTCCCACCCAGCTTGAATTAGACTTATAGTAGGAACCCTGAAGGACTCTGCACTCTTAAGTTCCCTTCCCCTCTTTCTAGATATAGAACTCCCCTGTTGATGAGCAACTGAAAGAAAATCCATCACTGAGGCACTCTTAAACTTTATAATCATTACCAGTGACCTTTCCATGAACTTCAGCTGAAGAACATGTGAAAGAAAAGTGGGAAAGTACCTGAACAACATTTCAGAAACTAAATTAAGACAATACATTTTAAAATGACCAAGTTGTTTGGCATAAAGTGCCATTCTTACTAGATGACCTGTCAGCATATGGAAAAACAATTCTGATTTTGTATTTTATTCTTAAACTTAATCTCAGCAGATTCATATATTAATATATATATTGTATATAATTTATTTTGTACTCAATATGCGTCAAGCATATATATGAGGTAATTTTATTTTAAGATATTTGAGCATAAAAGGAAAGGAAAATAAGTAAATTCATGGACACAGACAACTATGTTGTGATTGCCTTGGGGAAGGGTGCCTGGGTTAAGTAGAGGAGGATGGCATAATAATAAAAAGCCAGAGGCGTCACCACTGAATCAACCAAATGACAGGTCACCATGAAGTACATGGAATATCTCAGCGCCTCCCCCGCAGCACACAGGCTCCACTTGCAGCAAGGCTGGTGACCAGCGGGCAGGGTAGCAGGTGGGTAGGTGTGGTGAGGCGAGTGTGGCAAAGCTCATGTGTGAGTGGGCGGGACTGTGAGTGCAAAAGGGCAGGCGCCAGCCAGGTGGGCGGGGCACAAGCGCAGCAAGGCAGGCATGGGTGGGCGGGGCCACGTGACTTCACAGGTAGGGCCTCTAGTAAGGAAAATCAATGGTGATGGACAGAAGCTGTCCTTGGGGTGGTGAACATACAACACAGTGTACAGATGATGTGCTGTAGAATTATTCACCGGAATCCTGTTTATTTTTATTAACCAGTGTCACCCCAATTTAAAAAAAATCACAATACCCTTAAATTTACTTTAAGTAAAAATCAACTTTTAAAAATATTTTTGAGATTTTAATATGAACGCTTTATTTTAAAAGTATCATAGTGTTTGATAACTATTCACAAATTTAAGCAATTTAAGTATAGTTGTCTTATCTTCACCCTAACTCTTCTTAATTCATTTTATTTCTAGAATGACTTTAAAAACTGACAATGTAGTAATTTCTAAGAACCTTAAAATGATGACATGGCGATAGACTTCATATCATATAGCCCAGGCATCATTTAAGTAAAAAAAAAGAAAAATTCTTTGTCATACTTTATATTACAACCAATTAATTTACACCCAAAAGTTTTTAAATACATTTATGATTTTAAATTCATTTACATTGAGCTTTAAAGGTTTAGTTTTTCTAGTTTGGGTTATATCCTTATTTCTATATTTACTTCCTGCTTTCATCTACAATGAAGCAGGTTTGTTTTTTTTGTTTTTTATAAAGATAATTCTTGGAGAATTACTTGGAACATAGAAAATCAGGAGAGAGAGAAGAAGACAGAGAGAGGTTGTGGACCAGCTGAAAAGTCTTTGCCAGAAATAGCCCTGATGAAAATTGAGCAGCACCTTTTAAAGCTGCATTGGCAGAATCAATACCATCAGTTGTCAGAAAAACACTCAGTACTGATATGTCTCAATTTGAGAGAATTAGCACGGACTATTTCATGCCTTATTAGAGGACTTAAAATATATACAATTATTCTAATTTTACAGAAATACATGGCATGACCATTAAGCCACATACCTGGAATATTTATACAACTAGAATGCTCAAGGATATATAAAGGATATATATATATATATATATATATATATATATATATATATATGAAAATGACACTTATTAAAGATGTTAGGCAGGAGTAAAACACATCAAAACTGAGTTTTTATTTTGATTCATAGGTTATTTCTTTATTGGTACCTACTATTTTCTGAGAAGAAATTATAAAAGATAGTTTTAAAAATTGACAATTTGGTACACCTGGATTATAAATATACAAGAGGCCCAGTGCACAAAATTCATGCATGGGGAGGGTGGTCCCTAGCTCAACTTGCACCCTCTAGAAATCTGGAACCCCTCAGGAAATGTCTGACTACAGGTTTAGGCCCAATTCTGTCAGACATCCCTTTGGCAATCCAGGTCACTGACTAACTACTCACCTGCCTGCCTGATCACCCCTAACCACTCTACCTGCCCGCCTCATCACCCTTAGCTGCCTCTGCCTGCCTGCCTGATTGCCTCTAACCACTCTGCCTGCCTGCCTGATCACCCCTAACTGTCTTTGTATTGGCCCCGCTATTGTGGCTTTGTACAGAAAGACGTCCAGACAGTCATTTGGCTGTCTAATCTAATTAGCATACTGTGCTTTTATTATTATAATAGATTATTTACAATGAAGAGATTTCCAAGAGAGCATAAAAAGGAGCATGTTGTAGCAATAAATGACATAAATTTAAAATGTAAATCAGGATTTGACTTTATGCCAAAGAAGTAGGAATCTGGAAAGTTTTACTTATGCCATTGCAACAAGAAAAAAGTAAGATATTCTTTTGAAAAAGAAAGAAAAATAGTTTCTTAAAGCCATTAAATATTTTGAAGCTAGAGAGCCATGGACTAGCCTAAAATCTAAAGAAAGACAAATGAATGTAAGGAGACACAGAGGCCAAGGACTGGCTTACATATGGCAGAAGGTGAGGGGAAGATAGTACTTTCTTATATAAGTGAGTAAAAAGAAATTAGCTACAGTTCTCAGTTCATTGCTGAGCGCTCATGTGGCTCACCAACGGGAGTCTCAGGCATACTGGAGATTTTGCAGCCACACTTGGGCTCTTCCCTATGAGACGTCATGTGGAACACACAAGAGAGTGCAAGGAAGGAAGGCTGGATCAAGGCACCTACATCGTAGGAGACTTGAAGAAGGGAGAGAAGTAGAAAGGGGATTGCAAGACAAAATAGAAATCTAAACACCAAAAATTAGAGCCAATTCTAAATGTGTTTTCACTTAAAAGACTCATGCATAATACATAAAACAAAATTTATAGAATCTAAGGGCAATGTCGAGAATTAAAATTAGGGACGTCAATTTGTTTCTCCCACTGCCAAAAAAAAAAAAAAATCAGAAAAGATTTAAATAAGAAAAAATACAACCAGCTTTACATAATTGATACTATGCAGAATGCTTGACACAAAGCTGTGTAATAAATACTATTTTCAAGGTCAATGGAATATTCAACAATATAGATTATATTTAGGTATATACAAACTATCAAAATATTTCAAAATGAAAATCACAAATAAAATGTGCCTAACTACAAGTGATGTAAACTAGAAATCAATACAAGAATGTATTAGAAAATCCCCACATATTTTCAAATTAAACAACACACTTCTAAATTGCCTATGAATCAAAGAGAAAAATCAACACAGGAAATTACAATACATATATTTTAATGAATGATAAAGTAGTACATATTAGGAAATTAATAACATGCAGATATGACACAAATAAATAACCTAATATTTCACATTAAAAAAATAATGAAATGAGACAAAAAATTAAGCTAAATTAATCAGAATGAATGAAATAACAGAGAAAAGAACCAAAATCAGGTAAGTTGAAATCAGACAAATAATAAAGAAAATCAATAAAATAAAATAAAAAACAGTCCTTTAAATGACCGATAACTTGAAAAATTATTAGTCTAGATTAATCAAGTAAAAACAAACAAACAACAACAAAAAAAACCCACAACAACATTCCCAAATAGTCAAGATAGAATGGATACCTCTACATATGATATAGAAATTTAAAAATAAGAATGAATTATTTAAAAAATAAACTAAATCAATTTATACTTTGGTTGAAAATGGACAAATTTTTTTAGAGGCTACTTCTAAAGTTCACTCAAGAAAAATTTTAGCAAGAAACCTGCTTAGTAGTCCAGGGACAATAATTTCTAAGGATGTTGCTCTCCTCCATTTAGCCCTCAGCAGCCAGGTTTCCAAGTGGTTCTGCAGTTTTCTGGGGATTTGGTTATTACAGCAGGTCAGGAAGAGGTAAAAGAGAGGTTCAGGAGGCACACCACATTTTAAAGTTTTGTTCTTTAAGTGGAACACATCACTTCTACTCACATATCACTGGTTTACATGCCCTAAAAATATAGTTCAGAGAAAGAGTGAATGATTTTGGTAAAGAGCAAGCAATTTCTGCCATGAGATAGTTAGTTAGAGTCAGTTTCCTTTTAGCTCACCACTGAATAATGGTGGCTACTTTTCTTAGGAAGAGTACCCTGGAGTGAAATTAAAAAAAAAAAAAAAAAAAAAAGTGAATATGCTAAGATCAGAAGTCAGGTAAGAGTTTGGGATATTTCATATTTGAATGAATACTGGTATACCCCAAATGGAGACTAGTAAGAATAAGTGTTGAAAAATTATGCAAAGTATTTACACAAACTAAAGTGTATTTTTATATTTTATAAAGGTTTAAAATTGTATTTGTGTTGCAGTGAGAAGTGATTAATAGATGTTAACCAGACGAAAAGGGGAATTGATTTAGCATTATTTCAGGAGCCACTGACCCTGTAGAAAGTAGAATTAACAGGAAGCTATGGTATATGCAAGGAAAACCAGGGAGCTTTGTCTAAGAATGACAGTGAAGATAGATATATATATACATATGTGAATAAATACATTGCAGTGATGTGTAGGAGGTAAAGTCAATAGAAGACGGTTGACACACACTTGCAATTTTAGCCTGAAAAAACGTTAGGTATAAGTCCTCAAAATATTTGAAAAGAGATGTTGTAATGGTCTGTGTTATCATTACAGGTTTTCTTTGTACAGTACAATACCTTGCGTCTGAAAGAATGAGTGCTTTTAAGTACAGAAAAGGTATAACATTAGGAGCAGAAAATAATAACTTCTGTGTATAAAATACATTCAGCTCAATAAAAGAAAGAATGGCCTGAAAATAAGAAAATGTCCTTATATTAAGATGCCTAGGAAGCCAATGCCCTTTTCATAAAAGTGGTTGAATTATCTGAGGTTAGACACTGAGTCACAGTGGAACAACTACCTAAGTATAAGGGGCACTGAGAAACTACTCAAATTTAAAGGACAATTACACTTTGTTATGAAATGAGGATTGAAAGCATTGCTGGAAAAACCAAAGTCCAACACAGGAGCAGATGCTTGCAGGCCATCTTTCTCTTGGTGTTCACCTGGCTTAGTGTTCAGACCACAATGGCAGAGTATTAGTTAGCAAAACAGGTGACTTGCAATATCAGATGAGGTGCCTATGGCAAAAAATATAGAACATATAAATTTGCATCCTATAGATTTCATTCATAATTCTCTTTAACATTTAATATGCAAATACTATGAAAAGACAGTGTTCAGATTCCTCTAATATGATTCCCTTGATAAGGAATATATTTTTCACTTTAAAATAATAACAGTTTTCTGCTTAAATCAACCCAAAAATTGATACTTGGTATAAAAACACATTTATGTTTTAGTAATTGTCTTAATTGAAACTATTACCTAGAGTAAAAATGAGAAAAAAATTTAAATTAGTTTTATTCAAGTTCATTAGATAGTGATAAATAATGACAATCCTTTTTATTTTTGCTTTTTATATTATTAAGGTTAGAGGCCTGGTGCACAAAATTTGTGCATGGAAGTGGGGAGGGGTTCCCTCACTCTCAGCCCAGCCTGCACCCTCTCCAATCCAGGACCCCTTAAGGGATGTCCATCAGGCCTAAACCAACAGTCATATATCCGTCTCACAATCCTGGACTGCTGGCTCCTAATGATTCATCTGCCTGCCTGCCTCGTCACCCCTAACTGCCCCCCCCACCTACTTGAACAGCCCTCACTGCCTCTGTGTGCCAGCCTGATCACCCCTAACTTGCCCCCCTGCTGGCCTGTTCACCCCTAACTGGCCCCCACTGCCAGTCAGGTCACCCCCTACTGCCCCCTCTGCTGGCCTAGTTGCTTCCAGCTCCCCCCCACCCCCCAGTCAACCTGGTTACCCCTCAGGACCCCCCATTGGCCTGGTTGCCCCACACAGCCTGCTTGTTCAGTCCTTTGGTTGTCCCTCACTAACCCCCCTCCCAGCCTGGTGGGTAGGCAGCCATCTTGTGAGGGTGTGAGGGTTAATTTTCATATTCCCTCTTTATTATATGGAATTTGTTTAATGGCATTCAGTATAGCAAGTTCACCTCAATTGTTTAATTTTCAAAGTATATTTTACTAAAGTATACTTAATTAGAAAAAAGTTCTACTTTCAAGTTGAAAAATCCCCTCAAATTCAAATGGCAATTAAATAAAATAGGTCAGGTTTATTCTCTGCCTCAAGGGACAGGAAGAGTGGGTCTGAATCAAAATATAATGGGAAAGAAGGAGAAGTGATATAGGCTGAAAAATGTGACATATGCTGTAAGGGTTTCATTAAAAACTTAAAAAAGTAAATGTCTTTACACAGGGGCTTAAAGATATTGGCATTTGTTCAAACAGTAGGATTTACATTCCAGTAGTTGCATAAATCATCAAATGGCACCATTTTTATTATGTTATTTCATTTCCCTTTCCTGTTGTACCAACATAATTAAATTGAGATTTTATGGGCATTGTCTGTTGGGATCAATAGCATGTGTGTGACAACTGTCAAAGCATCAAGCCCAGGAGGCTGACGTTTTAGTTAGAGAGAACAGGACAGCAAACTGAAACAGGGACACAAAAAAAGTAGTGTTTTAGTATCTGCTGATAATGCATTTTTGAGGGAAATGGTTTTCAGTCAAAGTGTGTGATTTGAGTCAATCGCCATCATTACTTTTCTCCCTACTCCATTTACACTTTTGTACAGAACCCCCCAAACAAACACATTCACGGGCAATGATTCCTCCCACCTGGAACTTTTAGGGGGCGTGGGGTGGATTTCGACTCCTGGCTAGTTATTACATAGCCATTGTAATGGCTGGTTCTGTATCTTCTGGTTCCAGTCAAGCTGTTTGGCCCACTTTTAACTTCGTTGCTCAACATATCCTACCTTATCGTTATTTTTCTCCATTGTTCTGATGTTTCCATCCATCTGCCAGCCATATTGAAGAGTTGATTACCAAAGTTGAGCTTCTCTAGAATGCCACCACCTTTAACCTGTTCTAGATAGTAGCCTTTCAGAGAAAAGTTGATCATATTGTTGAGAGTTTTGGCATTATTCAAAACATGGTACAATTCTTCTTTCTTTCTACAATAGTTGCTTAAGTACAGTTAGCTCTGCTATCACTAGGCTCTTGGCCTATAACTGCATATCTTTAAATAATCAGTTGACCTGCTAAACAGTTTGAGTCTTTGGCTTCTGGGTTCTACTCTGAGCAATAAACTATGGATATTGTGTGTTATGACATATCTGAACTGACATTATCATCAATGTCTTTGATATATTCACTTTAGCTCACAATCAGAGAAATTCTACATCTGTGTGCGTGTGTGTATACATACATATACAGATACGTATATATGAATATATACATATCTGTGTATAATTATATATGTATATATGTATATATTGATATATATGTGTGTATGTATACACTCATATACATTTCCATTAACCTTTGCATGTAAAGCAAGAACATGTATTAAAAGTATTAACTTTGGATCTCAAAAAATTGAAAATATATTTTCAAGTTTTATCCTGAAATCTTCAGTATTATCTCACACAAAACACTAAATCCTCTTTTGATTGCACAAGTAGTGTATTTCAGAAGCAGATGGCATTCTTAAGCATCCTTAAATTGTGCTTAAAGCAGTAAACCAGCAGTTTTAAACTGACAGTATCTAATGGGTAAGGGCAAGGAATGCTGCTAACACCCACCCAACAGTGCGCAGGATGGAACTCCACAACAAGAATTATCCAGCCCAAAAATGTCAATAGTGCTGAGGTAGAGAAAACTTACTATAACTAACAAAAGCATCCACTGTGTGAGATGATGATCCAGTGCAAAGTATTCACAACCTTCAAGTATTGTTTATTTCTATAAAATGATAGTGGTCAAATAAGGATTATGTAATTAAGAATACCTTGTATATGTATAACAGCTTAAGGATTAACTTTTATATTTTAAATTTTTCTTAAAAACTTCTCAAAATAGCTCTGGCTGGTGTGGCTTAGTTATATTTCTAGTATCACATGAGCTCACTCATCTAGAGGAAATAATGAACATAGACTGATGAACAAGAACAGAAGCAGAGAGAGGGAAGAATCAATCAGACTGTCGGACCTCAGAGGGAAGGTAGGGGAGAGTGGGGATAAGGGGGAGATATCAACCAAAGGAATTGTGTGTATGCATATGAGCCTAACCAGTGGTCACGGACAACAGGGGGATGAGGGCATGTGGGGGAGGGTTTTGGGATGGGAATGGGCGGATGAGGACAAATATGTGATACCTTAATCAACTAATAAATCCAACACCATCATTATTGATTCCATGCCAAAATAGTCAACATTTTTGCTACACATCTCTGTATTTCAATATATATTTGAATTTCAATGTACCTTTCATCTAATTGATACTAGTAGTTGGATTCTGTTGGCCCATTATATATTCACTAGAGGCCTGGTGCATGAATTCATGCACTGGTGGGGTCTCTTGGCCTGGCTTGCAGGGACCAGGTTGAAACTGGCTCTTCGACATCCCCCAAGGGATCCTAGATTGTGAGAGGGCACAGGCCAAGCTGAGGGACCCCACTGATGCACTATTGTGTCTGGGGAGGGACCACAGAAGGGCTCCAGGACATGTCCATCCCCTCTCACCAAGCAGCAAACTAACCTACTGGTCAGAGCATCTACTATCTCCTGGTGGTTAGTGCATATCATAGTGACCAGCAGAATGGTCAAACAAATGGTCAGACACTTAGCTTAATTGATTTTTATTATACAGAACTGCCTCCCTTTTACAAATTTCTCTTTATACATGTCTCCTCAGAATTTGATTAATGCCTAACTTTCAATTCCATTCAACGTGCATATGAAACATGAACATTTTGAAAATATGTCCAGTAATTATCAAATATGTATTACTAAATAACAAAATACAGAGGATTTAAGCAATGGTTCTATTTCCAAAGAATATGCAAAGTTTAGCATTGCGTTATTAAAACTAAACTTGTTCTTGGGTTATTATAAAATATGTTTTCACCTTGAACAAAGTTAATTAAAAGATCCTGCCCATTCTAAAAATATAAGATCCTACCTGACCCAGGATTAAATTCTTACAGCTGAGTTGTGAGTTTATTGATGGGCACCACATCCTAGAGGAACATTGATAAATTTGGGTATATCCAGAGGAATGTGTTAAGACAGTTAATCATGTGTTTTCAAGAAAAATTGAAGAAAATGGCAGGGTTTAATTTGGAAAAGAGAAATACTATAGGAACTTGTAATAATTATACTGAAGTGTTTGATTATATTTCCTTGAAAAATTAGACCATGTTCCTTAGTGAGAGGAATTAATAATCATAATTGAAGTCATGAGAAGATAGAAATTAATTCACCACTTGAAAGGACTGTTAGTTGTCCATAATTGAAATTGGCCAGCTCAGAAGTTATCAGGTCTCTTATTAGTGGAAACACTAAAAGGCTAGATGGTCATTTGTTGAGATAATACAAGCATAATGGGTGATTGATCCATGCAGGTCTTTTCCAATCCTAAAATATCAAGAGTCTATAAAATGTCTTTAATCTCTTATTATTATTGGTCTTCTCATATATTAGTTTTTGAAGTTGCTATAGATTTATAATAGAATTATAGCATTCTAATCATATATCCTCATAAAACAGAATATTAAACTGAAGGCAGAAATGCAGATAACTTGCATAAAGATCCACTAGGAGATTCAGTAATGGAAATTATGGTAGATTATGAATTTAAACTAAATCAAGGATGATTAAATTTATTGGAGATTCACAAATCTAAGCATAAATATGATAAAATTGAAAATTAATTTCTTCATTAAAGAAGTAGCAATTTTTATTTATGGAAAAGAAAGTAATTGCAAAAAGAGTAAACATTATTATTTAAGGATTTAGTTAAGGGTCAACATGCCTCAGCACCTTGTGAGATAATATTTCTAGGTTATTTTGTTACTATTTTTAGAAAGATAAGATTAAGTTTAGGTTTACAGTTATTCTTAAGTTGATAAATGAAATAGTTGGATAGATAAACATTCAATGTTATGTCATTCAAACAAAGTATGACATTGATAAGATGGTCCATTGTTTATTTTAACAGTGTACTAAGGAAGGAATTACTATTCTATGAATATGAGCAAGACTTTTATCTGTCAGAAATTGTCCATTAATGATTTTTATACAGAAAGTAATAAAGGCAATAAAATATGAAACATTCAAGCTATATATATACACACACACACACACACACACACACATACACACACACACACACACACACAAGAAAATGAGATGATGGGAGAAAACTTGTTTTAGGGGGTAATTTAGATCAGGCAGTAAGCAGGGACAAATTTCATTCCAATATTTGGACAGTCATTATGATATGGGAAGCTAAGGGAAGTGGTTAAGAAAAGAAAGGTGTAACTGAAGGAGTTACAAGAATAGAAGAGATCAAGTGATGATAGTTGAATTCATAATTGAGAGAGTCAAGACAGTTTGGAGCTTTCTGAGAAATGTGCTCAATAAAATTCCATTAGAGGCCCTTTTAGGGAAGACTTAATTTTTAAAAAATATATTATTACTCATTGTCACTGTAGTAAGATTGTGTTTATCTTATATTAAATGTATATGAATTTATATGATTTTAGAATATGCATAGTCTCTACAAAAGAGAAACCCAACATTTTACAAGTGATTTTCTTTAAATATCACACTAATTATAAATCCAAATTATTCCCAAGGACTTTATGTTATAATTTGTTTTCATATGGATGTTCCCACAATTCTCCCAAATAATTATACTTAATATAATGGGGAATTTTTTACCTTTGGGCCAGCAAAAACAATGATTTTATTCTATAACACATAAAATGATTAAAACTCTATTATAAAAAGCACTAAAATTTAAGTTAAGAATCATGGCCTATCATTTAATTTAAGAAACATAACTAGTTGTGGGTAATCAGTCTCTATTTGAGAATTATCCCCTTCCTCACACAAAAGAATGTGCAGATATGAAAATAGTATTCTTGTTTTTTTTGGTAGTGCACTGACTCCCTGCTATTATGTTCAACTAAAGTAGCATTTTAGAACAATTAGTGACTGTAAGGATGATTATAATGTCACAAATGTGGGATTATGACTTTAGCTAAAGAATAAATATAAAGAGGAGAGAAAGCCTATTAAGGAGTAAATATCCTATTTCCAGAGAAAAAATGGTTTGCAATTATAAAGAATGGGAACAAGAGAGAAAAGAAAAAACCAGTTTTAAATATGTATGAGTTTTTATATTACTGTTAGATTTTTATCAAGAAATAGTTCTATTAAATAAATAATCCACTGATATTAGAAAGGTTGAACACTCTAATTTTTATGTGTTATCTTTTCTCTTGGGAAAAAGAATCAATTTTTTTCAGAATGGCAAAAATAAAGATCAAAGAAGGATAACATTGCTTATCAAGCTTGAAAAATATTAAATATATATATATATATATATATATATATATCAGTAATTTTGAATAACTAAACATATTTAATAACCTAAATGAAAACTGCTAAACTATATAGAAAGCAAATGATCATGTTTCTTTAGATATCTAACTCATCCATTTCATAATATAAGACAGATAAACAAGGAGTGATTAGAATCAAGACTTAGACTGTGTAAATATTTCTTTTTTAACTTATGTTATTATTATTTTCCAAGTGATGTTGCCAACAACAGAATAGGTAGAAGATAGATAATAGATAGACACACAAAATATGCTGAATAAAAGTTTGATACAAAAAGTAAGGGAATCAATTAACATCATATATAATATTTTTAAGAAGTTTCAAAATGCAAATTTCTTCTAAAATTTCATTTCTTTAATTATATATGTAAATATATTCTCAAAATATTAAAGAGAAAATATTAAAATGTCTAAAGGACATGAAGAATTATTAATAGAAAGAAAGGAGAAAATATGAAATTCCTAACTCTCTCTCAAAGTAAATCCTACTTGCAATAGAATTTTTAACTGGCAGTTAGTTTTCAGGGCAAAATAAAAATGGAGTTCTAAAAGACACAGAATAATATAGTACAACAATGATCATATTAGGAACCAGAACAATGGAGAAGAAAAAAATACAACCAGTTCTAGCTCAAGAATGTTAAATCCAAGTCAGTTGTACCAAAGGAAGGCTCTGCATGGGAGAGGGTAGGGGAAAATGAGATTAAAGAGAACATAACATTTGGATTATTGTATCAGACAGATTCTCCAGGGAAACAGAACCAAGTGTAAGGAATTTGCAGTTTATTCTAAACTCGTGAGGACCCTTTGATGGATATATACCAGTGGTGGGCAAACTCATTAGTCAATAGACCCAAATATCAACAATACAACGATTGAAATTTCATTTTGAGAGCCAAAATTTTTAAACTTAAACTTCTTCTAATGCCACTTCTTCAAAATAGACTCTCCCAGGCCGTGGTATTTTTGTAGAAGAGCCACACTCAAGGGGCCAAAGAACTGCATGTGCTCACAGCCACAGTTTGCTGACCACTGATACAGACAGATGGAAAGAAATGACAGGATTATAAACCTGGAGTCTAAGAAGACATTTACATCATGTACTTACTAGAATCCCAATTCATAAAAATTCATGCACTGAAGGGAGGGGTCCCTCATCCCAGCCTTCCTCCTCTCACAGTCCAGGAGCCCTCAGGGGCAGGAGTCAACCAAGTGGTCAGGGGAAGACAACATCCCCATCACACCTCCGCTGCTGCCACTGTCGGCAGCGAAAGCCTCAGCCGGCCCTGGTTACCTGAGCCTTGGGTGGCCCTGGGTGGCTGGGCATCCACCATTTGAGGCTTGCCTGCACCTCAGGCCAGCCCTGGGCGACTGGGAGTGCTGAGGGGACTGGGGGATTCTGGAGGCAGCTCACGAGGCTGAGGGGACTGGGCGCTGCCATCCTGTGACTGTGGGCTCCACTATCTTTGAGGGCAGGACAGTCAATTAGCATATTCCCTCCTTATTAGCTATGGGTGCTGCCATCTTTGCACTGCTGTGAGGGTCAATTTGCATATTAACTGTTTATTAGATAAGATAATGATTTGAAATAGGGATGGGCATATTCAAGTATTTGATGAAGTAATTAGAATATAAAATCATTTACTTGGAGAACACTTCCCAAGCATCTCAAGAAAAATTCTCATTCTCAATAGCAAGGCTCCCAAAGAGGATAAAGCATTCATTTCTAAAAGTGGTTATGAAGATAATTTACCAAAACACTTAAGGGAAAATGCAGGGACATGTCTTTATACTGCATTTTTGCTTTGTTGGGTTTTTCTTAGATGTTCAAATGATTTTTAAAAAGAAATTCAGGTATACTAAACATGTTACATTTTTTAAAAAATATTTGCATTGATTTTTTTCAGTAAAATCAGATTTACTATAGTTTCTGATTAGTGCAAGATTCTATATATATAATTTTAATAGCTAAAACATAAATTGTAGTTTACTGATATCAGGAGAACATTAATTATATCCCAAGTCAATTTATATGATGGATCATCGACACTGGCCAACTAAACAATTATGGAACACAGAGACAGAATAACAATGTAGTTGCTTTAAACTATTTTTTGCTTTTATGACATTTCTATACTATATTATTTCTCTTAAGCTAAAAACATTATCTCTCTTTTCTAATAAACATAATTAACATTTTATCCATTTCTAGCTATTCTGAAATTATGTATTACTATCACCACTGTAATTTTAAGTCATAAAATATTATTTGACCCATATAAATTATTTTCTTAATATGAGTTTTCTAACTTATAAAAATCATAGCTCGTTCCATTCATATTGAATGCGTTAAGAACTCAGAAAAATTTAGTCATTAACTAATTGGCTTCCCTTCTCTTTTTGGATACTAAATCTTTATTGGAATTAGAAATCTGATATTGTGATAATATCTGTTTTTATTATTTGGGATGCCATAATTAAAAGTAACTCATTTGATTCATTACATTTATAAAAAATAGTATATTCTATTATAAAGAAAACACAAGTCTTGTTTCTAGGTTCAGACCTGCCATTAACACCAGACTTTTATTTTTTATTCACAGTCATGGTTCTATTGTAGGCAATTACATTTCCTGCAAGAACCTGTGGAAATAGGCAGGGCAGAATGATAAAAAGCAAGTGTGATCCCTTGCAAAGGTTATAAGTCCATCATAACCAGTGAACTTTCTTTTGGAATAGATTGGTAACTATATCAATGCATTCAATCATTATGAAGAACTCATAATTGACTGCTTTCACGGGAACATGAATCGCTGCTGAAGTTACAGGGGAACTTGGTTTGTATGGATGGTTGTTTGACATTAACACTGTACTCCAACCTGACCCAAAGAGACTGTCTTCAAAGCTGGTTTCTATGGCATAATTCAACTCATTCTGTGTAGTTGGTTCCCTACAGAGTCCATCCACAGCTTCTATCTTTGCTTTAGGAGACCTTTGACTTCGGAAGGCACTCTGAAGAAAAATCACAAAGGTTCTAAGAGTGTTAGATGCTTCATAGCCTCTGCTTTAAAAACACATACTTGTGATAACATTACCAAAGGAAGACTCATTGGTGATACAGACCAAAGTAAAAAAAGTCCTATTCATAGAAGTCACAATAAATAATAATTTAAATCAATGAAGTTCTGTTATTTTTAACATGTTTTTCAAAGCATAATTGTAGGCCAAGTTGTAAAAATATATGAGTAATCTGAAAATTATTTCTGTATTTCCTATAATATTTAAGGATTATCCTGTATTTAGAAACTACAATATTTTAATGCTGCCCATAAAATCCATAAAGAATTTTTAAAATTTTATATATTTTGATTTTGACAATTCAATTATCTTTTTTAAGATTTATTTTTTTTGTTTATACCATTAAAGCTATTCCCATTTTCCCCTCCACCCAAGTTCCACCCATCCCCCCCGCTTCCCTCTGCCAGCACCACACTGCTGTCTGTGTCTGTGGCTTATGTATATACGAGAAGCCTGGTGCATGAAATTTGTGCACAGGTGTGGTCCCTCGGTCTGGCTGGTGATCGAAGCCCTAGCATCTGACATGGAAGGGCAGGGCACAGCTGACCTCTGGGCCATAGCCCCCATGCGCCCCCCTTCCACCTGAGTCATTGGTCCTACTCCTGGCTTCCTCTGGGCCCCGTTCCCCTCCGTTGCCACTGGTCACCATCTGTGGAGCGATCTGCAGGACAATTGGGCCCTGCTCACACTGATCTCAACCTGGTGCTGCCCGCTTACCTGCTCCACCATCCTGCTGTAGTCATATTCTCATCTGAGCCCATCGGGGCTGGCAGCATATCCTAATTCATCCACTGCCTGCACTGCATCCCTATGTTCTGTGTCACCCCGTGGTGGTCAGTGCACATCATAGTGAGTGGTCGACTTCCCAGTTGAACTCCCAGTGGAACTCCAGGTCAGGGGGAAATTTGCATATTAAGCTTTTATTATATAGGATCCTCTTTGGCTGCTCCCTTCACCTTCTTTCACCCAGTCTCCCTCTTCTCCCTCTCTGGTAGTAGCTGTCAGTCTGCTCCATGTATCCATGACTCTGTTTCTATTTTGTCCATCAGTTTATTTTGTTCATTAGATTCCACATATAAATGAGAGCATTTCACATTTGTCTTTCTCTGACTGACTTACTTCATTTAGCACAATAATCTCCAGGTCTATTCATTCTGTCACAAATTGTTAGATTTTTTTCTTTTTTAATAGCCTCATAGTATCCCATTGTGTAAATATGCCATAGTTTTTTTGTTTGTTTGTTTGATGTGTGTGTGTGTGTGTGTGTGTGTGTGTGTGTGTGTGTTTATCTACTAACCTACTAATGGGCACTTGGACTGTTTCCAAATTTTAGCTATTGTAAATAACATTGCTATGAATTTATAGGGGTGCATATATTCAAAGAGTATTGCTGGGTCAAAAGGCTGTTTCAGTTTTAATTTTTGAAGAAATTCCATACTGTTTACCACAGTGGCTGTACCAGTCTACATTCCTATCAATGGTGCCTAAATGTTCCCCTTTTTCCACATCCTCTCCAGCACTAGCTGTTTGTTGATTTATTGATGATAGCCATTGTGGCAGGTGTGAGGTAATACTTCATTGTAGTTTTATTTTTTCATTATAGCTTTAATTTGCATCTCTCTGATGATTAGTGACATTGAGCATTTCTTCATATGTCACTTGGCTATCTGTATGTTCTTTTATTGTAGAAAAGGGCATGCTTACACCCTTTGCCCATTTTAAAAGTTGGACTATTTGTCTTCCTGGTGTTGAGTTGTATAAGTTCTTTATATATTTTGGAAATTAACTTGTTTCCAGGTGTATCTTTGGCAAATATGTTCTCCTATACAGTAGGTTCCCTTTTCATTTTGTTGATGGTTTCTTTTAATGGGTGGAAGCTTTTTCATCTGATGTAGAACTAATTGTTTATTTTTTTCCTTTATTTTCCTTACTCAAGAGATACATTGACAAAAGCATTGCTGTAAAAGATGTCTGATATTTTACTGCCTCAGTTTTCTTTTATGATTTTTATGGTTTTGTGACTTACATTTAAGTCTTCTATCTAGTTTGTGTTGATTCTGGTGTGCATTGTAAGTTGACACCATTTATTGTAGAGACTGTCTTTACTCCATTGTATGCTCATACCTCTTTTGTCAAATATTAATTGATCAGATGCTGTCTGTGCCTGGCCCTCAGCATTCTGTTTGAATTTACAAGTGATCCACAGATTGTGGCTGCCTCTGCCAGACTTGCTTGCTTACATGAAGGACTAAGCAATTCTTCAAATCTGACTTTTACCAGCACTTGGCTCCAAGGGTAGGTTGGCAAAAATCCCCATATACCCCTAGATCCACCTCCACCTGCCTCTGTCTGCTGGCTGCCTCTTTGTCTGTCACTGAAAGAGCCTCTGACAGGGTCATGAGGATGAGGCTAGTAGATCTCTTGTGATGGCGAGATAATGTTTAGGCTTCAGAGAAGATGAGTGAGTCCAGAGCCTAGGGTAATTGCTTTCTCCCAGGCTAATGCTATTCAGAGGGCAGTGCTTTACCCAAGAAAGGCGGTGACTGTGGTTTGGAGAATGACTCAGCGCAGGGAACCTGGCAGTTCCCCACACAGCCTCCCCCTCAGTGCCACCAACCCTAGACTCTCCTTAGGCTGCTCTCGTCTGCTCCAGGCTCCTTCTGCTGGAGCCCAAGCTGAACGGCTGTGAGCACAGTCTTATGCATTTTCCCTGTAAGAGGGTGTCTGTGGCTCCAGCATATTCCATCTCTCTTGGGTGGACAGAAACCCTGCTGCTTTTCACAGCCAGATGTTACGTGGACACCTCTGACCAGCTCTGGTGCTCTGGGCCGCAGACCCTGGAGCCTCAGCTGCCAGGGGAAGTGGAGTAGGTCCTATTCATGCCCCTGCCCTTCCTACCAGTCTTGATGTGGCTTCTTCTGTAAGTCCTTGGGTATAAGACTTCTCTTTAGCCAGTCTTTAATTGGAGAGTCAAGATAATTCTTCTTTATTTCTTTATTTTTTATTGATTACGGTCTCACATAATTGTCCTTATTCCCCCATTCCCACCGCAAACCCCTCCCTAGATATGCCCCACCTCCACCCCCACCCCCCGTTGTCCATGGCCACTGGCTAGGCCCATATGTATGCACACAAGTCCTTTGGTTGATCTCTTCCCCTTACCCCCACCCTCCCTTACTTTCCCTCTGAGGTTTGAGAATCTGATCGCTGGTTCTCTTTCTCTGGGTCTGTTTGTGTTGTTCATTATAAGATAATTCTTCTTTAATTTAGTTAACTCCAATTTGGTCCTGGGAGGAGGTGAGTGTAGCTTCTACTCCACCACCATCTTGAAAGTCCTCACTATTTGTTTTAAAGCCACATATTATCGGATGTTTACAAACAAAATTTTGAACCAAGCTGGGATTTGAATAATCACCATACATTTTTGTCCAACCTATGTCCATGTTTGGACTATAAACAGGTGGTAAAAGCTGCAGAAATATTGAGGAGTGTGCACATCCTCTCCAGAACAGCTACCTGATAAAGCTGGGGGCTCCAGTGAATGGGCCAGGCCAGAGAAGGAGACAGGTTATCTCTTAATTTTATAGGAACAATTGTATTCCCAATTAAACTAGAGATTGTCAAGGGGAAGTTAAGAACATTTTTCAAATGGTTTTAATAAAATTTGCAGAATAGATGAATCTCTGCAAATTTTATAAAAAACAAATATTACATGATTTCCTACTATGTATCAGGAATGCTGGGAGATGCTGATAATTAAACAATGAGTGAAAAGAAATACAGCTTTGCTGCTATGGAACTTTTGGTCTAAAGGATACACCAGCACTAGAAAAAATAAATAACAAATATACAGCCAGAGATTTGCTGAGAATTATTTTAAAAATCCTGATTTTTGAATGGGTATGAAGAAAAGCATCTTAGGGAAATCTATAGTTGCTTTAATTTTCCATGCTTGTGTACAGTTAGAAAATGTAACGTTGGTTATCAAAGAATTGGCTGTAAAAGGAAGAAGTAATACCGAAAGAAGGGAAACAATGTTCAAAGAAAACATGGGTCATAAAGCAAAGTCAGTATGACTTGAGCAAATTAGTTGCAAATCATGGTAAAGAGGTAACTACTGGGCCTTCAAACCATGTTAAGCAATAAAGTCTTTATCCCAATAGCAAATAAAATTAAATAGAAATGTTAAACAGGGAAGTAAAATCATAAGTTTACATTGCTTTGGTCTTTCATGTAGAGCAGTGTTTCCCAAAATGTGGTACACGTACCCCCAGGGGTATGGGAAGAGTTTGGTGGGGGTACATGTTGCACTGGAGTTTGGTGGGATATGCACTGCACCATGCTTAGCTGCGCCTAACTCTATGTTCTCATGAGTATGAGGGGTACTCAGCGTTACAAAAATTATAGAAGGGGTACACATATGTCAAAAGTTTGTGAAACACTGATGTAGAGAATGGTTTGGAGAAGACCAGAGTAGATTCACTGAGCCAAACCGGTTTCGGCTCGAGACCAGACTAGATTCAGAGACTAGCAGAAGGAGCACAAAGAGGTGAGCCATAGAAATGATAAAGTAAATCTAAGATTTTGTACTTTGTATATTGACTATGGCTTGTGAGGAAGAGGAATGGATGAATAGACTTCAAATCGTCTGGCTTGTGCTTCAGGATGAATAATTTAGTTCTTTGTGTGTGGCTGAGTACTTTCATAGCAATGATTGGAATTTAGATTTAGAAATCCTTTGAGGTATTATTGAGGCATTCAGATGGGTATATCTGGAAGCTAGTTAGGTATACGACTGATAGCCTAGGAAGAGGTATTGGCAAATAACTGTGAATGTCATCCACCAATAAGAATCACTGACGCTCTGGGGATTTTCACAAAACAAAAGTAGAAGACAATATAAGAGAGCCTGAGCAGCTGCCATTAAATATCAATGCTTAAATGCCAAAACAGTAGCCTTAGGGAGGCAAGATGTTCAAACTTGGAAACACAGATTGTAGGCAGAAACACAGTTTTCAGCAAGTTTATTGCAGAAAAAAATAAAGGTATGAAAAGTGGAGTCTCCTTGTTGTGGAAAGGATAAACTCATTAATTCTACCTGCTGGACTAAAACATTATTAGCCAAATATGTTCCCCCACATGTTCGCTCTTAGAATTCCTCTTACTCAGTTTTTATCTTTCTTATTGACCTTTATCTTTCTTTTAGTACAGTATATTTTTCTGGTTTATCATATTAACTTTCTATATTCTCTGATAGCAATGTAAGCTCCAAAAAAGAAAGTTTTTCTTTAGTTTAGTTTTTATTTTGTGTTTTTTCCTGTGACAAAAACATATAGCTATGGTTCAATTAATATGTACTGAATGAATAAATGAAGGAGTATGTGAATGAGAAATAAATAGTGAGAGATAGAGAACAGTTATATATATATATTTATTTTTTAATCCTCACCTGAGGATAGTTTTCCACTGAATTTTAGAGAGAATGGAAGGGAGGAAGGAGGTGAAGGGAGAGAAGAGAGAGAGAAACATTAATGTGAGAGTGACACATTAATGGTTGACTCCTAGTCCCAGATGCACCTTGACCCAGGCCAAGGATGGAGCCTACAACTGAGATAAGTGCCCTTTACTGAGAATCAAACCCATGACCCTTTGATTCATGGGCCGACATTCTAACCACTGAACCAAACTGCCTAGGGCAACAATAACATATTTTAAGCCATTTAAGATATGAGGTCATTTTATTTTTTATTGGAGAAGAAGTTGGAAATGGTGTCTAAGTTTGAGTTATTATAGGAGCTTAAAGAGTCTGTTAGTATTTCAGAGCAGAGTTTTTCAACCTTATTTATATCATGGCACACATAAACTAATTACTAAAATCATGTGCGGCACAGCAAAAATATATTTTGCCTCTCTGACAAAAAATATTGATATGCATTTGATTCATTCACAAGGAATGGCTATTGTTGTGTTGGCTGTTGTCACTTTTTTCATTTGACAATATAGGGAAAATTGGTCAGTGCCCCTGACTAAGTAGTCAGGTATTGCATGTTTAAAAAATTATTTCAGCACACCAGTTGAAAATCATTGATCTAGATATTTGGAAGCTAATAAAACTTTAAAAAAATAAATGACAGAAGAGTACTATTCTAAAATGGTATTTGTTATAAAACAACTTTATTAGATTATAGTAAAACAGTTCTAAAAATGACTTAGAAATCTGTCCTATACCACAAATGTTTTGAAAGGTAATAGCATTTATAAAGAACGTATGTAAGTCTAATTAATGCAGTTTGATAAAGCAAGCAGTGAGTAATGAATGAATAGCAAATTTCTTTACTTTTGTTTTTATTGTGTTTTAGAATAAGGAAGGAACTCAGTACTATGGCCAACATAATGTTTTGTTGTATGTGGGTGTATTTGTGTGTTTACAAAAGGGCCATTTAGACTAGACTTTAGGAATTAAAATATGTTGTTCAAGAATTTTTTTATGAATTTCAAATGCACATTTCTGGAATTCTGGTGATTTATTCCTAGCCTAGTTTTTTCTTGTCCCCAAAAATTCAGCTAGTGAGTATAGGACACTCTTATTTTTCTGCCCTTATATATAGTGTGGGTATATAAGCAACTGTTTATCAATTTTATCTTCTGATCAGTATTTGAGCATATCTATCCTATAAATCTAAACTCAGAGCACCTGAATACTTGTATTATGAGGAGTCCACTGAACAATTTTGTTTTCATCTTGAAAAGAAAAAAATGAGGAAAGAAAATTGTACTCCCTTTCTTCAATCAATGGAATAATTTGGGCTTTTACCTGTTTTCATAGGAGAATATAACCTCATTTACTGGGGAATAGTTCTTGTAATAATTTTAAATTTTCTTCCTAAAATCTGAGTAAAATGTGCCTCATTCTATGCTACAAAGTAGATTTATCACTCAGCCAAATCACCAGTGTATTGAGTTCAGAGTATATAACAAGGAAAGGGAAAGAGCAATATAAATGTCCATTCACACTTAGCTAGGGGTATAGTCATAAACTAATGCTAATAAAATCAGGCACTGAAAACTGGAAATAAGTCATGATATGAATAATATACTTTCTTATGTCTAATGAAAAATAAAACCTCCATGGTACCCGAGACAAAATCAAGTGATTCTGTTTCTATTCTACTCTTCTATTTACTTGTAGTTGCGAAAAGCCCAACCCCCAACTTTCCAACCCAACCCAAGCAATCTGGGATCCTAGTTAGCAAATAGCAAACGAAAGTGAATTTGATGGTCCTAATTTGGCATCGTCTTTTAATTGCTTATATAACTACAATTTTCATGTACTTTATCATATTTATTTGATTGACAATATCTCATAGCACTAAAACATCATTGAGTTTGTAGGTATTGTTGTAAAATGACAAAACCATTCCTCTCTTTCATTATCTCCATGCACAGTTTTCTAAATGTTGAGCTTTCCATATATAGCACTGTGCCTATTCCTATGGCAATGGCTTATGACTTAAATGTAGATGCATTATGTAGGTTAAGAGTATGACCTTTGGAGTCACAGTTGAGTATGTTTTAAACTTATACCAGCCACTTACTTTCTAATTACCTCACTTTGAAAATATAGATACCACCTATTGAGTAGAGTGCATTTTAGGAGTCAAGGACATACTCCATGTCATTTAACATGATGCTCAATTTGTAAAAAGCCCACAAAACGGTATGATATCGTTAATATTAGCATGGGCCATGCTTATTTTAGGTCATACTACATCGCAAAGGTATCACTAAATGGAAGTCAGTGTGTAATCACCAGCCATGATGCAGGCAAAGGAGGGTTCAAATAACACTTTTCACTGCTTCTTTATTCACCATTTCTAGAAAATGTTTCCCTCATATGAGGTATATTTAAGCATGTCTATGTTTTGCCATAATAAATATTCTGCATTTGGTTTGCCACAATCCTAGTATTCCTTCCACTCTTTAAGTGTGTATATTCTCTCCAAAAACTCTGAAGATACAATGGTAATCTGTTCTATGTAATAGATAAAGATTCTAAAAATCATTTTTGTTCATTGGTTTCCTAGAAAAATGCAAGGAACTAAGGAAGTGAAGGGGAGAAGTTTTGCTGTAAGGACAGGAGAAAACAAACAAACAAACAGCAACAACAGCAACAAAACAGAAGAAAATGACCTTGAGCAGTGGCTTGTTTTTTAAATACATGAAAGGAGACCCAATCATGAAGCACAAAGATAGTATAAAAACAGATAAGAGGAACAAACTCAGAGTCTGACAGTTTAGCCCAAGATAGGATCAGGCACATATCTCCAGTGGCAGATTCAATGAAAGTAAATGAAAACTAAGAAGCAGCCAGGCTGGCATTGCTCAGTGTTTGAGCATGGACCCATGAACTTAGGTCAAGATTAGATTCCTGGTCAGGGTACATGCCCAGGTTGTGGGATCAATCCCCAGTAACGGGCATGCAGAAGGCAGCCAATCAATGATTCTCTCTAATCCTGGATATTTCTCTCTCTCTGTCTCCCTTCCTCTTTGAAATAAATAAAAATATTTTCTAAAAATAAACAAAAAACTAAGAAAGAAATAGTGTTTACATTAGATCATGTATTTATTAATATTTTATAATTAGTTTACTGGAGATCATAATAATTCTTGAATGATTGTTAAAAGGTCTCTATAATAAAATATCAGTGAGTTATTATGCACATAACAAGGCTATATTTTGATAAGTAATTATATTATTAGTTGTAAATTGCTGACAAGAAATATATTTGAATCATTTCATTTAAAAAAGTGTTTAAAAGTACATGTGAGTTTATGTACAGAAATACCAGCATTCAATGAAGAATAAGATTATTGGATACTTAAGAAGTAGGAAAATTACAATTATATTTCTCTCTTTTTACCTGATTAAGAAAGGTGTAGACACTATAACATATATATTATTCAGTTGTATCCTGATAAGAAATAGTTTAATACATACAAAACAAAATTTAGAAGACAAACTATGTAAAGATAACTGAATGCAAACATTTTTTTTTAAACAAAAGAGTAATTGGCCTCAGATTATCCAGAAATCCATATATTCACTTTTAAATTTTCACCTATATGTATGTCCTTATTTGTATCCAGATTATTATTACTATTAAGATTTTATAAGATACTAGATGCCTAGTGCATGTAATTTGTGCACTGGTAGGGTCTCTAGGCTTGGCCAGCAATCAGGGCCTATCAGGGCTTTCCTTCATTCCACGCTACCCCCTGTTGGTCAACACACATCATAGCAAGTGATAGAATTGGTCTCATAGTCAAACTCCAGCAGGGACACTTTGCTTCTAAAAAACGCCCATTGTAATACAAATTTTATTTTCAATATATTCTTTAAAAGATACCAGGGTTTTTTATTTTTATTCAATTTTATCACTATTTCTTTACTCAATAGCTTTTATATCATGTTGTTGTTGTTTTCATTTTCTCCTTTCTTTCCTTTTCCTAAAAAAAAAAAAAAATGATTTCTTCTCTGTTTCATGATTTATTCCCTCAACTTTAGTTTAAATGAAGAACAATAAAATTATTTTTTTTAAAAAACAACATAAATATTCATGTGACTATAACATGATCTCTTCTAGAAAAACCTTTACTAACTCCCCCCCAATCTAAAGTAGCATTTCTTGTCATTATTTTATTTTTATTTAGCTAAATATTCTTCCTAATACATTATCTCATCCTAATATTTACATATGTGAAAAATTTACATATATTTGAATATGCATATATTTCAGGTTTTTAAATCAATTTATATAATCCTCACTAATACTTATTAATTAAATAAATTACCTCAGTCCCTTTTTTTTTTTACTACAAGCCATTTGTATTTTGTTTTTCAACTTTAAAATCTATCAGCTATAAGTAACAAAAATCTAATGAATAGGAGCTTAATTATGCAGATATTTATTGCCCCATATACCAAGAAGTAAGAAAGGAGTGGTTGCTGGCATCAATTTGCTCAACAAAATCATTGGGATCTGTGTGGGGTTTTTTATTATTATTTTATTTTCATCTACAACCATGGCCTTTGGTGTTTTGTCTTTTTGTCCCTTATAATTACGGTAGGACTACCACAAACTTTAGCATCAAATCTATATTTCAGATAAGGGTAGTAAGATAAAGACATTTTTTTCCATCTTTGTAAAGCAGTAAAAGTTTTGCCAAAAGTTTCCTAGTAGACTTACACTTAAGTTTTGCTGGCAGAAACTAGACACTCCTTCTCCTTGAACAAAGAGAGGGGAGAACCCATTAGAAACCCATTTGGCCCGACAATAGACTTTGCCACAATGGTGTCTTCCACGCCTTGCTCATATTCCCAGCTCCTGGCCTCTGGGAGGACTTTGGCACTTTAATTTGTCTTCGTATCACTGTGCCAAGTACTTCTGAATAGTTTGAAATGGAATTAAATTGGATCATCTTTTTTTGTGCTTTATCTTAAAAACGACCCTCCCGTTTCCCCTTGGCACTAACAATGATTGATTTAGAACAAAGGAACAAGGAAACCATACCATCAGTCCTTCTTAGCAGTGGTTCTGAATCCTTTGTTGAGCTAAACAATATCTAACAATCTTTTCATTTGTCAAGCTTTCCTTACAAATGTAGCCACTGATAACAAAATTCTTTTTTTATGACCTATGTATTCTTTTCAACTTTTAATTCTGCCAAAGACACTGAATAAAACACCAAATATTTACCAGATTTTTAAAAAGTATTGAAAGTGATGAAGTATATGAAACCGACTTCTTTTGCAAATAAAATAATTATAGCGCATCTGGCATCGTTTCTGCTGGCCCTGCCCTGCTGATTTTTCTCAGTAGGAACCTGGGATTCCAGATGTTGCCGATGCAGTTGGATGGTCACCCACAGTCTATCACCCTAAGGCACAAGGACCAGAGCCAAAATTGACTCAAAATTTCTGATGCCAAAAATTTTCAGAACAGCTGTGGTACCTTGAAAACTGATCAGGTCCCAAATTATCAAAAGTCAACTTTACAGAAATTGTTTTATTTATAAAAATATGAAAAGAGGCTATAAAGTGTTTAATTTGTTTATATAAATTACCTATAAATGTTTATTATGAAATGTTTTACTCACCATAAACTAGTGTCATAAGTTTTATCTCTCAAGTTATTCTCTAGATACAACATTATTTTATTTGAAACAGAATATTATGTATATACTAGGTACTTTTGTGAATCCAGAAGGTAAGATTGCTCAAGGTATTATGGAAAACATTCTATTTTCCTCTGACTTGAGAGTTTTATTTAAATAAATAAATATATTTAAATAAATAAATATATAATATATGCATTTTCTGTGTATGATGCTACTTTCACTGTATCATGCTTCTTCTCTGACAACCAGAATAAAATACATAAATAGCTTTTTTTTCCCCCCATAAAACCCAAGGTTTAGCCTTGTTAGTGCCCCTTTTCCTACTTCATCAAAATACCATTTGAGCCATTTTCTTTTCTTGAAACCAGAACCTAAGATACTACACTTCTCTTTCTATTTCCTTAATTTCCGTCTATGTTGACTTCCCCGCTAATTTCTTATCATAATAGTAGTGATGAAAATAAATCAATTAGACTATTAATTTAATTACTTATTATCAAAAGGTATGATTAAAAATGACATAATTTTGTGGCATGTTTATATATAATATATAATTCATTTAGTTTTTACTTCACACATAACTTGTGTGTTAGTTTTCCATTGCTGCTAGAACAAATTACCACAAACTTAAAGTAACACAAAGATATTATTTTACTCTTCGGGAGTTCTGAAGTCCTAAAATCAGTCAGTCAAGAAGGGTGCATTTATTTTGGAAGCTTCCTCTCTTTTTACCCACAACTTCCCTTACTTCTATCATCACATATTTTTGTTGTTGTTGTTGTTGTTGTTATTCTCTCCCTCCTGGCTATCTCTTTTTATAAGGATCCTTGTGATTATATTAGACCCTCATAGATAATCTCCTCATCTCAAACTCATTAACCCAATTATATCTGATAAACCCCATTACTATGAAAAATTACATATTCACAGATTTTGTGGGATCAGGGTGCAGACATCTTTTGACCTCCATTAATCTATCTACCCAGCCTTTCTTTTTAATTATTATTTATAATTTAATTATTTATAATTTAATTATTATTATAATTATACATAAAGTTATTATATAAAAAGACCACCTCACATAACTAGCTATCACCAACTAGATACTAACTACCTAGAAATGAACCAAAAATGTGAACATAGAGAAAAAAAAATAAAGAAGTAAAATATATATAGTCAATTTTGCATCATTTGTTATAGAATAACATATTGATCCTTCTTTAATCATTCTTCGTTGTTTGATTTTCTTTAATCACAGAGATTTAGATGGACAAGATTATAAGAAGAAAGTGCTGATGCAGGAGGAGTTGTGACAGAAACTAAGAGCCTGGTAATCTTTCTGGGGCCAAGGTGTAAATTCCAAAGAATCAACTTCCTCGGGTCATATGCAAAATTTTAGTACTTATGCATAAACCCTATAGTCTTTTTAAAGTATCTGCAAAGAATATGGATTATCAAAACACACTCTATAACATAAAAAAGATAAAACTATCATAAAAGTCAAAATGTATTTATTATACCCCATTTAAGAAATTTAGCAGGATGATTTACTTATTTCATTTGATCCTCACAGAAGTCCTGGAGTAGATAGATAGGAGACTCAGTGGAATCCTATTTTCTTTTCATTAGCCAGAAAAAGGATTTTTAAAAAGCTTAGAAACTTCACCCAGTTGAAAATAACTTCAAGTTTTCTCACTGTGCAGAATATAGTCAAACACTGCTGTAGTTAAATATTTTACCCTTTGTTCTCCCTGCATGACCTACAGTAATAATCTGCTTCATGTTGGTATTTACTGCTGTGTTGCTAACAATTAACCTGTTAACCGAGGGGGACCTATAAATACGTCAAACATAAACAATATCGGGAACAGGTAAGACATATGAATACGTCCTTGAAATAAATGTTGTGCCCTGAAAGGGACGGTATATATTTTTTGTAATCTTTATAATTGTTTGTAAAATTTATAATTTTTTAATTCGATGTTTCCATTTTTTTGTTGGTATTCTTTTCTGTTTGTTTATAATTTTGTATTTTCCTTTGTGCTTCATATATAAATAAACAAAAAGATAGATATATTTCATTTATTTTAATTAAGTATAAATTTTAAAAAATAATAATATGAAATTACGTCCTCCAGGCGTGACGTACTGACACGTCCTAGTGAAAGAGTACACGCCCATTACAGGTTGCATAATTAAAAAGGGAACTCCCCGGTTAACAGGTTAACTGAAAGAGAAGTTGGGGTGCTTCACTGGACTGGAAAAAGTTTAGCTAAATCAGAAAGCAGGTCTAATTAAGTAAGTGTGTTCTATATCTATAAAAGGCTAAGTTGACTCATACATGCACGTTTCATATAAAGCTCTTGCTGGTGCCAATCGCATGTGTGTGTTTCAATCTTTCATTGTCGATCTTGAATGTGGTTGACACTTCTATTATAGAGAAAAGGTGAATAGCAATATTAAAATATTTCTTTTAATTAATTTACTTTCAGTGTGCATTAATTCATGCACCAAGCCACTATTTTAATAATAAAGGTCTAAATTTTCATCAGCTCTAATTATTTTAACATTTACTTCTGATAAATAGTGTAGACTTAGTTGTAAACATCATTTTAACTCTTGATTTCATTTTAAATAAATTATTTGGGGTTTACTTTTTTATTTTGCCTTTCATGAACTTCTAGTTATCTTTATCAATTTACTTTTGTTTATAGTTATGTTATGAAAAGTTTAATTTGACTATATATTATTCTTTCTCATAAATTTATGATATAAGGAATAAATCTTTTTTAAAATATATTTTATTGATTTTGTACAGAGAGGAAGGGAGAGAGAGAGAGCTAGAAACATCAATGAGAGAGAGTCATTGATCAGCTGCCTCTTGCACACCCCCTACTTGGAATATGCCCCCAACCAAGGTACATGCCCTTGACCAGAATGGAACCCGGGACCTTTCAGTCCCCAAGCCGACACTCTATCCATTGAGCCAAACCGGTTTCAGCTAAGCAATAAATCTTTACCCTCTATCATGCTGCCATAAATTACATTAGTTGTCAAGTGAAAAGAATATCAGTTCAAATGCTTGATTGTGCAATATGCACATTATAATAGAAGAGTTACTTTAGTTGCTGTTTATCATTTTCTTTTTTTAATATATTTTATTGATAGTTTACAGAGAAGAAGGTAGAGGGATAGAGAGTTAGAAACATCAATCAGCTGCCTCCTGCACACCTCCTACTGGGCATGTGCCCGCAACCATGGTAAATGCCCTTGAGTGGAATTGAACCTAGGACCCTTCAGTCCACAGGCCGACACTCTACCCACTGAGCCAAACCAATCAGGGCTTATCTATTATTTTCAAACAGCCTTTTAAAAAGACATAAACAGATATCAAACATCTGCTAGTTTCAGATGACAAGTCATTTTAAGAGAAATAATTTAAACATTTAAGGTAAAAATAAAAATGCTTAGTTACTTTATGCTAACATAGAACTATAAACATTGTTAAAATAAGAATTTCTTTTTAAAGGTTTTTATATGTTTTGGACACACAGATCTATGTTTTATAGGCTTTATATGCACAACAAGGATAAAGAGAATGGATAATAGAAAGTAAGAATGAACTATTTGAATTTTAACCATGTATATTATCCTCAATGACTATTCTAAAATTTTTGAGACAATGTAACTAACACCCAGGTTCAGCTGCCTGCCCCAGTGAAAGCCAAACTCATGATACAGTGGTGGTGAGAAAGGAAAGAGGTTTATTTAAGTGTCAGCCACCTGAGAAGATGGAGGACACTTATTCTAAAGCCCATCTCCCCATGTCAATGTAGGCAGAGGTTTTTATAAGGAGAAAGAGTAAAATTACAACAAAGAAATCAAGGGGGAGGAAGTTGAAAAGTTCTTTCTCTACATGTAGGCCAGCACAGTCTATTCTGATAAGGACCTTGACACTGGGGTGTGTCATCCTGGTTTTTGTTTGAAAGTCAGAAAAGCAACTGGAGCAGGAATGCCTGACAGTCAGACTCTGTACCTTCTAAAGTTTCCCCCCCCCACCTCCCAGTAATCTTATACAAACACACTGTTTATCTGCAAGCTACATTACTGTCAGAGTCAGCATTTACAGAAACAATGTGAAAATAATGGTGGGGTGGTTTACAATTCCCCACTAGATTACTAGACCTCAATGCATTGATGTGAGTAGAAGATATGCACACAAGGAAGCATAATATTTGTTTCTCTATAAATGATAGGTAAGGACAATATTATGTATGTTTGAAGCAGGGGACCAGAAAGAGAGATAAAGTAAGTCAGGCTAACGTTTATTAACTGAGTTAAATGTTTTATATGGTTTATCCTATATAATTCCTTTTCAATGCTGTAATACTAGACTGTAGCATTATTTAAATTTCAATAGTAATATTACTGGGGCTATGGATGGTAAATACTATATAAGCAATCATAGTGTTATTGGAGGGACACTTTCAAAGGAGAAATTTAACAAGAGTGGCAAGATTTATCAGTGTCAAGTGTCAAATGACAGTAGTACACTATTGGAGATGCAGAGAGAGTGGGCGGACTGTCGGGTAGCAGCTGTCCTGAAGTCCTTGCTAAGCCTCCCTGTATTTCCTTGGGTTTAGAAAAGAGTAGGCTTTCTTTTAAACTATCCACTCTCTTTTCTGGATTTTTCAGGGACTTGTGCCTTTCTCCAATCTAATCCCTTTCCAAGATTTTCTCAGGCTAATTTCCTCCCCCTTTATGACATCACTTTGGTTCTTAAGGCACATGCCTCACAGCTCTGCCTCTCATTTGTCTTTTATTATGCACATACTCAGTGGAAGGAATTCCATCTTGCTGTTTTCTCCCTCCCCTTGCTAATACAGCAAAACAGTGTCAGACTCCTCCAAAGTGACTGAAAGGCTGTCTTTCTTGCCTCGGCAGGATGATGTCTGGAAAGAGGTAAGTCACTCTCTGGGGTGACTGTGAAAGTGCTGTTTCCCCAACTTAATAAGGCTTAGTTTGCTCTCATCTTTTTCATTAATAAGTAACTGGCTCTTTAATCTGACAATATAGCTAGTAAGCACCAGAGATTTGGGACTTGAACCTATTTATTTATTGAACAAATGAATTAAACTGGTGCCAGGACACAAAGGATACAAAGTCTTACCATCATTGATTATATATATACTCTGTAGGAACCTTAGAGTAAACTAATGCATGGTTAATATATCAAGTGTGGTAGATAGCCGGAAGAAAAGCAATGAGTAAAGACAGGGTAAGGAATTAAAGGAATAAGCCAACAGATACCCAAAGGAGGGACATTTCAGAGAAATTAGCAATTGTGTTCAAGGAAAAGCTAGAGGGCAAAAGGCCAGCATTAAGACTCTGATGGAGATAAGTGTATAAACTGATTTGATGAAGCCCATGATAATATATGGTCTGGTCTTACAGACCATAGCAGGTACTGATATAGGAGCACACTGAACAATTTTGATCAAAGAAGAGTCATTCCATGGCTTATATATAGAAAGAATCACTCTGCTGAGTGTTGGTGGAAGCCATACTAAAGAAGGGGTGAAAGTATTAAAAGGAAGATCAGGTAAAAGGCTAACTGTCTGGGACACAAAATATGTCTGCATGAATGAAAATTAGTGGTGGAGCTGTTCAAAACTTTACAACTATTTTGAAAGAATCTCTACAAGTTTTTCTGGTATTTTTATTTTGGACATTGCTGAAAAGAAAATAGAGATGCCAAGTTAAGACTTTGATATTGAAGTCTGGAGGACACTAACATGAAAATCCTGATAAGATCAGAGATTATAATTGGAAAGACCGCTGCTCTGGATATGGAGGATATGCCTGGAGAAGGAGTTCATGGATAGCAGGGATAGGATAGAGCCACAGTCAAGACATTGGAGGATGCTGACAATCAGTATCAAGCAGGAAAGGAAGGGGCTGGAAAAGGAAGTGAAGATAGAGTGAGCACTGAGTTCAAAAAGAAACAAGTAGGAAATACTAGCTTAAAATCAAAAAAAGATGACTGAGTTTAGTCTATTTTAGTTTAATATCATGAAATAATTGGTGAATTTTGTTGACTAACATGAAATAGTATCAACAGAAAAGTGGGGAGCACAAGTCAATCTGATGTGAGTGAGAGTAAGTGGTCAAGAAAGAAGAGAAATAGCATATACAGATAGCCCTTGCAAAGCTTAAAGCAACAGTAGCTGATAAGCAGTGTGTGGGTGAGTTTTGTTATTGGTATTGGCATTTTTGGGGGGAGAGTTATTTTTATATCCAATATTGTAAGTGGTGGACTAAATTGAATAAAACAATGATCAGTGTTACAAGCAAAATGAGAGTGAATAGAGAGCAACACTATTCTGAAAGCTGGAGGTAATATGATTCAAGAAACAGAGCACAAGAGACAAAAGGAACAATGGCGTTTGATAAGTAAAGACGCTTTTTCCTTCCTATTCAAATAGAAGGGAAGAAGGAGCAGTGGGGATCACGCAGGTGTGTAAGCAGGATTGATTGTAGATATATAGGCTGTATAATGCCCTCCCTCCCTAAATCTCCTTATTCTAATCCCTCAAATTTGTGACTGTTACTTTACATATGAAAAGGGTCTTTGGAGGTGTGATTACTAAGATTGCTGAAATGGAGCGCTAACCTGGATTATTCTGGTGGGCTAAAATGTGATCAGAGGGCATTTAAAGGGGGCAGGATGGTCAAGATAAAGAAGGAAATAGGAAAATGGAAGTCTAGATCCCAGTAATGCCAATGCTGGCAGGATCCCATGAACCAAGGAATGCAGGTAGCCCCTAGTAGTGAAAAAGTCAAGAAAACAGACTCTTCCCTACAGTCTCCAGAAAGAGTGCAGCGTTGTTGACATCTTAATTTTAGTCCCTTAAGCCACACTTATGAATTCTAACTTCCAGAGCCTCAAGAATCTAATCTTACATCGTTTTAAGCCACAGTGGTAATTTGTTAGCTAGAGGAAACTAGGTTTGATTGTGGGAAGGTAAGAAAACCAAAAACTAAGCACTTGTTTCCTAGAGAAGATGATATCTTCTGAGGAGAAATAGAGGAGAGAGAATGGGAGATATGAGTACAGAAGAGCAATCCAAAAAAATTTCATATAAAAAAAACTGGAAAACATAGCTAAAAAAGAAAAGTAATCGAGTCTCTCATGAAATGAAAGAGAAAATAGCCTGACCTATTGTGTTGTTTTTCCTACCCAATATTCAAAAGCTTGAATGCAGAAGAGAGGCATTTGTTATGACTCATCCAGAATTTTTTTCAATGGAGTAAGATACACAAGTGATTTGAGGACACTGCCTGGAGAGTGAGTTTCATGATGAGCAATCAATCAAGTCTAGACAAGAAATGCTGGAGCTAGAAAGGGTTGATGAATAGTGCTCACAAAGGTGACATCAAATGGTTTAGTACAAAACAGGTTGATGGTTTATTGGAAGGAGGGGGCTGGATGAATGCACAATCATAGGAAACAGTAATCAGAGAGTAGGTAGCAGTGATGAGCAAAGAAACAGAATTCAGAATTTGGGATGATTTACTTAGTGTAAATGAAATCACTACTAGTAATGCCTAATTAGAGAAAAAAGAAAAAGATTTTAGTCAAGAACAAAATTTATCATTCAAGGAGAGTAAATCACTACAAAATCAACACAGGGCAGCAAGAAAAGGGTGGATAAGGTGGTGTAGTGGCATTTTTTCAGGTAGAGCAGATGTTTTTATAAAGGAGTAATTTTTCTAAAAGCAGGAATTAATGATTTGGAAATTATCTATGAGAAACAAGGATGATATTATTGCTATCTATTTAAATGAGAATGTGTGTGTGTGTGTGTGTGTGTGTGTGTGTGGTTTTTAAAAAGTGTACAAAAGCAGCTGTTAAAAATAATAAGTTGTAAGATAATGATTTAAAAAAAACTTCTTTTCGTAAACTGGACATGCCAGAACAATAAAGCACAGCAACATAATATTACTCAGAAAGTCTATGTACCAATCATTTATTTTTATTAGAAATTTTCAAAGAGAGATAGAATTAGGAAATTATTATGCATAATAGGGGTCCAGTGCACGAATTCATGCACCTTGAAAGGAACTGTGGGCCATGATGCTGTAGTAGGTACGAGGGAGGGTCTCCAACCGCTCTCCCAGCTGCTCCTGCTGAGGCCTCCCGTCCCCTGTCCACCAGCAGCCCCACTCCTGCCACTGTCACTCCCAAGTGCTGACAACACTGGCCCTGCTTATACCTGCTGATGGTGCAGAGCAATTGGGGCCAGTGCCAACAGCGGGTGCTAGTGGGGCTGGTGGGAGCAGGGGGAGGTGAAGAAGCCTTCAGGGGCTATCAGGATTCTGATGGTGCTGAGTGATCGGGACCAGAGCCAAGCACCAGCAGTAGGTGTAAGCGGTGACTCCAGCACTGGCTGCAAGTGCATGTGGGGCTGGCACTGGCAGTGGGTATGAGCAGGGTCAGTGCCTGCAGCAGGTGTGAGTGCCAGGTGGGACTGCCGCATGCAGGAGCAGAGAATTTTCAGTAACCACCGGAGGCTCGCCCCAATGACAGTGAACGCCACCCTGCCTTGGTCTGGTGCCCCCTCTCACCTGCGCCACCATCTCACCGGGGCCAATGCCCACCATGTTCTGCACACGCCCCCTGGTGGTCAGTGCACATCACAGTGACCAATTGTCAGTTGTTTGGTTGTTCCGGTTGTTCTGCTAATTGGTCTATTTGCATATTAGCCTTTTATTATAGAGGACAATCTGACAAGGATCTGCTTCAATTCATTCAATATATAAAACTTTCTAAAGGTGTGCTTACAAATAGATGCTGAAGTAAGCTTGATCATCTGTTTCAATTTCTATACTATCTCGTAAGAGATCAGTGTGCTTCTACTACTTGCAATACTGAAATTGATGCTAAAGTAATAAAACACACCAGAGGAATAAATCAAAGCATGCAATGGAGTCTTTATCACACCCTTAGGTACAACAGTTTTGGACAGATATAGACCCTAAATAATTAATGGAATCCTCAGGCGCAGGCCCTTCACAAAATATTCACTTCCATTACATTTTGGCAGCCCAGAATTTGAATCTTGGGGATTTTTATTAGACTATAAACCCTCAATTAATTATGTTAATTAAAGAATTTTAACTGCAGCAATCATTAATCCTTGATTAAACGTAAATCAATGTCTCATTTGTAAACAGGGGGGCTATTTACATTGCGAGAGGGGATAACTTCATCAAGTAAGATGGGACAGATTTTAACAAGAAAAATGTAGTTCCACAACTAAAATGCAGCTACTTTAAATGTGCTGCAACTTTTTAAATTGTAATTTTGTCAGTTGGCATTATTACATGATTGACATATCTAAGCATGTTTCCCTCGTGTGGCATTGCTGCAGTCTCCATGGGAAATTAGTTATATTATAATTATTCTTCTGTTTAAATTGCACATGTCATTTAGCCAGTGTCATGTCAGCAAATATAATTTCCAAGCTTATTTCAGAATAACATATTAAAATTAATTCCTTTCAAAGTAAGAAGTATTCGTTAAATTAGTTACAAATTTTATTTAGTGTGTTTAGGGGCGAAATGGCTCAAAGACAATTTCAAGGGTCATATGCCATTTAGCAGAAGTACTGCTTTCTCTTACTTGGAATTGGGTTAAACAGAGACACCATTATGAAATTCTAAATAAGAAATTTTAAACTTATAATCTATTTTTTAAAAATCAGATAATAGATTTGCAAAAATTAGCAGAAGAGAATACAATGGCAACAGACTTAAATGTACCTACGTTTTACTCTATCCACTGCCTGATTGTACTGGTTTCTCTGAAGTCTCCCAGAAGTCCTAAGGCATCTATTTACATATATATTTTTTTATTCCATAGCTGTGAAAAAGATAAGAGGAAGGCTAATAGAAATGCTGTATGTGACTCTTCACTTTATCTTTCTGAAAATCTATATATCAATAATAAAAGCCTAAACGACTGTTATGGTGGAATGACCAGAACGACTGGTCACTATGGTGTGCACTGACCCCAGGGGCCAGATGCTCAACGCAGGAGCTGCCCCCTGGTGGTTACTGTGCTCCCACGTGGGGAGCACTGCTCATCCAGAAGCCCAGCTCACAGCTGGCAAGCTCAGTAGAACAGCCTCTCTCTCCCTCCTCCATGGCAGTGCTGAGGTGCAGTGAGCCTAGCAGTATGGAGCAGTGAGCATATGGGCAGTAAGGAGAGAGGAGTCTTTGACTGTAAAAGGGATGTCCACCTGCAAGCTTAGGCCTGTTCCATGGGGAGTGGGCCTAAGCCAGCAGGCAGACATCCTCTGTGGGATCCTGGACTGCTAGAGGGCACAGGCCAGGCTGTGGGACACTCCACACACACACACACACACACACACACACACACACGCACACGCGCGCGCCCTTGTGTATAAATTTGGTGCACCAGGCCTCTAGTTAGGTATAAAATTCCAAGATTCAAAGATCAGAGTCTTTCCTAGTTTGGGTACCAGCACTGTACACACCTGCTAAGCATCCTTATCTTAGAGTGTTGTCAGAGTGTAGGTCTTTTTGCATTGACTGTGTTGCAATAACCAGGTGAAGATGATATATGCTAACACCCAACAGAATGAGTTGAAGAGAGGAAGTTGCTGTGTCACATCTCTATGTTATACTGGGAACAGCGTTTTATTAGTTGTTATTTTATCTGAATTGTGATTTTGACATTTTTACTTTTTGAATAAGGCAACTATGATTTTTGGATAGTATGACACTGTTATCTGCAAACATCCCTATCCCTTGATGACTTTATCTCAGTTTAAAATTGATTGCTTCCTAAAGAAATATTACTTCCCTGCTGTCTGCTCTACGAGATCCCCAACTCTCCAACACATAAAGCTCCTGGAATTATGAAATGCTGTCACTCCATAGTCACCTCTCTGCTATAAGCATGCCAACTTCTCTGACACAAGTACTGCTTGCTTTGTAGTCTCCTCATCATCACTCTTCCATCTAGTGAGTTCCTCATTTCTCACCCCTACCTTCAACAATTGATGATTTCAGCTTTCCTACTTAAAGTCCTTCAGTGGCTTCCATTAAGTACTAAACCTAACTGCTGGCATGATCAGTCCCCGGCCTACTTTTCAACCTTCGTCTGTGCCTCCTCTTGCTCACCAAGCGTTGGACACACTCATTATCTTCCAAAACCTCAAATATGCCATTTTGTTTCACCTATGACTTTATGCTTCCCTTTTTTCTACTTCTCATCTCAGGACAGCTACTTCTCTTTTACTGTATCTCAAATGCAATGCCATTTTCTGAGAACTGAAATGTAAGGGAGTCCATTGGTTCACTTCAAAAAGATTGACCTTTTTTCTAATACTAATATGATTTTGATAACACTGAGAAGTGAAGGGCTTCTCAGTTCTTTCAGCAAAACTCAGTTTCTGTTATAAAGCCCAGTTCAAACTGCTCTCAGAATTCAATTACTCATAGTCAGACTGTTTTACCATATCATATGGAAAAGAATTTTATCTGTTGTTCGTTGTAAAATGATGTCTAATCTCCTATATTCAGAGTTTCTCCTAAGTGTAGTTTCATGGTCAAAACATTGACTTCCTCCTTTCCATAGCAGAGAAGACTCCTTTATTTTTATGAGGCAATCTGCCAGGGTTCGGAGCAATAGGCAACCTCGATACAACAACATTTAACTACCAGCGGCAGAACCAGAAACTCTTTATCAATCTCTTTCGTCCACGATTTTGCCTCCAGGAGTGAAACTCCTCTGCTGGTGCATGTTGAACGAGATTTAAAACTCTCCTCCTATTCCCTGACATTGTACTTTCCAAGAATACGGCTAGCTTCTGACATATTGTAGCCTCTGGAGATGGAGCAGTGTTTGTGTAATCAGCACTCACAGAGTGGGGTCCGGATCTCCAGGCAATTTTACCTTGGCACTTGAAGCAAGTGGGACATGCAAACCAGCCCGTGCTTATCTGATACGCACTTCATTTGTGCTTCAACGAAATGTTGAAAACGTACACTTTGATGCATCTTGGAATAGTAATGTTTAAAAATTGCTTCCAGATTAAGGATAACTTTTGTCTAAAACAAACTCCCCAACTGTGCATAGCCCACATATGTGTATGCTGACAGGTTTATATCACATGTATCCATGTACAAACACTTAACCGTAAGCCAATTAAACTAATCCAAAAGCAGATTGTAAAAATGTCTTCAGACTTAAAATGATCATCAGCCTCTGTGTCCATGAGTGCTAGGGTTTTGATTTAGTTTGATGTGTGGGTGGTACTTGCACCTTTGTTCAACTGATTCAGGATCAACCAAGGGGATGGATAGCCCAGATATAAACTTGGCCTAGAAACCCAAAGTGAAATTGATGTTAATACCATGCAATACCACAGGATCAGAGAGTCCAGAGTTTTGGAAACTTCCTGAGGGGCATCTATCTATTTTATCTGACTCTGAAGCAAGTCTTTTTGAACTGAAATCCCCACGCAGGCTCACCAAGCTTTAAAAATTCTCTACATTTTTTGGTTTCTTGTAGTTCTACAAGCACCCAAACCCTTGAGGTTTCATTTTGTATCTCAAGTAATTAATTGCAATTTTCTTTTTAAAGAGCAATTTAGTGTCACCTGTTAACATAATAAATATGCCTCCAAATTATATTTTAATAGTTATATTAAAAATAACAGACTAGCCAATACCAGTTTGGCTCAATGGATAGAGCATCGGCTTGGGACTGAAGGGTCCCGGGTTCGATTCCGGTCAAGGGCATGTACCTTGGTTGTGGGCACATCCCCAGTAGGGGGTGTGCAAGAGGCAGCTGGTCGATGACTCTCTCTCATCGATGTTTCTAACTCTCTATCTCTCTCCCTTCCTCTCTGTACCAAATAAATAAAATATATTTTTAAAAAATAAATAAATAAAATAGACTAGCCTAACCGGTTTGGCTCTGTGAATAGAGCTTTGGCCTGCTGATAGAGCTTTGACCTCAGTGGATAGAGCTATGGCCTCAAGGGTCCCAGGTTTGATTCAGATCAAGGGCATGTGAGTTTGGTTGTGGGCACATACCCAGTAGGAAGTGTGCAGGAGGCAGCTAATCAATGTTTCTCTCTCATTGAAGTTTCAAACTCTCTATTCCTCTCCCTTTCTCTCTGTAAAAAAAAAAAAAAAAAAAAATCAATTAAAAAATAACAAACCATATTATTGTATCATGACCAGATTTTTAACATAAATCATACATTATCAGATTTTATTAATTTGTTGTCATGTTTAATTTAGTAGTACTTTATTTATTTTGTACTGTGGGATATACATTTTAGTAAATAACCTGTGTGAAATATGTTCATAAATTTGTGTGAGATCACTTATATGTGCTTTCAGTTCCTGCTTTTTATAAACACAGTACCTGCCTGAGCAAAAAGCAAGAGAGAAAATCCATGATTTTTTTCTCTTTCTCCCTCTTTCAATCACACATGAATGACTCCCATGGGCAGAACCTAACTCAAAACTAACAGCAATAGAAGGATGAATGTGAGTCTGAGACTTACAGAGCAAGGGAAAAATTATGGGTACCTAACTGCCCTTATTTCTTTACCTTGTCACTAAACTGTAGTTAAATGAGTAAAAACCTTCCTCCATCACTCTTCTCATATTCATTTTTCCTATGCTTACATATCTTGTGTTCTCAGCTGTTCCTGTTGATTACCAGATGCACCTTGGGTTGCAAATGTTTTATACCTTGTAGCATAGCTCATATCCTCATTTAGGATAATATTAGACTTCAGTGATCTTGCTTACATTGGGTTGTTATAAATTTTTATTAACTTTGTGACTAGAATGACAGTACTATGAGGATGAGCAAAGTATCCCCACAAATTCCTGGCATAATCTTCTTCACACCCACAATATAACTAATTAAAAAAATCTTTATTGATTAAGATATTACATATGTGTCCTTATCTCTCCATTGCCCCCAACCCTTATACCTTCACCCCCCTGGTGACTGTGTCCACTGGTTAGGCTTATATGCATGCATAAAGTTCTTTGTTGATCTCTCCTCCTTACCCCACCCTCCCCTGCATTCCCTCTGAGGTTTGATGATCTGATGTAACTAATTTTTATAACAAAACAACCACCATTACAGTCCTCATCATCTTTCCATATTTGTCTGTTGTTCCTGTAACATAAGACTAATTAATGGTTGATAGGGTAGCTAAGCTTTTAGGACAAAGCAAGCATTGTTTAATCTCCTATCAAAACAAAATTTATATTAAATAAAGTAAACAAATGAGGAGTACTTTATTCAAGATTATTGCAATAGGGAAAAGGGCCAGAATTCAACCTAAGCTTAACTCCACTAAATAAAAAGGATTAGAAAAATTTTAAGAGCTGGAGTAGGGGCAGTCATAGGCTATCTGCACTTGCTAACTAGCTACATGCAAAAGAAAAGTAAGCTCTCTGGTATCCACATTACAGAACATAGTTTTACAAGTTGGGGCAAGGTTCCTGTCCTATAGTGTCACAGAAATGGAAAGATAAGGCTATCACCCTTAATGATTATATATCAAAGACATGACTCCCATGCCCTGGAGAAAGACATTCCTGGGTTAGATGCTCAAATTCACTAGCAATTAGGGAACTACAAATAAACTTACAATGAGATACCATTTCATACTTGTTAGAATGTCTATTATGAACAAGACAAGTATTAGCAAGTTTTGGAGAGGTTGTGGAAAGGCTGTGACATTCACTACTGGTCAGACTATAATCTGGTACAGCCACTATGGAAAACGGTATGGGTGTCCTCAAAAATTAAGAATGCAGTTACCTATATGACCCAGCAACCCCTCTATTGGATATCTACCTGAAAAATTTGAAAGCATTTGTTTGTCAATATATATGCACCCTTGTGTTCACTGCAGCATTATTCATAGTGTTCAAGACATGGAAACAACTGAAGTGTCCTCTGATAGATGACTGGATACAGAAGATGGAGTACATATATACAAGAAACTATTATTCAGCCATAAGAGAAGATGAAATACTGCCATTTGCAACAATGTGGATGGACCATGCTATGTGAAATGTCAGTCAGAAAAAGTTAAGAATGATTTGTTTTACTCATATTAGGAATATAAAACTGAAATAACAAATAAACGAACAAGAGAAAACAAAAATTCAAAGGCATCGAAAACAGTATGGTGGTCACCAAAGGGAAGGAGGGTGGAAAGAAGAAAAGGGTAAAAGGGGTCAAATATAAGGTGACAGAAGATGATTTGAATTTGGGCGGTAGGCACACAATACGATATGTATGTCATGTGTCATAGAAATGTACACTTTAAACCTATATAATCTTATTTAACTATAGTTCTATTATCGAATGTTGGTTTAATCATCATCACCTTTAAACCTAAAGGAAGTCAGACAGAGCCAATTCCAAAATTCATCCTTGATGCTTAGCTATTTGTAACAATGTCTGGTACTGATTACTAAGTCACTCATGTATCACCTGTAATTCAAAGCATTTTAATAAAAAAGAAATTTAATACAATGGAATCTTAGAAAATGGAAACCCAAAATATTTGATCTACTCAAGAGGGAAGTACAAACTAATTATATGTAGTATAGTATAATTTTGTGATAAGCAGATTTCCACTGGCATTTCTATTTAGTGCTTTAATATTTTATTATTAACAATACATTCTAATTTTAAACCAATATTATTATATTTATTAAGTACAATATTTTCAATGTGCCATGAATCTTGAGATTGAGAAGTGCTTTATTTGCATTTATTTCATGAACCACACAGAAACCATACAAGATTTATCTTAATACAATGAGTTATTTGCCAGTAAAGAGAGTTATGATGGTGAGGTAACCTGGCCAAATAATATATATCCATTGCCACCCTCTGCATCGCCAATGCCCACCATATCCTGCACCACTCCCCGATGTTCAGCGCACGTCATAGCAAGTGGTCAAACTCCCAGAGGAACTCCCATTTGAGGGGACAGTTTGCATATTTGGCTTTTATTATATAGGATATGGGAGGGGGAAAGATAAATTGAGAGAATAACTGTTGAGCTAAAAAAAATAAATCAATCAATCAAACAGAGGAAGACTTGATGATTTGAGAAATTCCAAACCTACCCAGATGGCAAAATGTGATAAAATTAAGACACTGTTTCTAAAAGTGTGGTATAGGAAAAAAAAAAAAATCAGGTGTATTCCTGTACAAACTGAAACTACTGAAAGGTAAAAATAAGATCACAGTCCATTCACAAGAGATGAAGGATGTGCCTCAGATCTTCTCACTCAAATTAGAGGACTTCTAGGAAGCTGAAAGGTGGTGTTTGTGTGTGTGTGTGTGTGGTTGTTGTGGTTGTTGTTTGTTTGCTGTTTTGTTCATCTAGCATAAAAAGCCTAAAATAAAGGAGGTATTATTTTAGAAATAGCTTTAGGTAAGATTTTTTTTTCCTTTCTGATTTTGGTTCAAACCCACATGAAATCTATGCACACCTGACAAGATTCTTGTGAACATTGTATCACTATAAGCTGACTTGGTCTGAAAAGGTCAGAGTGAGTATAAAATAAAAGAAACATTCAAACTCCCACCCCTAGCATCTACTGTCAGGATGCAAAGAGTATGCATTGTTATTCCTACCGTAAACAAAGTACCTCAAATTTCATGGCTTCAAAACAACAGAAAAATTTTATCTTACTGTTTGGATATGAAAGCCCTAAAATCAAGGTGGGGAGAGGACCGTGTCTGTTCCAGAGGTTTATATGATTCCCTGCTTTTTCAGTTTAGAAGACACCAGCGTTCCACTAACCAGAGTTCTGCCTGCTGTCTTCAGAGCCAGCAGTGTAACACGTTTAAATGACACCCTCTCTCCGACCTCTGCTTCTGATGATCATTTGCCTTCTCTCTGAACTCTGACCCTCCTATGCCCTTTTGTATGGACTCTGGTGATTACATTGGGTCCATAAGGCTTATCCAGAATAATCGCCCATTCAAAAGCACTTAACTTAATTGAATCTGCATTGCCCATTTTCCCATGTGAGGTAACATATTAATTTCCAGAGATTAAAACTTGGACATATTTTGTGGCTGGAGGTGTTAGGCAGCCTACAAACAATCTCCTTTCTGGCCCCTAAAGATTCACATCCATCCCAAATACAAAGTACATTCTCCCTATCCCCAAATCCCTCAAGTCTCAGCCCCATGAGGCTATCAATGTCCCAAATCTCATTTAAATTTTTATCAGTTCAAAGGTTCCAAATTTTATCATCTAAACACATGAATTCGTGTTTGGAGAAAGGCCTCGGTGTAATCCATCTGGAGGTTAAATTTTCTGTATCTGTTGACCTGTTAACCTAAAAAACAAGTCATTAACTTTAAATATACAGTGGAACATAGGACAATAACTATGGAAAGACCCATTAAAAATAGGAGAAAATTGGTTGGAGCATTTGATCCCTGGCCTGGGTATGTAACAGAGGCAACTGATGGATTTTTTTTTTCTTTCACATCAATGTTTTTCTCTCATTTTTTTTCTCCTTCCTCTGTCTCTAAAAGTCAATTAAAACATATCCTCGGGTAAGGGTTTAAAAAAAGAAAAATGATAAAATGGAAAGACAAAAGAGTCACCACTCCTGAGCAGTTTTGAAATTCAGCTGAGCAAAATCTATTCTTTTATTTTTCTAGCATTATTGAAGTTTAATTGACAGCAACTCTTTGGCTTTAAGCCTGTGAACTCCTAATCAAAGTACTCAGCTTAGCCCAACAGAATTCTGATCTAAACAATTGTTAGAAAATGAAATGGTGTTTTTTTAGACCCCTTGGTTAGAAATTAAAAATTAGTATATGGTAATAAACCACTTGATTCAATGAAATCTAAAGTGCCATGGTCAAGTAGTACCAACATTGTCTATTCTCCTCATAGAACATACAGCATTATTTTGTAAATCATAATTAAGTTTGGGGAGAACTATGAAAACCTGAGCCCAAAAATTTTGGAGTGTCTTTAATTCAGTATCTGGCATCCTATAAAATAAAAGGCTAATTGCAAATGGACCGAACAGTGGAATGACCAGTCGCTATGACACGCACTGACCACCAGCGGGTAGACACTCAATGCAGGAGCTGCCCCCTGGTGATCAGTGTGCTCCCACAAGGGGAGCACCGCTCAGGGAGAAGCAGGGCTCATGGCTGTCAAGGGCCTCTCCCGCCTCTGTGGCAACGCTAAGGATGTCTGGCTGATGGATTAGGCCCTCTCCTTCAGGGCTCCCAGACTGTGAGAGGGAACAGGCCAGGCTGAGGGAACCCTCTGCTGAGTGCACAAATTCCACACACGAGGCCTCTGGTTGTTATATAATTGTATAACCAGTTTGTTGTCCAATGTTGTGGTAAGAGGCAGGGTATAATGTCATTGAAAACGATAGAAATATGCAATATCAGTAAAATAGATACTAGTAATTCTTAGAATAGTTATGCTCACCCTCCATTATAAAATGATGATTCATTAGTTCAGAAGTTTTGAATATATTACTACTTAATGAAAACCAAGAGAGAATGTCAGCTCATAAGATATACAAAAAGTAATTGTGTAATGATGTATCATTATAACCTAATATATAATGACAATTGTGTTTCGTGTAAAAATATTTGAGACAGAAACTTGGATAGCAATAACCATGGACCAAAATTTATCTTAAGGAATAATTTTAAATTTCTCTAAGTACAATTTTATAAAATGTATTTTAGGTCCAAGAATGAGCCTTAACTTCTATCAAAGTAAAAATCAAATGTCTTTTTATATATGTAGAGAAATATAGTGCTTGAATGCAAATTTGGTATAGTTACAAAAGATTCTGATAAACCATTAAGATTCATATTACTAGGGCTCCACATTACATACAAGAAATTTCTGAGCTTAACCAGTGGTGAAGTTTTATTATTTTTCTTTAAAATCTATTAGGGGATATATAGATTCTTTTTTAAAATTGTATTTATTGATTACAGTGTTGCATACGTATTCTTATTCCCCCATTACTCCCTATCATACCCTCACCCCCTTGGTGTCTGTGTCCATTAATTAGGCTTATATGCATGCATACAAGTCCTTTGGCTGATCTCTCTCTCTCACCCTCTACCTTCTCCTACCTTCCCTTTGAGGTTTGATGTTCTGATCAAGATTCTTTTATTTAGTTATTTTTTCAGGAAGTTAATTAAAATAACCTAACACTTGCCAAAACCGGTTTGACTCAGTGGTAGAGCTTCAGTCTGAGGACTGAAAGGTCCCAGGTTCGATTCTGGTCAAGGGCATATACATTGGTTGTGGGCACATCCCTGGTAGGGGGTGTGCAGGAGGCGGCTGGTCAATGTTTCTCTCTCATCAACGTTTCTAGCTCTCTATCTCTCTCCCCTCCTCTCTGTAAAAAATCAATAAAATATATTTTTTAAAAATAAAAATTAAGCCGGGACCGGTTTGGCTCAATGGAAAGAGCGTCGGCTTGGGGACTGAAGGGTCCCGGGTTCGATTCTGGTCAAGGGCATGTACCTTGGTTGCGGGCATATCCCCAGTAGGGGGTGTGCAAGAGGCAGCTGATCGATGACTCTCTCTCATCGATGTTTCTAACTCTCTATCTCTCTCCCTTCCTGTCTGTATAAAATCAATAAAATAAATTAAAAAAATAATAATAAATTTAAAAAAATAAAATAACCTAACACTTTAAAACCACAATCTTTACTTAGAATATAATATCCCACACTTCTAAAACATACTATATTCTTGAATTCTAAAGGAAAAATGAATAAATGATTTATAGTATGTTAAAGTTTTAAAAAGTCACTAAGAGTTTATATTTTATGTTCTTTTATCATCCCAGTTTAAAATAAAATAATAATAAAAATACTTCCTAAAAATAAAGGCTAATAATATAGCCTCCAAACACTAAACTTAATTCAGTGAAATTGAAAAAAATTAAATCAGTGGATTAAAGGAATTTGAAATTAGCAATTTATAATAAAAAATCAACAGATATCTAGTCAATTAAGATGTTCAATAATTCTAATTAAAATTTAATATAGTTTTTCTTAATATATATCATAAGTGTAAGACATAATTTCACTTCTTATTATCTTTAAAATAAATCTCTGGTTAAACTATAATTTTACATGCTATGGTGGTATCCTGCATGAAAAATTGTTTTATAGTTAAATTCTGCTTTGGGTCTATTGACAGTGGTTCAAATTTACACATATTTGACTGGCTTAACTATGTTCCTTAGTGAAACACATGAATAGTTAGACTTTTTCATAGGTAATATATCAGCTAGATAGCATATAAAAGAAACTAGAATATTTCATTTCTATCAGCTTTGAATATCACATTTATACATTTTCCTTCTTTGTAAATAAGAGGAATCCATAGTATTTCTGTATTTTTTAATATATACTGTCAAGTTAGATATTTCATATTTGAATAAATAAACAGGTATATTTTCACACACCCTCTTTCTTTCTCTATTTGTATATTTTACTGTTTCTTTTTGTTTTGCCCTTAATTTGTTACACAGCAATATTGTGTATGTGTAAGATTTTAGATTTAATATACTGTATTGAAATAATATAGTACATACAAATGCTATGCACCTAAATTTCTTAAGTTTTGTGTAAAAATATGAAAAGTGAAATGCCACTAACTATAATTAAGACAGAGTTACCACATTTCTCATACCTTAATGTTTAGAGTATCCAAGAACTTTTAATGTCTTCCTTATTAAAAGACATTGTTACAGCAATCCATTTAAAGTTTCTTTTCTTGGAAACTTTAAATTAAAAAAACCAAGTGTTTCAAAATGTCAGTGAGGTCAGATGTTAAAGCAGAGAGATAATGATTCGCCACAATTATGTATAGAAATAGAACAGCAGGAATAAATGCTATGTGAATGTCTAAATCCAGAAGGGAAAGAAAATCTTGGAAGATGTAGGAGATTCTGTAGCAGCATGACAAAAATAAGTAGACAGAAAGCAATCGTGCAACATTAGTAGAAAGATTTATTATCTGTTTCAGTTATTTATTGGTCTAGAACTGCCTTAAATCTTCTAGGGCCCATGACTTGGATATACTGACTATGGACTGTGAAAATGTTATCCGCCAACAAAGCTTTGAAATAGAAATATAAAAAAGTCACATATACAATTTCAATTTTTCCAGTCATGTTAAATAAAATAAATAAAAACAAGTACAATTTATTCCAATAATATATTTTATTTAACCTATTTATCCAAAATATTATCACTTCAATATGTAATTATAATAAAATGTATAGAAATATTTTACATTTCCTTGTTTCTTTTGAAAAATCAAGGGTATATTAGCTTACTGCACATCTCACTCCAAACTTGCTGTAATTGAAGAGCTCAGTATTAACTAGTACATGTGGCTAGTGGTTAGCACAGCTCAGCCCCTACACCATTTCTGTGATCATAAAAACATTATTTATTTTGACTGAGGATTGTTTTTTGCAAACAAAAGAGCCTACCAAAAATATAAATTAATTATACCAGATTAAATTAATAGAGATTATCATTTTAAAATATATTTTTATTGATTTCAGAGAGGAAGAAAGATGGAAAGATACAAACATCAATGAGAGAGGATCATTGATCAGCTGCCTTCTGCATACCCCCAAGTAGGGATCGAGCACATAACCTGAGCATGTGCCCCTGACTGGAATCAAACCCAAGACCCTCCTGTCTGCAGGCCGATGCTCTATCCACTGAGACAAACCAGTCAGGGCAAATATCCTAATATATAAAAACCCAGGGTCCGTAGCAACTGATCAAAGGCTGCAACAAACACTGGAAGTCAGTTCTGCAGTCAGTACTGGGTTCTGGGAAAAATAAAAAGAAACTGTTAAGATTATTAAAAGGTAAGAATGAACTATGAGAATATAGCTGACAGAGGACTTGTATCCAAAGTATGAAAAGAATTCCTAAGACAAAATAAGGAAATAAACAATCCAACTTAAAAATGGGCATATCATGTGACTAAATATCTCACCAAAAAACATGGATTAAAGGCAAATTAGTAAATGAAAAAATGTTTAACATTATATATCCTGAGAGATTTATAAATTAAAACAAAGAGATAACCCTATGTACCTATTAGAATGACTACAACATAAGCCACTGATAATACCAAATCCTAGCAAGAATGTGAAACAGGAACTCTCATTCATTGCTCCTGGAATGCAGCAGTTGCTTTATGAGGTAAACTGGTAGTTTCTTATAAAATAACTTTGCCTTACCAAATGATCCAACAAGTACACTTCAGATGTTTCTAGGAATCACTAACAAATGTATTAAAATCAATGAGCACACATAACTTGCACATGAATGTTTATGTCTGCTTTATCCTTACCTGCCCCAAATTGGAGGCAACCAATAAGTAAGTGGATAAACAAATTGTGATACATCCAGATAATGTCATTTATTCAGCAATAGAAAGCATTAAGCTACCAAGCTATAAAAACACATATTAGAACTTTATATGCATATTGATAAGTGAAAAACGCTAAGATGAAAAGGTTGCTTACTGTCTGACTCCAACTACTTGACATTCTGGATAAGGGAAATGTATAGAGACAATTTTAAAAATCATTTGTTGCCAGGATTTGGGGGCAGTGGAGTAGAAAAGATGTACAGTTGGAGGACAGGGTACATTTAAGGCAATGAAGCTTTTCTGTATAACATTATAATGAAGGCATGACATTATGCTTCTGTCAAAATACAATGAATACAACACTGTAGAGAGTATGAATTACTAAAGTCCAAAATTGGGGTTTACACTCCATGTTGCGTAGAGAGTGCCTGGGAAGACACATGGGCATTTCCTTAATTATTGTCAGCTGAATCCAGTGGCCTCCACAAAGCCACATCCTGGAAAACAGGCCTTGCGGATGCCAAGTTGGGAGCGCCAGATGTAAATATTTTCTCTTTTCCATGTCCAGCACAGCTAGAGGGCAATCCAGTTCCTGAGTAGGGGTGGCTGGGGCTTGAGAAAATGAAAGACACAGATACAGAGATAGAAGGAAAAAGCTGGGGCCAGGTGGGACCACCGTCCTCTGACAGGGACAGGGACGGGGACAATGTGTTTATTTTATACAGCAAAAAAACAAGACGTTTTACTAACAGTCAAGACAAAGAAGATTATGTGCATTCTTGGGTGGGCCCAAGTCCTATTCATTCCTGGTGCTTGGCTGGATTTAAATAACAAAACCCACCCCCTGGCACCTGGGCTGAAGGTCAAGCTGACAACACTCCTGCCTTTTGGCAAAGTGTGTTTCCAGGAAGTGGCTTTGTGGACACCACTGGATTCAGCTCACAATAATTAAAGAAATGCCATGTGTCTTCCCAGGCACTCTCTACATAACATAGAGTGTAAACCCCAATTTTTGACTTTAGTTCATAATATATATAATTGATAATAACAAATATGTCACACTAATACAAAATGTTACTAATAGAGGAAACTATGTGGAATGAGAGAGGAGTTACATGGGAACTCCTTATTCTTTTTGCTCATTATTTCTATAAACCTAAAACTGCTCTGAAAAATAAGGTCCATTAACTGTTTTTAAATGGTATTCACCATAATATAGGTTTGACCATGTTACTGTGGATCTTCACAGGAGAGAAGGTTCACCCTCAAGTATCCATGACCCTTTTGGTTGTGCTGGCCAATGCTCTAACCACTGAGTAACAAAGGCCAGGGCTGGAAATCATTTTGAGTTTTGTTTTGTTTTTCCCTTTTGTTCTTCTGGCTTTTTCTTTTCCCTTTCCTTTCTGCTACATTGGACCTTTTGGGGCCTTCCTCCCATGCCATCCCCCTAGGAAGGCACCTGCCAACCTCTGACTGACAGGAGCACTTATCCAAGGCCAGAGTTCAGGTCTGCAGACTGGGTTGCAGCCTCCTCCGCCTCAGGGATGTGGGAGCTGAGGAAGAGGCTTTTAAAAAATAATAATAAAAGGGGGAAAAGTGAAGTCCTTCTCAGATCCCTGAAGGATGCAATGTTTTGCTGATCTAGATTCATTAGAAATGCCTTTTCATCCACTGGGACCCACACCCAGGCCTGCTGAAAGCACAGACCCTCACAGTCCCCAGGTGGCCTCCACCACCGAGGCCTGGTCAGAGAGCCAGGCCAGAGGCTGCAGAAACCTGAGCAGCCACGTGGGGGAAGTTCTTCTCAGGGGCCAGAACTCCTTTGCCAACTGACTTTGAGTCCTTAAGCTGGGACTGCACAACAAAAGCAACTGTAGTTTTTATTTTTTAAGTTTTGTGTGTGTGTTTTTTCCCCTTCAAATGATTTGTAGCTGTGTGTGCAGCACTTTGTCATAATATGTGGGCTTACCATAGAAGCAAATCTAATATGTTTTGAAGAGGGGAAAAAGCAGCTAACAGGATTGCTGCCAAAAAGAAAAAGAAAAAAGCTAGTGGCTTTCAGCAATAGATTTGTATATCCAATTTATTATTTCAGAGCACAGATAAGTTTACAAAGGCCTCTGACTAATTGCTAAGGACACTCATTTTTACCTTTAAGAAACACATATTATTATGTGGATATGTCATACCACTTCATAACATTAGTGGCTTTTCCCCAAAATGCATGAAAATGAAGATGTAAGCATTCAGTTTCATTATGATGCTGAGTAATACTTGGAAAAATACATAAATATTAATAATTTCACTATACAAAGCTAAAATATCCAAAAGCATATACTACAGAGTGAATGAATTGCATTTATAATAGAAAATACATTAAGCACCTAGTTTTTATTTAAATTTTATGTATCTGCTTAATATAATGTTCAGTTTTATGCTTTATTTTTAATTTAAGGAAATAAATTAGATCACTAGAAATAGGAAAGAATAGGGGTATTTTGTTGCCTTCTAGAATCATAGAAGAACTATTTAATCATCAATGTTTGTTTTTACAAGATTAACTGTTAATTTGAACCCAACTCTGGTATCAAAATAGAGTCATCATTATCTAAGTTAAAGAGGTGAACTTTTGAATTTTCACATAAGAATATGAACATTTTGAATTACTGAAAGAATCGAGAATATATTCATTCTTGATAATCTGGGATTAATTATTCAATAATGACATTAGAAACTTTTTCTATGATCAAATGATTTTTATGTAAATAATTGCTTTGAGACATGATTTGAGACTCTGCCTCTCCCTCAGGCCAGTGGGTACCATGTCAGTACCAACGAGGGCCATGGCCCCAGCCCTTGATTGTGAATTGGCGACTAAAGTGCTAAACTCTGCCCTGGCCCTGATAGTGGTGGCCCTGGCAGCCTCTGTCCCCTTCTTGGGATGCCCTCCAGTGATGTGGCAGGAGACGGAAGCCAGAGGGATCACCACAGGCAGAGACTCACACCGGCTTGATTCCTTCCTAGCCAAAGGTATTGGGAGATGCTGTGCTAAAACAACAGTTGCTTCTTTGGATTGAGTAAAAGCTTTACTATAAGCTCACAGTCATCATTATAAACATTTAGGAGTATTTTTTGCATTGCCTGCTGTTCCCAAAAGGAGGGATACAATGGTAATGTTGCAAAGGTAAGGTTGCAATGATGATTCAATTTTTTTCAAATACATTTTTATTGATCTCAGAGCAGAAGAGAGAAGGAGAGATAGATAGAAACATCAATGATGAAAGAGAATCATTGATTGGCTGCCTTCTGCACGCCCATTACTGGGGATTGAGCCTGCATGCTGGGCATATGCCCTGAGAAGGAATCTAACTGTGACCTCACAATTCCTGTGTCGATGCTGAACTATTGAGCCACACCAGCTGAGCATGATTCAAATTTTTGATGGTGCTATCCAGTGTATGGTATTTGAGTATTATAAAACATTAATTACTACAAAGCTGGGAATTTCTGATCATGTGGGCAGATTAATGGTTGGATCATGGCAGGTATAATAGTGGTTGTCTGTACTTACCCTCTTGACATGCAATTAGGAACTGTTCTTCCAGAATTTGCAAAGAGTAACCTTGCGTTTGTAAGCTAGTTTCTAAAGGCCAAATTCTGTAAAGGCCATGTGTTAACATAAAATTTTGTAGTTACATCAATATTGAGTAAATTTGTTGGTATGTCAAATTTTAGTTTTCCAGTTTTACTGGAATGTGAATTCCCATTTACAAATGTTGAGGTAGTTTAAGAACCTTAAGTGAGGTTTGAATAGTATTGCTGCAGTTATTGCATCCAAATTCTAGGAAAAATAAATTGATGCTGGAAGTTGGGAAAAAAAAAAAAAAAAAAGAAAAAGAAAAAAGAAAAAGAAAAAGAAAAGAAAAGTTCCTTACCATACAGGAAACTATGAAGTATGTCTATGGACATCATGGAATTGGAAAAGCAGTATATAGTGGTTTATCTCTGAACTACATTTATTACATTCCCTTTCAAGCATTGGCTTATAGCATATAAACTTATGAAGCAGTTTTTTCACCTTAACAGAAAAAATAAATTGTGATTTCCTTTCTTTAATAAACTCTCAGAGAAAGAAGTAAAATGTTACTTTAATTTTGGGGAGAACATTACTTAAATAAGGATATTTACCCTGTTACAGGAACCACTGGTATTTTAGTACTTTTTTTTTTTTTTTAATTCATCACAAAGCAAAAGTGCTTTCTATCCTTTTTGATGCCAAAAGTTACTTAGCAGAACACTGAAAAAAGTTCCTAGACTGATGCTGGCTAATGAGTTACATTATTTGAAACCATTTAAAAGTGTTATTTGAAAATAGAACTAACTTAAAATGGGATTCAAGAGGTTGCCATTAGCTTTATTTATCATGCTGGTCCAAACTTGTAATTGTAATCATGATTTTCAAAGACTCTAGTATTGGTTATTATTATAATAACAAATAAGATTTGTAGCTTAGAAACCAGCAATGAAATATTATCCTTGTTACTTCTCATCTTAAAATTCTGCTCCGCTGGACAAAAGGACAAACACCTTTTCTATTTATTAAAAAATGTGTTTAAAAATAGTCATGTAGAGACTCAACAGTCAATGAAGAATTTTCATGTATTCCTCAAATGTTATTACCAAGTAATATGACTAATTTGACTATTTAAAACAGTTAATGTATTTCCAAAAGGTAGTAATAGTAAATACTATCTGTTCTCAAAACAGATTAGCATTATAGATTTGTTTTGTTAGATAATTGGGTGCATACTAGAAAATTTATTTAAGTAAACTGTGAAATGTCCATTAATGTAGATGTCAAAGACTGCTCCTCAAGAATTGTTATGATACATCAACTAGTCCTTTCATGTAAAATAATTCCAGTACAATATAAACTTAAATAGAAATGTAAAAGTGATTTGAATTGCTACCCTTTATATTAAAATGGCTTAAAATGTATGAATTGCATTTATTGTTTTTAGAGTATTTTTTATATTTTATTGTAAGCATAATAGAAATGGGAGGGGAACAGTTATAGTTTTGTTCTCAAAAGTAGTGATTTGTAAAATTGATGTGATTTTTAAGACATTAGAAAACTAAGTTGAAAGTGTTATTTCTACTTCAATTTTTTGTTTTTGTCTGAAAGGTTTCTTGTCACACCTTGGTAATATTTAGATGAAATGGTTTCATTTTTAAAGCCTTTATTTCAAAATAAATATGTATATTTGTATGATTTATAAGTGTATGTGCAAGTAGAAATACATGTGTTTCTAAAACTATTTTGTATAGTTTTATTTCTGGATTACACAATAGCTAAATATTATTACCAAATCTCAAGATAATTTAATAGTATAAAATAAGTTTATACTATTAGTTATGTTTTACCAATAAAAGAACTGCAAATATTTTTTAAAGAAGTAATTTGTGGCCCTTACCTTAGTTCCTTGATGTAACTATCTTGCTACAAGAAATAACTTTATGAAAACTACTTCACTTTTTACCTTAAAGCTACATTGCCAATATCAATTCTGATATTCAATGAACTCAGTAGGAAAGTGTGCTCAAAAATAATTTTTAAAACTAAATATCATTATGACTATATTTCATTTAAAGCAATATTATGGTATCTTTGTTCAAATTATATATCTTGTCAACTAGTTGACAGTTGACATTTTATTAACTTATGAGCAAAAACATGAGAAGGTTATCAGATATGGAGTAAATTAGATAGAAATAAATAAAAATTAATTTACAGTGTTACCCAACATAGATAATATTTTGTGTAACTCTTTATAAAGGAACCATTCTGAAATTTTATGTTACTTAAAATGATAGAAAGAAAATCTCCTGAATTTTAAAAATAAAGTTGTTCTTGTAACTCCAAATTTTTTCATAGATCTAAATGTGTCAGTGTTCTCTCCTCTTTTATGATAACTGTGGAGAGACTGGTTCAGCACTGATGGAGTCTTTTGATTGCCTAGGGCTAACAGAAATTAGTTTTCACACTTATAAAGATAAAGTGAAACTTGCAAGCTGAGTTATACTGGAATATTGAGGTCAAAAGGATAACAATTCAAAATAAAGTATTTAAATTGAGAGAAATGATTGTTTGTTTTACTCTGCAGATAGCAGCTTTTTAGTTTTATGCTAGTGGCCTGGTGTGTGAATTTGTGCACATTGAAAGGAAATTAATTAGAAGAAATATTTTAATATTGCTATTCAATCTTTCTTTATAATGAAAGTGTCAACCAAGCCGAAACCGGTTTGGCTCAATGGATAGAGCGTCGGCTTGAGGACTGAAAGGTCCCGGGTTCGATTCCGGTCAAGGGCATGTACCTTGGTTGTGGGCATATCCCCAGTAGGGGGTGTGCAAGAGGCAGCTGATTGATGACTCTCTCTCATCAATGTTTCTAACTCTCTATCTCTCTCCCTTCCTCTCTGTACAAAATCAATAAAATATATTTTAAAAAAAAAGAAAGTGTCAACCAAATTCAAGATCAACAATGACAGATTGAAACACACACATGTGATTGGCACCAGCAAGAGCTTTATATGTGTCATGCGTGTGCAAATCAACTTAGCCTTTTATAGGTATAGAATAAACTTGCTTAATTAGACCTGCTTTCTGATTTAGCTAAACTTTTTCCAGCCCAGTGAAGCACCCCAACTTCTCTTTCAGGTAAATGTTAGCAACACAGCAGTAAATATCAACATGAAGCAGATTATTATTGTAGATTAGGGGTGTCGAACTCAATCAGAGAAGGGGCCAAAATCTAAAATCCAGCCTAAATCGCAGGCCGAATGGTTTACTGAACAGTCATAAACTGTCATTGTGATGGAAACGCAGCGGAGTGCAGTGATGACAGCGCGGTGCGGGCCACATTGCAAGGCCTGGCGGGACGGATTTGGCCAGCGGGCCTTGTGTTTGACACATGTGTTGTAGATCATGCAGGGAGAACAAAGCGTAAAATATTTAACTGTAGCAATGTTTGACTATATTCTACACAATGAGAAAAACCTGAAGTCATTTTCAAGGTCTAGCATTTCTTCTTTTCAGTTGAGTCAAGTTTCTAATCTTTCTTAACCTTTGTTTTCCAGACTATGAAAAGAAAATAAGATTCCACTGGGTCTCCTATCTACCTACTTCAGGACTTCTGTGAGGATCAATTGAGATAAGTCAGGGGAAAATGCTTCACAGACATTTGGTTAAAGTGTGAAACGTTTGGCCGAAACCGGTTTGGCTCAGTAGATAGAGCATCAGCCTGTGGACTGAAAGGTCCCAGGTTCAATTTGGGTCAAGGGCATGTACCTTGGTTGTGGCACCTCCCCACTAGGGGGTGTGCAAGAGGCAGCTGATCTATATTTCTCTCTCATCAATGTTTCTAACTCTCTATCCCTCTCTCTTCCTCTCTGTAAAAAAAAATATATATATATTTTTAAAGTGTGAAATGTTTGCATCTGGCTAAAAAGCAAGTCATGTTCCTAGGCTAAAGAAACACTCGAGAGAGGAAGCCAAGCATTGCTACGTGACATCATTACCCTGGTGCCCACAACCACCATTTCTGGCTGGATGGGCTCTGGGCCGCATTTTGTGCCATGGGTTCTCAGAAGCATCAGCTGCAATTTGGTGGGCTGTCACTCTGGGGTGGTGATGGGGCCTGTGTGTGTCCCACTTGGGGGAAGCCAAGTGATGCTGTGTAGGCACCAGTTCTGTGGTGCCATTTCTCTATAAATGGCCAGTGTGGGTAATGGTAGCTCCTGTGTTGAGCATCTTCCCCTGGTGGTCAGTGCATGTCATAGTGACTGGTCAGACAGACACTTAGCATATTAGCCTTTTATATATGTACTAATAAAAGTATAATATGCTAATTAGAACAGAAGTCCTTCTGGGCCACCTTCCAGATGAAGCCAGGGCTGCGAGGGGAGTCCAGGTCCTGGGTGCCTGCTGGTAGCCAGAGGGAAGCATGGATCCCGGGTGCTGGAGGAAAGCCGGTGTCAGCAGCCAGGTTAAGGAAGGCCAAATTTTGTGCATCAGGCCTCTAGTATATAGATAATCCCACTTGTCTATTTATGCTTTTGTTTTCTGTGCTTTGGTGTCATAGTCAAGAAATAATTGATAAGAGCAATATCAAGATTTTATTCTATTTTTTTCTAGTATTTTTGTAGTTTTCAGTCTTATGTTTGAGTTTTTAATCCATCTTAACTTTATTTTTGTATAAGGTGTAAGGCAAGGGTACAATTTTTTTTTTTTCTTTTTCTTCTGGAAATCCAATTTTTCCAACATAATTTGCTGAATAGATTTTCCTTTCTCCATTATGTCTTCTTGGTATCCTTGTCAAAGATCAGTTAATTATCCATGCATGGACATATTTTTGTATTCTGTTTCAATTGTCTATATGTCTATCTTTATGCCAGTGTCAAAGTGTTTTAATTACCATAGCTTTGTCACATTTTTAATTCTGAAAGTATGATGTGTCTCACTTTGTTGTGCTTTCTAAAAATCAATTTGGCCATTCTGGGTCTTTTGTGGCCTAATATAAATTTTAAGACTTTTTTTATTTTTTTACAAAATGTCATTGGGATTTTAATAGAGATAACATTGACACTAAAGGTAGTTTTGGGTGGTATGAAGATTTTAACAATATTAAGCTTTTTTTGATATATGAACATGGGGCGTCTTTTCAATTATTTGTCTTCTTTTATTTCTTTCATCAATATATTGTAGTTTTCAGTATACACACTTTTCATTTATTTGGTTAACCTTATGTTCACATATTTTATTATGTTTGATGCCATTGTATATAGCATTGTTTTCTAATTTTTTTTTGAGGGGGTAATTCATTGATAATGTATACAAATGCAACTAATTTTATTTTGTTAAATAAACTTCACTGAATATCATTTATAACAATTTTTCCCCAAGTCTGTATGAATCAGTATATGTAAAATGTCATCTATGATAGTTTTATATCTTACTTTCTGATTTGGATTCCTTTTTTTTTTTCTCTCTCCTAATTACTCTGTTTAGAATTTTTAGTACCACGTTGAATAGAAGTGGCAACTTCTGTTAATTAAGGATTGAATGAAACACTATTTCAGCCTTCAAGGAGCTCCAACTTAGCATAAGAGCCAGATAAATTAATTAAACTTATATATAATTACTATAATAAACATGCATTAAGGTGGGAACTATAACAACAAAAAATGCATAATAAAATTTCATTATGCCTTGGGGGAAGTATTAATAACCTGAAAACTCAAGAAAGCAAATGTATGTGTAAGGATAAGTAGAAGGTAGTAAAAGGCAGCAAAATAAGAAGCTGAAAAAATAGGCAGAGGCTACATCATGACTATAATATCCCACATTTCTTCAGATAAGATACAATTACTTTAGACAATAAATGCACAATAAACTCTGGTTGCTCAGCTATTATTAATATTTCTTTTGAACTATAAGAATAGCCTGGCCTTCATTGATGATACCCTGACTCTAGTCTTCCAGGTTCACCTTGAAAATGGACTCCTACCAAATACATAGACACAAATTGTGTAATTCAGTCAGGATTCTTTGTGTATGCATTAAAAAAAAAAAAAAGTAAGTTAGAATATAAAAGAAAGAAAATACATTGAATTAGTGAATTTGGGGAAAATAAGTTAATAACATTCTTTAAAGTACAAATGTCTTATAGTTCTTATAGGGTTTCTGAAAACTAATGTAAATCATTAGGGAAGAGTGTTTTTCTATTAATATGAATTGTAAGTGTCCTATTCGCTTTTGCTCCATTACTATGATCCTCTTTAGAATGTCAAGCAAAAGGTAGGATTAGGCTCAGGACCAGGGGTGATGCTTACCTGGGCATTGTGAACAAGTGGGGACCTGACACCATCTAGCTTCTCGGAAAAAAATAAATAAATAAAAGGAAGAGGAGCTGCACTAAGCATTGGTCAAATGTGTGTGATTTTTTTTTTTTCAGAAGTGACTATGGAAAGAAATTGGATATTGAAGATATCAGAAAGGAATTAGAAAATATAGTAAGAAAATAGGATAAGTTAATATTCTTCAGTTTTAGCCTTTGAAAATCTTCAGTATACCCTTGTTTGAAGCTAGTCATTACATAGGACAGCCATTTTTAAGATCAGTTCTTACACGATATATTTAGAGGCCTCAGGAGAATACAGATCTATTAAGTTATGAGCTCTTTGAGCAGGGATTCTGCCTCATTTATCATTTTAGTTTTTTAGTTTCACAATGTCTAGCATTACTAATTTCAGATGATAACAATACCCATTAACTAATTTCCTTAACAGTAAAGCAATGCATCAGTAAGCCAAGAAGTATAAGAACTAGAGAATTTTTCATCAAATACCAACTTTTTTCTACAAGGTCTAAACAACTTCTAATAAGAGAAAAAAGAAGAAATATATTAGCTACTCTAAATTATGGTAGTAATTGTTCTTACAGTGGAACTTCAATCACATAGAATGACTTACTTACAGTGATATAGTGCATCTTATATTCTAGAGGAAGTATTTTGACATTTAAGCATATTTCTACTCACCTGCCAAATAAGCATCACAAACATTCATTTTAATATAAGGGTTTTGGCCTTGAACTAAAATAAATGGCTATTTAAAGATGCCTTATAATAGAGCATACATACTAGAAGATTTGCCTGAGCACATATTGGAGCTCTGAAAAAATACAAACTATTTTTATTTTCCAGGGTTATAGCTGACAACATCTCATGGTTGACAGGTCAATCCTAATAAAACTATATATCTGACAATCGAGATGGCAAGAGGAGGGTACAGATCAATCTTCACCTAGAAAAGTTGATGTAATTTGTCATAAAAAAAGACACAATAATATTTTGACCTTGTATTTAATAAGTAAATGACCCTTAAATTTTAGTAACTTAAATCAGTTCCACAATATTAAATATATTTGCCTGTACTTTGGATGGAATAATGTGAAAATATTTAAATGTACCAGAATAAAAAGCCTATAAAATACAATATAAACACTCTGTTTTAAGGACAAGAAAATAGCAAAATATTTTTTTTATTTTACATGTATTTAATACATAAATAAAAATGAACCTCAGGGAATCCTTACATATCTTTAAAACTTATTGAACAATCAACAAATTAAATAGTGATACCTCATAAAATTACAATTGAAGTAATTTTCTATTGGAATTAAAAATTTAGATGAGATTTTTGTTGTTATTTTGTTTCGTAGGAGTCAACATTTTAATAGCTTCTATTAAAGAGGGTAGCTCAACTATTTATGCCCTGATAACTATACAACATTTTCTTGTCAACACTAAATCTTTATTTGCACTTGCCTGTGTCAGGTATAATTGATTTATTTATGTTGATAATTAAGCAATTATCCCTAACTTTGGGTGCAGTGAAGAACAAAACAAGTTAGTTTTGATATAGCACAGCTCTAGAACAGCTCTGTGGCCAGAATAAATAAATATATATAAACACACACACACACACAATCGCAAAAAGCCATCTATGTCTTTAAAATTTAAGTCAAATTGAAATTAAATAAAATTTAAAATTCAGTTTTGGTCACATAAGCCATGTTTTAACTGCTTAATAGCTTAATATGCCTAGAGACTATAGTACTGAACAGCACAGATTATGAAGTATTTCATCAATGTAAAAAGTTGTGTTGGACAAAAGGTACTTTGAAAAGGTCTGTATTGGCCCCTGCCTTTCTACTAGTGAATTAAATAATTAACCAATTGCATAGAATATCAAAATTGGGCATGTCATATTTTAACCTAGTAATTCTCCAGTTGAGCCCCTCAAAAAATTGACTCAAGCAAAACAATCTCCCTATTTCAAGAATGTGCATGTCTACTTCAACACCATTCTATACATCATTTATGTTGTGTTTGTCATTGCAGAATAACTTTTCAGTTGACTAGAAAAATACAAATCAAGTTGAACAAGAGCAGCATTTAATTAAGAGAAGTATGTTTTTGGGGGCCGGGTTAAGGAGTACAGTTCACTTCAAGTTCAGAAGTGTAGTCAGAGAGTAGGTTTCAGGTATTTTCCAAACAGGATAAATATAAGGCAACCATAGCAGCTCAACTTTGTGTTGATAACTCAGAATGTTTAACATCTGCCTGCTCCAGACTCTTGTCCATGAGGATGAGACAAAATTCCCAGTGATCTCATTCTCCCAAGAATCTTACTTCAGAAGTAGGATCTGGCAACTCATTTCTCTTTCAAGGAATAATTTGTAGGACTGACATATAATTATTATCAGTTCAGTTCATTTAATTTTCTTTGAATAACTATGCTAGTAGAAACTAATACATTAAAAATAAAAAAACAGAATTCTTGACCACAGCAGCCAGCATTTCTATTTACTGAAAATTAGCAACTTTCGAATACATTTTCTCTCACTAATTCTTCCATTAGGTGATGAAATATAATTTATGTAGGAAAATTATGCACAAGTAGTTGATCGTGCTTATTGCTTTATCCTCTAAGAATGAGATAATCACTAATACAAGTTTAAAAATTCCACATATACCAGCTACTTACATGTGCTCTTTGCCAAATGAATGAATAAGAATATACTAATCTAATTAATAAGGACTAGATGAGTCAAGATGTATTTAAAATAAATATATAGTGCATTTTGCAAGAAGAGCAATTTTTGCTTTTATTCATTTAAATATAATGTAATAGGAATATAAACTATTTTTACTGGAATAGCACAGCCTTTTCATGTACATATATATTTAATTAGATTGTGTCTGTCATGTCTTATATATTCATGGGACTTAAATTCATTGTGAGTTATACAGTCAATATTTAAATCTTTATATAAAAGTAGAGTTAAACGGGCAATATATTTAATCTAACAGCCACATTTTAATTATTCAGAATATACTAGTAGGATGTTGATTTTATTTGGTTTGTAATTATTGTTCTGTTTTAAATATAGAATATAATCATCATTTCTCTATTTTTCCCATTTCTGTTTACCTAAAAGGAAAAAGAGTATAAACTGTTACATATTCTGGTCACAATTCTTGGCTGACATGATTCATTTATGTTCAATAATTCACCTCTCTGTGTCACTCAGATCAACTTTGTATTCATATCTCTGAGTTACTTGACATTCATCAGGGCCTTGTTCTCTTCTTGGTCAGAAATTGAGGAAAGAAAAATAGTCGTAAATACATGAGGCTCTGGCATGAATACACAAAGAACACTATTCATGGCAAAAATACTCTGTGTCTGGAATATGAGATGCAAGGTTCTCACACAAAGCCTGGAGAGAGAGGAGGAGAGCAGAGAAAGATTGTGAACAGAGAAAGATTGAAACTTCAATTTGGGGCTAAACATTGACCATGTGAAGTGGCTTAAACAAAGGACTAGTGACAAATGTGACTAACTAAGAAGTCATTTTCCTTATAATTCCCTTTTTCACAGTGTCCTCCATCTCATCTCTGACGATCAGGGAGAAATGAAAGCCCCTGTTTATTGTGTAAAAAGAGTCTCACATCTTCCTTCTTGGTGGAAGGTAACACCATGGTGACATAGGCAGGGGAAAGTTTTCATAACCTTTATCCTCACTTCCAGATGATATTTAAAAAGTAACAGTAAGGCTCTCACACAATGACGAAAGGAATATTATCTTCCAATTAACAATTATATATTCTAATAAAGCAAACTTATCTCTAATAAATAAAGATAATGTTTAAATAACCCTTAGCATTAATAATACAAATGAAAACATAGCATTCCTTAAAAAATGTTTAGCCCTGTGAACCATTTACTGACATAAAAACTTTCATCACTTCATTAAATATTGAAGACATCCTTGTGAATAAGATATATTATGATTAGACATTTTACAGATAAAGAAACTGAATCTCAATGTAATATAGTTAATAACTGATAAAGGCCACTTTCAATATATTTCTGTCTGATCTCAAAATCCAATTTAGTAATCTGATTGCACCACTGCTTTCATAGTCTTTTAAAATGGTATCACTACTTTTATTTCCTCTCATAAGAGCACGATAAAAATGAAAAAGAAACTCATTAGAACAAATTTCATATCATGAATTACCTGGGGAAATGTTTCATAAAATTTATGAATTCCTCATATTGTAATACCAGTATATTCCACTATACATTTTCTGGCAAAGACTTAAATGAAGATCTGAACAAAAGTCAGCATAACTTATTAAGACCATTATTATATAGGGCAGGTTAATAAAACGGGGATCTACCTGACAAGACACATTTCAGTATATTATGGTCCTTCTTGTAAAAAAAAATTCATTTGAGGGGAAGAAAAGCCTGATATAGAAAGGTGCTTGTTTGTGAAATATACTTTTATCAACTAATTGGACTTTTTATTTCTATACAATACATTTTATTTGTATTTTTTTCTAAGTATAGTGTCTATTCTCTATGCATTTCTCACTTTACTAAAATGAATTATTTTTAACACGTTGAATTTCAAAATTATATTGGTCACCTAAGTTTTTTCCTTATCTTCATTATGTTATATTTTACTTCCTCAATATAGGAGATTGTCATTTTTTAACCTACTTTTTCATCAGTTAATTTGATGTGTCTTTTTATTTAATAAGATATACAGGATTAAATTGTATAAATATATAAAGTACCTTAATTTAATAATTCAAGATGTGAGCAAGTGTGAGAGAGAGAGAAAGAGAACAAGAGAGAGAACACTAACTTCAGGTTTAAAACAAGGAAAAAATGAGAGGCTACTTTTATTTAACATAGAATATGCATTAATTAGAGAAGTGAAAGATAATCAAAGAGTCAAAGTGAGCTGAATGCAAGAGGAAAGAATAAATTTAGAAAATTTAAAATCATTTAATATATAACGTGTGGCACAAAGAGAAAAAGCAATATTTTCCATTGAAAAGTATAAAATATTTCTAGGTATTATTGAATTTCATAACAAGTTGTGAAGGTAGTCATTTTATAAGATTATTTTTTTCCAAAACATTCCTAATGCCTGGATCAAGTTTTATGAATAGAAAGGGAATCAGAAGACCCTATGGGTTCTTCCAAAATGCAATATGCTAATATCAGTGATTATGGCAATATTTCATAATAGAGAGAAAGAAGAAAGAAACAACATTCATAAAGAGATACAATCAAATGCCCTTTACTTATTCAAACCTGTGGAATTAAATGGTCACATGTTTCTCAATGACCAAAAGTGGACTTCACATTTCATAAAAATACACATGTTTTTTTATTGCTGAGTAATATCCCAACATATGTATTTACATAATATCACATATTCTTTATCAAAAATAGAGTCTCTGGGAATGTAATGTGCCACACAGGTAATAGAGTCATTAATATCAAAATAGCTTTTTACATTGACAGATGGCTTCTAGTGATCATGTAGCAAGTATATAAATGTTGAATGACTATGTTATACACCAGAAACTAATAGTATATTGTATGGCAGTTATACCCAAATAAAAATTAAAGAAAAAATTAGGATGCATATGCTTCAATAGTAAGTTTAGTGGCCTGATAAAAAATAATTTACTTTCTAAGACTTGCTTTGATTATTTAATCCCTTAATTCAACAGTTAATAAATTTAAATAAGGATTTACATTATATAATAAACAAACATGAGCAATATTTAAGAAAAGGAAGGTAAACCACTTGAGCTATATTGTAATGTAATGTATTGATTTGTTATGAGGTATTTGACATTTCTTTGGATACGCTATGTGTTTATATTATGGACTACAAGATTTACAGCAAAATCCATACTCGACTGAGACATACACTTAGTAATACAGATAGCTTGTCTCAATCCTACATTTGTCCCTAAACACCCAGATGTCTTAGTAATTAAGAATTCTCAAGTGATTTTTAAATGATTGATGTGGCAAAGGATTTCTACATATTTTTTATTTAAAATGTGATTTTCAATATATTTTAGTGCATTGTTTTTTGTTCATTACTAAACCCTTTTCTGCACTAAAATCCCTCTTTATCTTTATTCTTTGTTAGGATGCCAGATGTTTGAGGGGATAATGGTTGAAAACAAGCAGAGCAGTGAGAAATGTCTTTCAGAGGGAATGCCTGCATCTTCTGCTCGATAATACTTCTGTGGCAGAGACTATTGATTATCTAATTGTGATATGTTAAATTAAATCCAAATACCTCAAAGGGAATGTGATCACTTGTGAAGTAATGTGTTTTCTATATTTCTAATTAAACCATGTCTGATGTTTTAAATCTGTTGTCTAAATGGTACTCCTAAGGAAAGATTCAATGTCTTCACAAAATAAGCATGCTTTTATAGCCTCACATTTGACAGCCTAACACATTTTCCAAATGGTCTCACACCTTGCTTCATCATTTAGGATCTTTAAAAAAAATAAGTGCAGCTTCTTCGTCTTCAATTAGATCTTACCATGTGCCTAATAGAGACTTTCTGCAACTGTTCTTTTCTTATTGAAAACTCTTATCATCCCTATTTAAAACCCAATCCACTCTGATTTTAAAATCCAAGTTATTCTGTTCTACATGTAACCTTCTGAAGTTTTCTATATAATACGTTTTCTACATAATACGTTTATTTTGTGTATTCTTTATTGCCTATTGGCAAAAACTTCTTTGTCTGATTTGCTTCTCTATATATTCCAAGCACACAGAAATGTGCCTAGAATACAGCACTATATAAATACTCATCCCCACCTTCCCTCTGAGATGCCACAGTCTATTCTATGTTTCTATGTTTCTGGATCTATTTTGTTCATCTTTTTTTTTCTCCCCCCTATAGATGGTTTCTTTAAGTTTCTAGGGGAGGAATCCTTCCTGGCCAAATCCAGCTTCTGGTTGTTGTCAGGGAACTTTGTCATCCTTTGCCTGGTAGATGGATCATCCAATGTCTACCTCCATGTTCACATGTCTTTCTCACCTGAGAATCTGTGTACAGATTTTCATTTTGTTATAAAGACAACAATAATTGGAGTAGGACCACTCTAATTTATTATGACCTCATCTTAACTTTATTACTTCTGCAAAGATCCTATCCTATTCTATATAATAAAAGCCTAAGATGCTAAGTGTCTGGTCAACCAGTTGTCCGTTCAACCAATCAAAGTGTAGTATGCTAATGATATGCTAAGGCCACTCAGCTATTCTCTATGACGTGCACTGACCACCAGGGGGCAGATTGATTGGGACTGAGTGAAATTGGCTAAACAGGCCCTGGAGCCCTCCCAGAGTCCCTCTCTGACTGGCCTACCTCCTGTGTCTTTCCCCAACTCCTATCATGCACCAGTTGGTTTCCTCGGCCTAGCCTGCACCCTCTCTCAATCTAGGACCCCTCAGAGAATGTTGGAGAGCTCATTTTGGCCTGATCCTGCAGGCCAGGCTGAGGGACCCCACTGGTACATGAATTCATGCACTGGGCCTCTAGTTTTCAAATAATGTCACAGCTTCTGTGGATTAGGACTTCTACATATTTTCTTGGCAGGAAACACAATTCAATACATGCTAATCATCTATGACTGAGTCTCAGCAATTTTTTTCTGTGAGAGGATTTGTAGCTATATTAATATTTTAGATATAACTACATTTTATCTCGACAGCACTCTCTATTTGTAAAGGTTGATCAGTGTTGGTCCAAGGTGAGAAGGAAAGGGAGAGAGATGAACTAGGGATTCTGGCTGAATTTGATGACTCTGCTGAAACCTCAGGATAAAGTAGAGTTGTTGCATAGAGAGGGTACAAGCTAACTCAAGGCTATGTTTAAAGCAATAACCAGGGGAAATTCTCAATGCTCAAAATCAGTCAATCTTTTTAGTTGTCCAAGAGTACACTGTGGGATAGGGGAAAAACAAGACAAAAAAAGACAAAAAAAGAAAAAGAAAAGTTATATATTGATAATTGAGGGAAAAAATGGGTACATTTTAGAAAGTAATGTACTTGTGTGAATGAAGTAATTTTGTCTGTGACCTGGGCTGTCAGGCTCTTGCTTTGTAAAGGTATTGTCAGGTAGGTGTTGATCTTCGTAGTCCTCATTTAAATCAGGCAGTGCTCAACCTATGTGAATATTTTGAATATTTTTACCTAGATGAGTACACTGGCATCTGAAAACCAAAATACATGTCACAACTATGACATAAACATGAAAACCTTTGCTAAATGATTATTCATTTACCAGTTAAAAATGAAACCATACATTCTCTTACTCTCTTCCAACTCCTTATTTTCCAATTAATTGTTAAATTATTTGGTTTCTTTCATGACCTCCTACTGTCACCCTCCTAAATTAGCTTTTTCGTGCCTCTCACTTTGTTACAAAGACTACATAATTGGCTTGAAGACACCAGTTTCCTTCTTTTTCTGTTTATGATCTATTTCATCCTTTAGAGTTCCACTTACAGATTGATATCTCTAAAACAGATCTATGATAAAAGTCCCCCATCCAATTAAGAAAACTTCCCATAGTGTTTTAAAATATGACCCAAATTCTTTTCCATTCATAGAATCCACTTACTATTTATAAACTTTGTGAAAATAAACATCTCTTTTTTACTCCTGCATTTTCTCCTATAATTACCCCTGCTTGAAACAATGTTTTCTACATTTCCATTTGTTAAAATACTTCCTTTTATCTAGAGTTTGGCCAAAGAATAATAATATTTTATTCACTAAAATGCAGAGGAAATTTTCATCAAAAACCCATGTATTAATCTACCCTTTTAAATCAATTCAATTTATTCCTGCTACAAAAAAAAATCAATGCATAGTACTCTACAAGTGTTATTTCACATGCCGGCTACATAGACAGTGTTCTGTGGTCATGAACTTCTCAACCTAAGGCTTGTCCAATCCTAGGTATAACTCAATTTCCACTATTAGCCTTAATACAATGGGTTTCTCAAAGCATGTTTTGTTAAGCATGAAACTTATGTCTTCTCATTGTTAAATAAGATGAAATTTCTCATGATTAACCAAAAAAAAAAAGCAGTCCTTAGACAAAAAAAGTGGGACATACTTCTTGATTTTATGCTTTAAGTTAATGTGCCAAAGGTTTTAATATTTGGCGAGCCACTTTCTTACATTTATGCAATGTAATATATCCATATAATGACAATGACAAATGATAGAACATAGTTTAGTGAGAAAGCAAGGATCTCAACATAATATTCTTTTTTGGAGTAATGGGAACTATTAAAATTTTAAAAAGGATGGAACAATTTGGACTGATATTTGGAAGCAAGGAAATGCTGATGACCCTTTTTCATCTTAAGACAGATAAAATGTAAGTGAATAAATAGGATTTACTTGATTGATTGAAAGGAAGGCTAGGATTTAGATGAATTTTTATTTAAATAAACTTTCTGGGCTTAGAGTTGTAGATGGTAAGGAAAAAAGGGTGCAGGGTGAATGGGAGTGTAAAGGATTTGGTTGCTGATGAAGACATGCAGAAGATTTTTTAAATGAGAGTTGAGATAAGGAATGATACTGTAAAACTTTTCTGATAATTCAGGAAAATAGGTATTTAGTCCATAGTGAAATTATTCATAGGGTAGCATCAAAGGCAGTATAATAGAGATGAACTTCCTGGAAATGGGGAAAACATTTATTTGTTAATCAGTAATAGAGAAGACAGGCAAAGATATTCTTTGGGTTGTGTGCACCTTCCCAACATCTCATATCCTTTCAAAGGATATCCAATATTCATTTTTATTAGATTTCTTCATATAGTCACTATCAAATGATAACATTTAAAAAAATATTTAGCTTTTTCATCTAGCAATTTTGTCCAGACCTTATCTCAAATATGGTATTTTACACATTTGAAATAAGGTATTATAAACTGAAGAGAATAAAAAGGAATAAAAATCAGGTACAATGTGCATATACAGTAAATACAATAAATACATTTGGATAAGTCCAAGTTGATTAGATTTGAATGTTTTAAAGAGTATTTTTCCAGTAGGAGGCCTGGAAAATGTTATCTTAAAAAAAATTAGCACAACTCTTTTTGTTTGTTTTTTAATCCTTACCCAAAGATATTTTTCCATTGATTTTTAGGGAGAATGAAAGAGGGAGGGACAAAGAATCACATCGATGTGAGGGAAACACACCAATCAGTTGCCTCCTGCAGTAGCCCTGACCAGGGTCCGAGCCGGGAAGGAGCATGCAACCAAATATGTGCCCTTGTCCAGAATTCAACCTGAGACCCTTTTGTCCACAGGCCACCATTCTATCCACTGAGACAAACCAGCTAGGGCTAAAAATAAGAGCAACTCTTTTCAGCATTCTTCTTCTATTCTCCACCAACACCATCACCTTCTAATACTATCGATTAAATTTTAGGTCAGATGTTCTATAAAAATATAGCCATGAGAGAGATAAAATAGCAGCAATGTCATCGCTACCACTAATTAGCTTTGAGTTGCACAAAGATGACAAAGTAATTTCTCATCTCAAATTCAATCTCAATTTTAATTCATTAAAAAATGTTTCTTCAACAGCTGATAAAATATTTTGTAAAATAACTCAAAAGGAAATTATAATAATACTAAGAATGTATGTCTTGTTTCTGGAAACAAGATACAGAACATAGACTCTGGTTTGTCAATAGGCTCCTCCAACGAAAACGCCAAACCAATCTGTTGAACGATTAAAAGGGAAAATTTGTTGATTTAGGAAAAACCAGTAAGAAAGAAATTAGAGAGGAGAATATGAATTGGCTGAGTGATTTTGCAGTGGCACTGCAAGGTGGGAAACTAGTTGGAATTGGGTTGTTATGGCTGCTCGCTTTGGATTCCTGGAAACAAGGAAGACTGTTGATAGAAAAGCTCTAAGTCTTGACAAAGCATGTATTCCAGTTGGTTCACAGTCTTCCAGGAACAAGCACATTCTGGAGCTAACAGCTAGGTTATTTTTGCTTCTTCTAAGTTTGTTTTGTTTTGTTTTGTTTCTGTCAAAGGGCAGGGAGTTATATTTGTTCCCGTTCCTAGTATTCAGAACAAACCAGAATTAAGTATGCAGTAATTTATGGAAAAGAATGGACAATTTTCTTATATGCAAAATGAATGTAAAGCTGTCTATCCAAATATTTTTATAACGAGAATAATAAGTATTATAAAAATATTATCATGGTCACTTATTATTTCAATATCCAACATATTATTTTTATTTTTATCCTCACCCTAGGATATTTTTCTATTGATTTTTAGAGAGAGTGGAAGAGAGAAGGAAAGACAGAAAGAAATATCAATGTGCGAGAAACTGAGAGAAACACATTGATTGGCTACATCCCGCATGAGCCCCAACCAGGGGCTGGGTGGGAAGAGCCTACAACCCAGTGTGTGCCTTTAACCAGAAAAGAACCTGGGACCTTTGGGTTAGAAAGCTGACACTACCCACTGAGCCAAATGGGGTAGAGCCCAATATATTCTTTAATAGCTGGTTTGTAGTCCTTCATCTACATCTCTGTCTAAATTTATATGTAACACTTATATGAATATTGATCAAAACATGATATTTTGTGTCATGACTCTATTTCTATTAAATTCCATTTTTCTAGTATAATACATATCTCAAACTCATTTGATTTTAATGTGTAGCTCAATTCATTCATTATCATTGCTGATGAAAGTTTAGAGTTTTTGTTTTAATACAAAAAGTGAAGCTATGACAATTATTTTGCCTTTAATTTTGGTAGAGATCTAGAAAATTTAAAAGAAATTTGAGTTAAATTCAGTCACAGAGCATGTACATTATCAATTTTACTAAAATTTGTCAAAACTATTTCACCTTGAAACCAGTGAACTGATAGACTGGTGTGTGTCATCTTGGTTTTCATCTTCCTGGTTTTCCATCATCCTCGTTTTACAGTTGAAGTTCTCTTGGAGTTGGAATGCGTGGAGTTCAGAATCTGCATCTTTTGCAGTTAGTTTCTAGAATTATTACACAAACATGCTGTTTATCTACAAGTTACATATTAGTCAGAATCACTATTTACAGAAACAATGTCAAAAGAATGGTGTGGTGGGTTACAATCTCTCTGATCCTTAAGTGTGTTAATAACATATATATTACACATTTTGTTATGCTTTAAATGCACACTTCAAAAGCACTTTTCCCTGCTGTAATGTGGAAAAGTAGTTCTTTATTCTCAGCTACAATAATGCACACATACAATAAGTTATTAATTAGTGGACTTCTATAATGCTTGATATCTTAGACCACAAAATTAAGCAACAGATTTTCAACATGGTAAGTAAGGGCAAACTGACTTTTTTTTTTTTTTTTTTCCCAAGTGCCTTTTGTGTGTATTTAAACCATGTGGGACAGACTGTTTATCTGGCACACAATTGTCTAAATTTATTAATTTAAAATTGAAATTCTAACACCTGGGTGCTAAAAAATATACAATAAAATAACATTTAACACATTACAGTTTCTTACTATGCAAAATGAAGACATTTTAATATCTAAAAGTAATGAGAGACAATTTCCAGATCTATTGTAAATTGTGCTGCTATGAGCATTGGGATGCATATATTTTTTTCTAACTGGTGTTTCGAGTTTCTTAGGATATATATAAATCTTTATTATTGAAAGTATTACATATGTCCATTTTTCCTCCCATTTCCCTCTCCTACCCACCTCCCTCCAAACTTTCATATTATTTGAAGTGGGATCACTGGATCAAATGGTAATTCCATATTTATTTTTCTGAGGAAACTCCAAAATGTTTTCCATGGTGGCTGCACCAGTCTGCATTCCCACCAGCAGTGTATTCCACATCCTCACCAACATTTGTCATTTGTTTATTTGTTAATGGTAGCCATTCTGACAGATGTGAGGTAATACCTCAATGTCATTTTAATTTGCATCTCTCTGATGATTAGTGACTTTGGGAGTTTTTTCATATGCTTCTTGGCTTTCTGTATGTCCACTTTAGAGAAGTGTCTGTTTAGGTCCTTTGCCCATTTTTAATTGGATTGTTTGTCTTCCTTTTTTGTTACATTGTATGAGTTCCCTATATATTGTATTTTGGATATTAACCCCTTATCAGATATATCATTGTCAAATATGTTCTCCCATGCAGTGGGTTCCCTTTTTATTTGTTGATGGTTTCTTTTGTTGTGCAAAAGCTTTTTATTTTTATGTAATCCTATATGTTTATATTTTTTCTTTGTCTTCCTTGCCCTAGGAAATGTATCAACAAACACATGGCTATGAGAGATGTCTGAGATTTTGCTGCCTGTAGCCCAAGTGCACATCAGTATATGAACAGTACTTTTACACTACGAAATACTGCGCAGCAGTAAAAGACAAGGATCTCTCACCTTTTGAGACAGTACAGAGGGACCTAAAAATAAAAAAATAAATAAAAAAAAACACTTTCACCATTTTCAACAGCATGCTTGGAACTGGAGAGTTATTATTCTACACAAAATAAGCCAGTCAAAGAAAGAAAAGTATCACATGATCTCACTCATATATATGCAATCTGATGAGTAAAATAAACTGATGAACAAAATACATCCTGAGACATAGTAGCATGGAAAAAAACTGTTGAATCTCTGAAGGAAGGTGGGAGTGGGTGGATGTGTGGAAAGAGATCAATCAAAGAACTTATGTGTATATATTCATAACCCATGGTCACAGACAATGGTGTGGTAAAGGCCTGGGGCTAGAGGGGGTCAGTGGAGAAAAAATGGGACATATGTAATACTTTCAACAATAAAGATAATTTTAAAAACAAACAAACAAATAAATAAACAAATAAAAGTTATGAAAGGCAGATGGCAAAATATGGCAAGTGGACTGAGGAAAGTGGTGAGAGTAACTGCCAAACAGATAAACTAGTGCATAGTTTATTGTATAGTTTGATGGCAAAATCATCAAAACCTTAAACTTAATATGCTCTACAGATGTGTTATTACAATTCAGTGTCTTCTCACAATGTTATACCTGTATTATTTCTGATTGATTTCAAGGTAAATAATTTAAAAACTTAAAATGGCCTCCCAGTGGGTATCTTTCCAAATAGAAGGAGGCTCTTTATCTTCTCTAACCTAAATAACACCTCCAATGATTCAGTCAACTCCTCTGTATTTTGTCAGTGAGAGAGTTGAATAACAGATCACTATCTTTCTATAAAGTAATTGGAACTGAAGTTAGATATGATCTTAAGATTGTTATAAAGTTGAGAGGTTGAAAGTGATAAAATTCCCACTGACATATATAGAAGCTAGAGTTCCTGCATCAATATAGATTTATTTGAAGATATAACAACAGAGAAATATGAAGTAAATGAAAGGGTAGCAAAATGTCTGCTACAGTGCAGAGATCTTTGAGAAACATTTTCTGGTTACCAATTTTTTCATTTTCAATATTCACTTTTAAAATTGATAGTAATAAACTAAGTCTGTGGTTTAATGATAATATCACTTTTGACCACAAAGTCATGCATGGGTAGTTACTCTTAATTATGCTTCTGTTTAATATTAAAAATATATAAAATTAACCATTTATAAATTATAATTTGCTATAGAAAATTTGACAACTGAACCAATCAATTTTTTAAAGCTAGAGTTAGTATTTTCCATGTTGTTAAAAAGTATTGATAAAGGGTGAGGTCTCAGTACAAGAGGTGCATTCTTTTTTCCCTTCTCCTTTTTGAATGAAGCCCAATGAACTTGAAGAGCAGATGAGTGAATGAGGGAACAGGTTCATTTCACTGGCTGTAGAATAGGAAGGTTGTCTTTGCCCTCCATCAAAGTTGTATTCTCCAAACCAGTCTTTATAATAATAATATGTTAAATCTTTTATCCTGCACATGTAAAGCATTCACATTCTATGGAATGTTAGTCAAGCAGAATAAAAATGCCCCAAATTAGCCACTTTTTAATCTCCTTCCCTGTGTAACTTCCTTCTAACCAATAGAACATGGTAATGTTGTGGGATTATGATTTTCATGTTAGATTACAAAAGACTGATTTCCATCTTGCTAGCCATCACTCTCTAAAGAACAATTTCATAATTAATATTGACTGTATATTATGAGTAATCACTTGAAGAATGTGCAGGTTGTAAGGGAATCTAACATGCTGTAGATGATGTTCTGGTTTCTAGCTTGGGTCACTGGCTTGCTGTTGGTGCAATTTTCAGAGATGGGGGATGCAGAAAGTAGTTCAAATTTGGGGAAACTTTAACAATTTTGGCTTTACGATTATTTAGTGTGATATAGCTTCAGGATTTTCAAGTATACACATTAAAGCAAGAGACATGTGTTTGTAAGGTAACTGTATGTTAAAAGGATAAGAATATGTAGGATCTCTACAGGAGAGTGAAACGAAGAAGCATGAGAATAAATTTGCAAGTGTTGGTACTAGAAAATAGACCCACATAGGTACTCAATATGTTGCGGTAAGAAAGAAAAAAAATAAAGAGTAATACCATGGAAGAAAAGAAAGTAAGGTAGCATGACTCAAGCTGTGGAAACAAGATGTACTGTGTATCTTTCAAAAATCTATACTAATAATAGAGAAATTTGCAAGTTGTCTGGGATGCCATCACAGTAACAGTAATGACCAGCAGGCTGCCTGGAGCAACAAGGCCAGCAGGGACAACCAAATGACTGAACACGAGGCTTCGTGGGGCAACCAGGCAGTTCGGGGAAACAGGCCAGCAGGCAGACACGGTTAGGAGTGATCAGGCTGGCAGGGAGCAACAGTTAGGGACAAGTGAGCAGTTAGGAGCCAGTGGTCCCATATTGTGAGAGGCAAGTCCAACTGCCAGTTTAGCCTAATACCTGGGTTCGAGCCTAACCTGGCAGTACAATAACCCCTGAGGGTTCCCAGATAGGAGAAGGTACAAGCTGGGCAGAGGAGACTCTGTCTTATGCACAAATTTCGTGCACTGAACCTCTATTCTAAATGATAAAAGCCCAGCGACCTTTATGGCATAATGACTAGAAAGACCAGTTGCTATGTGGTGCCAGCCACAGGGGCCACCACCAGTGCCACTGCAAAGCGTGAGGGACTCGGGGCCAGTTGTGTGGGGCCAGTTGCCTGGCCACCGTCAAGGCACCAGTAAAACGGGTGGCCAGCTTGAGCCTGCAACTTGAGATGAAGGCTCTGTGGGACAAATTCACTCAGCTGGGTACTGACATGACCATCACCAGGCCTAGCAGATCAGGGCACCCCTCTCCCTGCTGTGACCCTCTGCACGTGGCACCGGTCTCAGGCAGCAGGCTTTGGCCCAATTCATGAGAGTGAGACTGAGAAGTGGGGTGGAGGGTGTGGCCTGGCCACCTGCGCGCCAGCTCCTTCACTCTCAGAGGCCCTGCTCTTGCAACAGCTGCCTGGCATGCCAGGCTGGAGGATACTGCTCAGGAGGCCAGGAAGGCGGCGAAGAGAAACCCTGTGTACCTGCCACCTGACCAGCAACCCGACACCACTAGAAATGGACTGGTTCAGAGCACACCAAGCTTGGGGTGAAGGCAGCTGCCTGTTGCCGGGTCTTGCCACCATATTTTTTATATGAAAATTTACCTAAGTTTATTTTATAAATGATCTCCAATTTACTGGAGCATGATACTGAGTTCATAAATACAATCTAAAAAGTAACATTCTTTGAAACAATATTACCTGGGCTGGGGTGTCTTGTTTAAAGTAGAATATCAGTGATTAAACATATAAGACTGAACATGTAATATGCTCAATGGAGCATAAATATCTAATAATAAAAGGATTTTATACACATACTAGTGGCCCAATGCACAAAATTTGGACACATTAAAAGGGAATTAGAGGGAATATTTTAATATTGCTATTTGCCCTTTCTCTATAATAGAAGTGTCAGAGATGAAAGAAAATTAGTAAAATGTATATGAAAATCTTCCTCCTATCAGAGTTTGGGGCACGATGCAGGCAGCCCCACCCCTGTCAAGCCCTCTGGGCACAGGGCATAGCTTCAGGTCCCCTGTCAAGCCCCACTTGGCATGGGCACAGTCTCATGGTCCCTGGCCTGGTTCCAGGTTGGGGGCACAGCCTCAGGTCCCCTGGCCCAGCACCAGCCCAGGGGTGTGCCCTCAGGTTCCCCTTTAAGCCCCACCAAGCATGGGGCACTGCCTGAGGTACCCAGTCAAGACCCAGCGGGGAGGGGGTGCAGCTTCAGGTTCCTTGCCCTAGCCTGGCACCACACAGTCTCAGGACCCTGCTGATTGCTTGTTACGGCTCGTTATGGGAATGCTGCCTCTGCTGTGGGCACAGCAATCTATGTGATGGCATGATGGAGTTAGGGTCAATTTGCATATTACTTATATAAGATACTAGAGACCTTGTGCACAAAATTCGTGCACAGAGTATGGATTCCCCTAACCCAGCCTGTACCCACTCCAATTGGGGACCCCTCAGAGGATGTCTGATTGTTGATCCCACAGAGGCCTAAACTGGCAGTTGGACACCCCTCTCACAATCTGGAACCCCTGGCTCCTAACCACTCACCTGCATGCCTGCCTGATTGCCCCTAACCCATCTTCCTGTCTGCCTGTGAGTCCCTAACCTCTCTGACTGCCTGCTGGATTGCCCATAACTGCCTTCTTCTGCTGGCCTGATCAAGCCCCAACTTCTCTTCTCTGCCAATCTGATTAGATCCCCAACTGCCCTCCTTTGCTGGCCAATGTGGTTCTGATTGTTCAGTTTCTATGCCAGTCAGTCTCAAAAGCTCCGCCTCCTAGGCAGCCATTGGCTCCTTACATTCACCCAGACTTTGTTCTGATTGTCAGTTTCTATGCCAGTCAGTGTCTCTGGGCCTATCATCATGGCCTGATCAGAAAAGCGGGGCTGATTAGCAGCCATGATGGAGGCCTGGAGAGAAATGGAGGCAGGGCTGTTGGCCAGGTCAGGAGAGAAAGAGAGGCAAGTTCTGATCAACAGCTGCCACAGAGACTATGGATCAGGGCCTGACTCTCTCTTGCAGGCCTCTCTCTGGGCCTGATTCTCAGCCCCCTAGTTGCTGTGACTTCCCAGCACTGACTTCCTGTCTGGTTGAGCCTTTGGTCATAACCTTATAACCCTGGCTTTTATATATATATATATATATATATATATATATATATATATATATATATATGATTTAATTTCATCCTATCTAATAAAAGAGTAATATGCAAATTAACCACTACTCCATGAAAAAAAATGGCGGTCTCCATAGCCACAAGATGGTGGCACCCAGTCCTCTAAGCCCCGCCAGAGTCCTGGCAGAGTAAGTGGTCTGGCAGAATGCTGCCCAGAGGCCCTCCTGATCCTTAAAATAAAAAAAATAAAAAAAATAATGTATTCCCTATGGAGCAATCCTGTCCCAGCTAGAGCCTGGGGTCTCAGCCTGGGAGGGGCACACAGACCCATGAAGCAATTCCCTCCCAGCACCAGCCTGGGGTCTCAGCCACTGAGTCACACCAGCCAGGCAGATATGGAGGAATCTTAAATGTTTCTTTTATATATATATATATATATATATATATATATATACACACACACACACACACACATATATATATATATAATTGATTTTTTACAGAGAGGAAGGGAAAGGGATAGAAAGTTAGAAACATCTATGATAGAGAAACATCAATCAGCTGCCTCCTGCACATTTCCCACTGAGTATGTGCCCCCAGCCAAGGTATATGGCCTTGACTGGAATTGAACCTAGGACCCTTAAGTTTGCAGGCCGTCACTCCATCCACTGACCCAAAGCAGTTAGGGCTGTCCAATATATTAAAGAAAAAACCCTATCTATAAAGATGTAATATGCAGGGAGGGCATTTGGGGGTGATCGAGCTGTCAGGGGGGAGCAGTTGGAGGTGATCAGCTTGGCAGGTGAGCAGTTAGGAATTGATCAGGATGGCAGAGGAGTGGTTAGGGGGTGATCATGCTGGCAGACAGAAGCAGTTAGGGGCAATCAGGCAGGCAGGCAAGCAGTTGGGAGTCAGCAGTCCCACATTGTGAAAGAGATGTCTGACTACCTGTTTAGGCCTGGCAGTCGGACATCTCCCGAGGGGTCCCAGATTGGAGAGGGTACAGGTTGGGCTGAGGGACACACCCTCATGCACAAATTTCATGTACTGGGCCTCTAATAATATATGTATATATAAAAGATGTTGGCTTCCTTTAACTAGAAAATTTCACTAAAGAGAGAAGACAAAATTTAGATTATACAAAAGCAGACAGCTAACTAGAAATTAATAAATAATGGCATCAGAAGAAATTGAGTTCCACAATTTAAAGAAAATTGCAGAGATATAATGTTAAAGCAAAATGAATGGTCATGCAGGGCTTTTATAAAATAGGAGAAACTTGAGCTATTTATTCAGGTATAAAGGATCACAGACACTACACACAATAAAAAGAATCAACAGAAAAAGAATCCAATAGATGTAGAAAATACATCAGATAACAGAGACAACAGACTCCAGAAATTAATGGCAAGAATATTTTCAAGGTCACTGGCAGAGGGCATTGATTTGACAAAGTGAAGGAAACTGAAGAAAATGCAATAAACACACTGAAACTGAAGGAAAATAATAAGCACAGTTTGTGATGCTGGACAGATACAGATTCATTCTTCTTAAACCTAAGGCAAATTAATAAACATAATGTAATTAATTCAATTTCTTGCACAAACAAAATATGCATATAATATTTTTAAAGCCATAGAACATATAGTGTAAGCAAAAATTAAATTAAAAAAATGCTAAACATTTAGGCAGAAGTTAATGCAAGAGCCCATTGAATTAAACCATTTTAAATCTGGTTTATCTCATTTGTAATAGGAGACACATCAGTCTCTTTGTCTTTCAGTGAAGGGGAAAAAACAAAAACCGTGAATGTTCCTAATTACCTGTCAACAGAGAAGAGAGAATATAAAGATAAGAAAGGAAATGTAACTTTATTTTCAACCTTATTTTCTCCTTCAGTTGACAAGAGGCTGTTCACAATTACTTGATTTCAGTGGAAACCGCTTTGTCACTATTGATTCAAATTAGCCCACCCCATATTTGAAGATAAACCAGTATTATTCACCAAGATCTAAATGTCCTCCAATTTTCATATTAGCCATACGTTTGCATCTGTGTTATTTATAGAAATTTTCTGGAACATTAAACATAATAAACCCTTCAAGCAAATTTGTGGTTATTCCATATTGATTTAGAAGAGAGATGAAAATAATAGTGCCTAACTCAGAGAAATTGACATAAGTACTCGATAATTGTTAAACTTCAGCTTTTGGCCAAAAATTAGAAACGGGGACAACATAGTCTCCCACCTGAATCAAATAAAAAACATGAACAAAATAAATAAGATAGTTTTTTGTTGGTGATGCTTAAGATATTAAGCATCAGGCAACAACAATCAGCTATTCCTGAGAAACGGGAAACAAATGAGATAAGCTTTATAATGACATCAGCACATTGCCAGGAAAGAGTATGTAGGCCAAGGCTAAGGTAAGAGAAACCTAAGAGGAGTCCTCTAGTTTAGTTTAATGCTGAGAGAACCAGGCCCAGTGACCCAAAATGAAAGGTGAGCCTGGTGGATGGTGCATGTAGGCAGCTAAAAAGCCATCTCAGACAGTAAGTAAAGAGCATTGAATTTATTTAAGGGAAAAGGATGGGGTTGGAATATTTGAAAGGAAAGGCTGCACAGCACTGAGCCAAGGGTACAGTGGGTTGATGTTGGCAGCAACCAAGGGGCTTGAGTTCCATCCTGATATGCAGTTGCTGACAGGAAACTTGTCCTCAGTGGGTTTGGGGGCTGAGTCACTGGGCTTGGGATGTGGATGGAATGCAGGTGTGTGGTCAGGTGCCTTCAGGACAGTTTCCATTCCTTATATGGTCTGACTCCTATTGTCCAGGGAGCTGATCCTTGTCTTTTGTTCTCCTATGGCAGGAAGTTTATAAATGGCCATTCCTAGACATTTGCATTAGATGATTGTATACACAATTAATCTTAAATGTCCCCTTCCTAACTAACAACACAAAGGATTACACAAATAAGTAAAAAAAATAATAAGAAAAATAAAATAAAATCCTATGTAATAAAATATTAATATTCAAATTAACCATCACTCTGCTACACCCACAAGCCAATCAGAAAAAATATGCAAATTAACCCAACCAAGATGGCTACAGCCACAGAGAAAGCAGGAGGCAAACTTGGGTTTCCCAGACAATGGATAAAGCCAAGCTTTCCCCACACCCTGACTGGCCTAGGCCTCTACTTCAGGCTACAAAGTTTCAATATAAAAAATAAAACATAAACTCCAGTTACCAGGGCCTTCACTTGGGTCACCGGAGGCATGGCCAGCCTGCAAACCAACACAGGCCCCTCGCTCAGGCCACCCTATGCCCCAAGGGAATCCCCACCCTGATCCGAGACACCCTTTAGGGCAAACTAGCTGGCCTCCATCCATGCACCAGGCCTCTATCCTATCAAATAAAAGAGTAATATGTAGATTGACTATCACTCCAACACACAGTATGGCTGCCCCCTTGTGGTCAAATATCCTGCCCCCATGTGGACACAAGATGGACACCACAAGATGGCCAGCAGAGGAGGGCGGTTGGAAGGGACCAGGCCTGCTGGGGACGGCAGTTGTGGGAAATCAGGAAAGCAAGGGAGGGCAGTTGGAAGGGACCAGGCCTGCAAGGGAGGGCAGTTGGGAGCAATCAAGCCTTCAGGGGAGGACAGTTAGGAGTGGCCAGGCCTGCAGAGGAGGGAAGTTGGGGGCAAACAGGCTGGCAGGGGAGTTGTTAGGGAGTGATCAGGCTGGCAGTCAGAAGGAGTTAGGGACAATCAGGAAGGCAGGCAGGCGAGCAGTTGGGAGCCAGCAGTCCTGGATTGAGACAGGGATGTCCACTGGGATCGGGCCTAAATGGGCAGTAGGACATCCCTCAAGGATCCCAGATTGGTGAGGGTGCGGGTGCAGGCTGGGCTGAGAGACAACCCCCCCCCCCCCCCCCGCTTCGTGCACAAATTTCATGCACTGGGCCTCTAGTAGAATCATAAAATAGCAAATATTAAAGTGATAGATTGAAACCTATATCAATAATCATAATTGCAAATGATTAAAACACCTTAAACACAGATTTTTTAAAAGACAAAGAAAAGCAATCCAATAATATATTTCCTACAAGAGATATATGTTAATTATAATGGTACAAATAAATTCAAGTAAAAGGGTATTAAAAGATGCACCATAGTAATGAAACATGGAATGCAGGGAGCAGATCTACTCCTTGCTGCTGCTTGCCTTACAAAATTTGAAGAATAAAATTCACAGACTAAAAGGACTTGTTAGTAAAAGGATAGAAATTTATCGGAACCAAATACAGACCCCCATGGAGGGAGAGGTTCCCAAGGGGGTAGCCCACTAAGCTCCTTTTTTCTAAGATTTTTAAAGGCTGTAGTTATTTGTCTCTTCATGCTCCCTTCTAATTGGACCCTTTCCCCATTTTATGACCTGTACTTTGCTAATTGGTCACTCTTCTGCAGAATATCAGCTTCAAATTCCAAAACCCACATGGTGTCCCCTTTCTCTCTCCCCCTTATCTTGCAGCATTTCTCTATCTCCTGTGAACATATGTTTCCCTCTCTCCAGCATCTGTCAATATTTCTCTGTCCTCTGTGAAAGTATGTTCCCTTTTTCCCCACACTGTGACTTTTCTTTATCCTCTGTGAATGCACGCCTTCCTCTCCCCTTATCCTGTGGCACTTTTCTATTCTCTGTGAATGGATGCCTTCTGGGGGCTCCAAGCTTCACCTGTGCATTCCTCTCCCATAGACCCTCTTTATTCCTAAGACTCCCTAAACCTGCCTATTTATCACTAAAATTCCTTTCAGTAACACTAGTAAAAATATATTTGTGAAGCAAAAGTGATTCAAAAACAAGGAATACTTCTGGATATAAAAATGAAAATTTCTTAAAAACAAAGATGTCAATTAATTAATAGTATAATAATCCCAAGCAATATGTACCTAACAAGAGAGTTTAAAAATGCATGGTGCAAAAACTGATAGCATTTCTAGGAGAGTAAATCCAGAATGCATTAGAAATTTCAACATTCTTCTGTCAATAATTGATCGAGCAAATAGAAATATTAACGAAGATGTAATAGATTTGACCAACACTACTAACACAAACATAATATTTATATAACACTCCACCCAACACTAGAAAACATATATTGTTTTGAATACACATGTAATTAATTATTAAGCAAGTAGACTAAATTCTGGATCATAAATAAACTCTTAATAAATGAAAAAGGGTTGAAGTAAAATAAATGATATTGTCTGAGCTCATGAAATTAATTAGAAACTAATAAAATAAAATCCTCTGAAATGATCCCATTTCCTGCCCACCATCAATATGTGGAAACGGAATATCCTACTTTACATAACACATGGGTCAAAAAGAAATCAAAGAGGAAATTGTAAAGTATTTTGAAATAGACTTAAATAGGTAATAAGTAGTAGTAAGTAGTGGAAAATCTATAGCTCTAAATGTGAAAAAACAAGGAAAACTCTAAATCAGTGATGCATGCTCCATCTTTAGGAACTAGAAACTGAAAAACAAGATATAGGCATAGTAATCAGAAGAAAAGAATAAATAAAGATCTATGAGGAAATCTATGAATTAGAAATAAACACAATAAGATAATCTAAATCAGAACCTGGATCTTTGAGAAGACCAATCAAATTAATTAATAAATAAGGAAAAACAAAAGGTGGTTATGTATAATTGACCAGAAATCCAAGACAAATCATCCCTATGGAGTTGATAGATAATAAAGGAATAATAAGAATTCCTTCTGAACAACATTATTTCTAACAATTTGACAACATAGATGAAAGATTCCTTGATGATGAAAATACCAAATCTCACTAAGGAGGAATATATTCAAAAAGACAAATAAAATAATAAAAGGCACCTCAGACACTGGGGAAAATATGTGTAAATCATATGTCTGATAAGGGGTTTGAATATAGAATATATAAAGAACACTTACAACTGAAAATAAAGAAGACGAACACACCAGTTTTAAATATGGGCAAATAATTTTAACAGACACTTCTCTAAGGAGGTTGTACAAATGGCCAGTAAGTACATGAATAAATGTTCAATGTCATTAGTCATTAGAACAGTGCAAAAAAAAAAAATTTTACATCCATGAGAATAGCTCTGATCAAAATAACAGACAATAATCTGTATTGGTGAGGATGTAGAGAAACTAGAATCCTTATATTGCTGGTAGTAATATAAAATGATGTAGTAGCTTGGGAAAATTAGTTGGGCAGTTTTGAAAAATGCTAAAGATAAAGTTATTATACAACCCAGAAATGTATTGGTAGGTTTATACCTAAGAAAAATGAAAACACATTACCATACAAAAACTGGTAGAGGGATGTTCATAGCAGCATTACTAATAATAGACAAATGTGGAACCAATCCAAATGTCAATCAACTACTTAATGCTCAAATAATGAATTATTACTCAACAAGAGGAAAGAGTAAAGTACCAATTTATGTTAGAACATGATACACCTCAAGAGAATTATAAGTGAAAAATATTATACAGAAAAGATCAAAAATGCCCAAGACCCTCACCATTACAAGATCCAATGATTCCACTCTAAGGGCTGTTCAGCATTCCTTTACATGCTTACAGTATATTTCTTATATGTGAATTTCCCTTAGCTTCCATAAGCTCAGTTCTGTATTAAATATTTTACCTTTTTATCCTATTAATTAGGAAAAAAATCGTAATCTTGCTTATGCAATTTGTTAGAGCTGAAGTGAAAGTAGTTTAAATTTCTCAGAGTTTAGTTTCTGAACAGATAACCTGTATCTGAAATCTGCCATGACAGACCTCTGTAGATAGGCCTCTTCCTGTCTGTGCCTTGTAGGCACTAGGGCACCAGCTACCTGCCTTTCCTCCTAGGATATTCAGTTCCCAACTTTGTCTTTGGCATATTTTTATGAGCATTTGGTTAGACTATTAATATACCAGTCTTAAAAGATCATTTAGAGTAAAAAAAAGGTTCCCACCTATGAAGATTTTTTACCTTGCATCTGCATCTACCAGGTGTGGTATTTTTTTCTTCCTCTTCCACCAGGTGAGGAATAGGTCTTGGTTTTTACCAGATACCTTTGTTATTCAAAAATAGCAAGTGAGCCAGATGGTAATGAAATAAATGCATGAATCAGGTTACAAAACACCAGCTTCCCCTTGCAGGATTGAACCACTTCTATTTGGATCCAATAAGACAATTTGCACTGTGGCTTTTCATGTTATGCAAGAGACCTATAAGAGATTGTGTCATGGGCTAAATTTGGGCTGTTAATTTTTCAAATATATTTAGAATGAAATGTCAATGTTTCCCACCACTGTAAGTAATAACAAACTTTCAATAAAATATCTCATTTTCTGTAGTCTATTTGAAATAGGTTATAATGCTTAAATGACTGATCTAGAGAGATTGAGCAACATACTGAAGTCTCAGGACTTTAATTTCCCATATTTGGGACCAATTTTCAACTGATTCTAATACAAGATGGCTAGTTCCACTAATTGTCTCCTTTCCTATCAATGTGTGGGAAAAGCTTTGACCTTCATTAAGGTCATGGTATTGGCGACGGTTCTTGAAAATAGTTAAATAGTTCAACAGGATTCAACTCTATCTCCAGGATCCTGGAAGGACAAAAATACCTTCTCAAGACTGATTTTTGTAGACTTTGGTTTTAAATGGCTCAAAAACACTTGACCTCTGCCTCCTACTTTCTTATTTGTGACATAAATTTAATGTTTCTTTTATAGTCTCTGCAACTTCCCAAGTTTGTTTTGGTTCCAGGGCAATTGATCCATTTTTTTTTCTTTACTAATGCACAGAAGATGACAAATTGATTTTATGGTGGTGCCTGCGTATAGTGAAAGTCAAGACTGCTGATTCCAAGAAAAACTGTCACAACTTCTGTTTCCTCAAACTATCTCTGTAATTTACCCTTATATAACTTTCATCCAGTTTCTTCTCTTTTTTTTTCTTTCCTTTTTTTTTTTTTAGAATGAAAGTCACTAACTATAAAGTCTTAATTCGCATCTTTTGGGATAGAGATGGTTTTTCTAAAAGTACAAACTGAATTAAAACATTGTGGGGCCCTGTAGAGGCCTTCTCTTGGTTTCCCCTTTGAAGAGTGTAATGAAGAAACAGATTCATAATGCATCTTGTTCTTAAAGAAGGGTTCTGTGTGAACCAGCCTTTCACTTGACTATGTGAAATTATTTGTCAGGATGGATTTTAAATTGTAAGCAAGTCATTCTATTGTCTGTCCATCCCCAACACTTTTAGAAAGTGAGTTGCTGACTTTTTGAGCTCAGGGTAGGACTATCATGGCTCTGATTTCTTCATTATGCACTACAGGAGAAGTGACTACTGTGCTCCTTAAAAAATAATAATAATGATAACACCACAAATGAGAAACTTTTAAAAAGCCACTCTTTTGAAATAAAGCATATTATCATTTGATAAAGTAACCACATAAAAAGTTCAGATTTGCATTTATTATTAAAAGGAGGGGATTGTTATTCTACCACCTGTTGATGTCATAGGCAGAAATATCTACCTCCTTGTGAAGATCATTTTGATCAGATCCAAGATGCAAACTCGGAGTAGCTCAGTGTTGTTTGTCAGAAGCACATACATGACTTAAACCTACTTTTTTTTTTTTTTTTGATAAGTATTCTTTCCTTGTCCTCTCTGTTAACAAATCTATTGTATCAATGTTATCTGGAATTGTCAGGCCTTCTTAAGGCATCTACTGAACTAAGATTTAGGTTCAGTCTTTTCCAAAAAATTATTTATAGATACTTGAGAGAGAGAAACAGAATATGTTATAAATAAACTTTTACATGAATTGGAATTTGGTTCTTTTTTAAAAATATATATATATATTTTATTGATTTTTTTACAGAGAGGAAGGGAGAGAAATAGAGAGAAACATCCATCAGCTACCTCCTGCACACCCCCTACTGGGGATGTGCCTGCAGCCAAGGTACATGCCCTTGACTGGAATCAAACCCGGGGCCCTTCAGTCCGCAGGCCAACACTGGCTCCAGCTGGAATTTGGTTCTTTTTGAAGAGTTGAATCTTATTTTAATATTTGACATACAGTTTTAGGTATTGATATGCCAGTCGCCTGTATTTTGTCATTTAGTTGGCTATCTGCTATAACTTGGGAAACAATTTTAATAAATACTGGATTACTTCCCAATTTTGAAACTGGGACTATTATCCCCTTCTTTCTCTGGTCTCATAGCAAAGTCAGTGAGAGGGTACAGGGTAGTAACCTCACACAATTTTCTCAAGGATAGTAAGTTTCATGAGCTATTTGTGAGTCATATATTACAGCACAAAATGTAAGAATGTAAATGGAGTCAGAGTCTATGAAGCCAGTGTAACACCATGAAAGAGCTATGATCAATTCTATAATCCAGCCTCCCATTTAATGAAAGGGCTGTTAATTCACATAGGAAAGACACTCCTGAAAGACCTAGCTTGAGTGGAAGGAAATCATTTTGTAGAGCTCTCATTGCCATTTCTCATGTTTGTAGCATGATAGGCTTATAGTAGTTATTATGGGTCCTAGGAAATTTAGTGCCTTTGTGTACTTCACCATAGAGACTCAAACTTCCCTCTGAGCGGAATTGTGAGCACCACAATTTTAGTACTAGAATAGCTGTAAACCTCGACATTGTTGAACAAGAAATCAAACTTTCTAAACTATATTCACATATTCAATGGGAGATATAACCTTAATATATCGATAGTTCTGTGGTTTTGATGTGAATTTGTTTATTCCAGAGGAAGGCACAGTTCTAACATCAGACTTGGAGCATAACTGAGAGTAATTTTAAGCCTGTGCTTTTAGTTGGTGTGAAAAGTAGCATGTAAAAATACTACTTCCTAATGCCTGTCATCTCTGTGAATATCATGAACTTGTTTCAGCACTGCCTTCTTTAATGTGTCCCGCTAACAAGACATCATGTCATGTCAACATCTTTACTTTAAAAGGTGCCATGCATATGAACATGCTCACAGAGAGCAACTGATAGCCCTGTTCCCCCTCAGCTACAGTTCTTCCCATTTTCTTCATTTCATTTAAAACAATCAAGCCTGGTCACGGAAAAGGCTAGAATGATCTCTCTCAATGTTCTTTTCGATACGGCACAAAAGCAATCAGTTCACTCTTTAATGTAATGCCCGGTGTCTTTCCCAGCATCTAGAAGGGTTCTGGAATCTGGAGAAGGGGCTATCGCATAAATTAATAAAGAGACTAGAAATATAATATAATATAAATCTGTAATCAATCGGGGAGCCAGAGGAGGGCTTAGCTTCAGTAACCAAGTTCTCCCTATCTCCTGATCAGGGCTCATTTTATTCCCACATTTTTCCCTATAGCAAAGTAGATATACCTATCAAAGGTAAGGTTTAGTACACAGTAGGCATTGTCAGATTTGGGGGAACTGCATTGGGCTGTTTAGATGTTTGGCCAGTAGGAGGCAATAACCAGTAGATTAAAATGCCCTCAGCTGTCTGGCAGCAAGCAATGATTTATGTAAATTCAGCTTTGGGGAAATGCTTTAGGCCACTCAAGTAGGCAGTAATCAGATCTTCAGTCCTTGCTGGAGGCTCAAGGTACACCAACCTTTTGATGAACTTCTTACATTTATGACCTGCTGGAATTAGCCTCCAGCATTAATGTCTTTAAAGTCACCTAGAATATTTTTAAGCATCTCTATTATTCTGATGAAAATAAATGTCCGGACAAATTTCAGTGGTTATTATAAGGAGATATATATATATATATATATATATATATATATATATATATATATAATCCTTTTTAAAATGTTTGATTCCTTATTTATAGTTTCAGAATGTCTAAGGATAATATGTTTGGAAGTGATGTAATTTAGTACAATGCATCAGAATATGAGGTTGGTACTTGATTTCCTTTGTTTTCCATTAACCTTCTATGTGTCTGCAACTCTGTAACTTAGAGAAGTGAAAGCTTCAGAGATTCTTTCAGGGTTCTGGATCAGGCATTGGGGAAAGCAAAGTCCTTCAGAAGAATTATAAACATCAATCCTATCAACCTAGCCAGACCATTGCTCCAAGTAATTTTCCTTCGAACTTGAGACATATTGTCTTATGGTTGCCAAGTGACCACTTTGACTAGGATTGTCACCATTATCTTTGAACCATCAAGTTGCTAATAGCCTCTGTAACCTTGTTATTATATGTAGGGGGGAGGGGGCAGGAAGTACCTTTATTTTTGCAGATTTGGGTGAAATATTTTAATAGCCATTAGTTTCACTGAGTCTTTTAAAGCCTTTCATTTTATTGCCATTAATAGTGTTTTTAAAATATGATTCAAGTTCCAAATTTTTATTTTTAGTTGTATAAAGTCTTCAGGAAAGAAGCTATGGAGTTCACAGATTGTATAGAAATTAAAATATGCTGGTTTTCTAGGTATATTTAAATTATTTCAGGTTTCTGCCGAGACCAGTTTAGCTCAATGGATAGAGCGTCGGCTTGGGGACTGATGAGACCCGGGTTTGATTCCGGTATAGGGCATGTACCTTGGTTGCAGGCATATCCCCAGTGGGGGGGTGTGCAAGAGGCAACTGATCAATGACTCTCTCTCATCGATGTTTCTGACTCTCTATCTCTCTCCCTTCCTCTCTGTACAAAATCAATAAAATATATTTAAAATAAATAAATAAATAAATAAATAAATAAATAAATAAATAAAATAAATTATTTCAGGTTTCTTAGATACCAATTTAATTGTGTATTTTTTTCTAAAATGTATTTTTATTGTGCTAATCTAATATAAAATTGATCTTTCTTTATATATGAGTGAAGAACATTTTTTAAAAAGTGAGACACACTTTTTGAGCACTATTTAAATTTAAATAATGACAAAACCATAGTAACTTCATGAAAAAAAATTCTGTAGTGTAGTAAGAAAGATAAACACATGAATGAATGGGGAAAATCTATACTAAGAGCAAAATTAAAGTAAGAAAGGATTGTATCCATGTAGTTATAGACAGAGTCATTTTTAGACTTACTAATTACTCATAGCAAAGGTCATAACACTCGCTATCCTGCTGAATAAAAAATGGGATGAAATACATCAAATCCTATTTCTAGACTCTATTTAATTCCATATTAATATTCAATTTTATATGTTAAGTAAAACATTATTTGTATATAGAAGCATTCAATTACTAATATTAGTTCTCTCTGGGTGACAGAATTAAATGCTATATATTTTTTTCACTCAAACATTTCTTTTGAAGGAAAAAAAAACTACTTTTCCTCAGAAATATGTTTAGTGAACCCATTTGTCAGAAAATAACTAATACCTCAATAAGAGAACTAACATATGCATAACTTCCTCAAAATGAAAGAGTATTAACTGGATTATGGGCAGATATTTTCATCACAGTTTTAGGTATAACAATGAAAAAACAAAAAAAATTTAGGACTTGCTACCAGAAGACTCAGTAAATAAATAACATAAATTTATACAAAGAAAAATTTATACAAATTAAAATTATTTTAAAATAATAATGTGGAGAATATTTATAGTACAATGTTCAATTAAAATGTATAAGCAAGCATAACTGCATCTAAATATTATAGGCCACCTTTTGTTAGTGAGATAAAGCATAATTTGATTTTGCTACTTAAACCTTTTTTTCTTGCAAATTCTTTATACTTTTAATAAGAAATGAAAAGTATTTTAGTTGCAAAAATAGATGATTAAATAATCCAGAACCCAGGTGATTTCCTGTCATTGAAAAATAATGGGCTTTTCTTTTCCTTCCCAGCTCTCTCCTTTCCTCCTCTCCAATAATTTATTTGATTCACAACTGGCCATACTGTGATATATAAAATTATTCAGAATTACTATAATAAAAATATTTAAAATGAGAGCAGTGAGGTAATCACATTATAAATTTAAAGACACTATATTAAAAATAGATTTTAACAGGAAAATGTAGTGATTTACAATTAGTTAAGAGATTTGATGTTTGGGCAGATGTTGCTTTTCACAAGGTATCCTAAATTATAAAATGCAATTTCTGTTCTTGAAATGGGAATTTTTTATGGACAAAAGCTTTGCCATTAATACCTTATTTTCTCTCACCATGTCCTTACATAATAGATATAAAAAATAAAGAAAACACCTTATTTTTTCCCAGCATATTTGGTGTTTTGTTATCATCAGAATTGGAGGAATTTACTGTTCTCTCAGTCCATATTTCTAACCTATTTTTCCATTCTTTATTGAGAATGCACTTTTTTTGTGTGTGAAACTTTTACTTTTATTCACTGTATGCTTAGATTATTTATTTTAAATTGCTTTTTTAAACTGGATTCAAGCATTAAGTAAGTAAAAATCACAGAATTACTACTTGTTTTCATTAAATGACTATCTTATTTTCTATAGTAAGAGACAAATAACTAAATCCTATAGTTGTCATTACTGTATAATTTTCTAGCAAAAAGTAAAAACTATAAATTTTATATATTGGGGTGCAATGATTTAATACAGTGATTAAGATAGAATGCACCATAAAGCAAATTCATCTCCTCCATTTTCCACAATATTTTAATTATGCTAGTGTTTGCAGATATATGGCACTTGCCCAGATCCTCATCCATTTCTTACCACGCAACTTGAAAATTCTTATCTTCAGAATGTTTTGGCAATCCCAATCAATATGTGAGTTGGCTTCTAAATGAACGTTAACACGGGGCTGCACAAAAGTAGGTTTACAGTTGTGAGTACGGTAAACAGAGAGTTTATTCTTGAATTGTTATTTATTAATTATTGTATTATTTTCCATATGAACAACTGTAAACCTATTTCTGCCCCACCCTGAATAATCCTATTACTTCTCATAGAAAGGATATGGAATTTAGTGTCTTTTTCGTTTATACAGCTTGAAAATCAAATTTTAAGGAGGCATTATGCCCACTTCACTAGAATTCAATTTCTCTGTGATCCTCCCTGACCTTGGTAAGTGACAAGTGCCTCCTTAGTACTGACGAGATCCAGTCTATGCAAAATAGTGTTAATTGCTTGTTCAACTGCTCTCGCAGCAACTATAAAGATTAGTAATCAAAGAGATTGAGATACATTTACAGTACAGTAATATTGGGACTTTTTTCATCTCAGGTCAAGCTATGAAAATTGTAGCAATAACCTTGTTAAGCTCGTGTTCAATAAATATTTACTGAGCATCTGCAATGTACCGGGACACTTTCTGAGGCTTTGAGAACTCAGCAGTCAATAAGAAAGACAAGGTTTCAGCTCTTCTATTGTTTCTATAATGAGAGAGAGAGAGAAAGAGAGAAAGAGAGAGAGACAGAAGTAAATGGTGTTTTTTGTTGTTATTGTTTGTTTTGTGTTGTCGTTAATCCTCATCAGATGTGAAAGAGATCAGTTGGTTGCCTCCCACATGTGCTCCAACCAGGGCCACAGTTAAGCCTGCAGCTGGGGTGCCTGCCCTTGACCAGAATCAAACCTGGGCCTCTTAAGTCCACAGGGCCAGTGCTCTATCCACTGAGCCAAACCGGCTAGGGCAAAAGGAGCAAAGGTTTGAATATGTGTTATATGTTAAATAAAGAGAGTGATAAGCCATGCTTTACTTGAGATGGAGATACTGCTTTTAAAATGGTTGTTAGAAGAAAACATTCGAGATGAAATCTGAGCAAGATCAGGAAGCAGCCATGTAAATAGAAAAATGTATTTTTCTTATAGTAAGTACTGCCAATAACACAGTCAATAACAAGACCAACAGCAGCATTTCAAGAACTTTTTGTACTTAATACATTATTTAAATTATCATTATTACTAGAGGCCTGGTGCATGAATTCATGCATGGGTGAGGCTCTGTTGGCCTGTCCTGATGGGGACCAATGGGGCGAGGGCAGTTGGCAGGTCAGTCCCACCCCTGATTAGGGGGCAGAGGCTCATCAGGGGTGGAGTCAGCCATGGGAGGGGCCACAGGCTGTTGGCTGGCTAGCCCCACCACCTGGTCAAACTCCCAGTCAAGGAGACAGTTTGCATACTAGCCTTTTGTTATATAGGACTGGAAGCCTAGTACACAAAAATCCTGCACAGGAAGGTGGTGTGTCTCTCAGCCTATCCTGTACCCTCTCCAATCTGGTTACTCCTTCAGGCCTGATCCCAACGGGCAATCAGACATCCCTCTCACAATCGAGGACTGCTGGCTCCCAAACACTCACCTGCCTGCCTGCCTGATTGCCTCTGTTTCTGCCTGCCAGCCTGATTACCCCTTAACCACTCCCCGGACAGCCTGATTAAGGCCTAACTGCTCCCCTGCTGGCCTGGTCACCCCTAACTGCCCTCCCCTGAAAACCTGGGTTCCCCCCAAGTGTCCTCCCCTGCAGGTCTGGTCACTAATAACTCCCCTCCCCTGCTGGCCATCTGTGGTGGCCATCTTGTGTCCACATGGGTACAGCCATCTTGGACCACATGGGGGGCACCATCTTGTGTGTTGGCGTGAACATCAATTTGCATATTACTCTTTTATTAGATAGGATTATTTTGCATTTAATACATTATTTTGTGACTGTAGAATAATGTTAGAAAACTTGACTTTTGATGACCATACATTAGGTAAAAGGCATATTTGAGAAAATAAGCACAGATCTAATAGCTTTGAAAGCTCAAATTCCTAATTGCCCCTTCTTAACTCTGAATAGAAATTAGAATCCCTCAGAGAATTAAAATAAAACACTAATGCTCTTTTTTTCCACACAACTGACTTACAAATGGACAATTATATCTCAGAGGGTTCTGGGCAATAGTATACTATAAAAATTTCCTAAGTAATTATTACATACCATTAAAATGGAAAAACCATTGATTTACTCATTTCCTTATTTTAGCATTACATTGGAATTAATGAAAAAAATACATATTGATCTTAAGTCACATACATAATCTAGCAGAAAGAACTTTAAAATCAACACAGAATTTATAACTTTATTCATTCTTAAATAGTTATTAAGCATAACCTATTTTTCTGATTCTGGTGTAGTCTGGGAATAAATGTATAAATAATACATTTTCTTAATTATTTCTATATTTTAATGGAAACTCTTGCTCATAAGCATAGATCAATGATTCATTTTCAAGTACTATAACTGACAATAATTTTGGTTATATGGATAATAATTACATCAATCACTTTTGGAAATACAATCTATAGGTCTATTATTCCTGTATATGCAACTGCTTAAAGTTAAGGAAGATGAAGTATGTTTCTAATCGCCTCGATGATACTGACTTCCTCATAAAAAATTGGATATAATCGTATGTTTTATCTTATTACAAGAATATCTATAAAAACTGAATAGTTCTAAGAACTGACTTTGAAGTTTACTGGAAGTGTTTCTCTCATAAATCCCTATAATAGTACTTTAATTAAGAAGAGACACAAAGCACACAACCTGTGTGTGGGGTATATTTCCCTTAATCCTCCCGCTTTTATTCCCCCTCCAGAGGCTATTTTCCCAGATACTTATATGTAGTTTGAAATATTATTGATTTTGTCAGATTTCCCTTTTGGGTTTCAAGATATAATTTACTTTTTTGTATTTAGTGTTTCCAATCTAACACCTTCCAGTCTTATGTGATTAACTATTTCAGAATAAAGTACTCTGTCAGCAACATTAATTTCCAAACAAAAAATGAATTAGAATTTGATTCAATAAGTAATTATACTTTAAAATTATTTTGAGTAATTATACATGTCATACCAAAATCATGGCCTATTATTAACCTTATATCATTGCAAAGAATTAAGAATTGATGACTCTGCTTTTCAATCCTTGGACTATATTAGGCATTGAATATAAAATGGCCCAATATTTTCTGACTAAGAACACATTTTTAAACCACATTTTGGATCTCCTGGAGTACATAGAAATATGGTTATGTGGAAAGTAATTTTATTATAAGTGAGAATTCACAAGCCATGAGACCACATAGGAAAGTTTCAACTGTTTGATATTTGTTAATTAATCATGATGTAGTATTAGATCAACTAACATATCCAAATCTTAGTTTACCTTTGAGTGTATAGGGAATTATAATTCTTACCTTTTAGGGCGGGGGGGGGCAAGGTTGATATGTTACTTTTTTTTTTTCTTACTCTAGATTTTATTTGGCAATTACATCAGTAAATGATTTATCTGCTACACATGTATAAATCTTTAGACATTCATCTCTTAAGTTCCAGATGCTGTACAGAACATACCCTCCATGGCAACTAGCTGGCAGTCTACTTCAGTGAAGAGGTATCTACCCTAAAAGGCAAGGGGAATGATTGCATATTGTGTAGAAACAGTTGACGAGAATTCTACACACATCTCTCCCCCAAGATAATCTAGAATGTACATATGTAATTATTTTTAAATGCGTTATCTGGTACAGAAATTATTCAATCATATTTTTATTTGGATTATCTTGGTTGCAAAAGCAGAAAGTAATCTCAAGCTATCATAGAAGAAAAAAAAAGTTTAAAAAGCGAAACCATGGCAAAAGATTATTCATTTGTAGTTTAAGAACAATAGGAAGCAGACCTTTCTCCACTTGCTCATTTCCGGTATGGTCTTTGTTTGTTTGTTTGTTTGTTTGTTTGATCTTCCCCATAATGGCTTCATTTTCATTTTCATTTCATGCTGATATGCTTTTATTTTATATCTTGAGGTACAAGAGAGCAATTTCCCTCTACCTCTTTCTGTCTGGAAAAGATGAAGGAACTTCTTCATCGAACATGTGTTAGAAGCCAAGAAGTTGAGGATTATGGTAAACCACATATATATAGGCAAATCATACATTCAGTTTCGCCTGGGATAATTGCCTATTTCATCATGTTATTCATTAATAGCATTCCTTACACTCTCAAAAATACCAGGTTTGAACAATTAAATATAAGGTCACTCTACATATTTACCACATGCATGGGAAGTGAAAACTGAGAAAGAGGCACTCTGCTGACCACTGAGATAATTTAATGGAACGATCAATTGTTAAGCAGCTGCTGTATTCAGTACTTCAAAAATTCCTGTTGACTTTTCTCTCCCAATATATTTTACTTTGCAGAGTCTTTTAATTACCATCCTTCGCCTTACCTCACTTTGCCTATCACACTCAGTGCTTCAAAGAGCACTGAAATCATCAAATATCAAGGAGCAACAAAGCTTCTACTCTGACTAATGAGGTCTACCAGATGCCACAGAACTTTCTTTTTTATTTATTTTTTAACAGTGTTGTCATCCTTTAACATAGCTTAGAACAGGAAATGGCATTATTTGACATAATTGTGCTGCAGCTTATTGGATTAAGGCTTACTGGAAAAATACATACGGTATATATACTTTCATAAAAAGTGCTGGTTTAAATGAGTATGGAATAAGAAAAGCAACACGTTAATGGTAAGTTTCATTTTTCATGGCATTACGATGACAGACTTGCTCAGGAGTTGTTGATATATAACTGGAATAATGGCTGAAACTCTCTTCTCCAGCTACTTACTCTAATTTCCTCCCCATTTATAATTGCCGTCCTTTTCCTGCAAGGCTATAGTAATTACAGTTCTAAGTGTCTCTAAGTGGCATGAATGTGCAGCCATGAGATGGAAAACTCTTTAGAAGGGTCAGTAACTGGGGTTTAACAGTAGTGATGGCTGAAAGTGAAGCAATGGAAGCCACACAGGAAAATGACCAGCAAACAGATCAGGTTTCTGCTAGGGATGAAGCTTCATTGCAGCCCCTCAAAGCTAACGTCAAAAGTGTCTAAAGAGCAATTGGATAACAAGGAGTAATTGTAGATTAAAATTGCCAGTGTCATTCTGCCATCATGAACATGTCAGCAAGGAAAATACACAAACAGCAAACATACTGCCAAACAGCAAGTAGATAGCTTGTAACCCAAGTTGCAGCTTGTAAGAGATTTTTTTTTTTTTAAGCTGGATATAGGAATACTTTTCAAGTTCACAAAATAAAATCCCATGAGTGGATTATGTAATTCTGTGTTGATTACTGGGCATCAGGCAAGTGATTACTAGCAGCTTAATGGAAAAAAAAATGCTGTTAGAACTTTCTTTAACAAATAATATACCCTTTGTGGTAGATTGTAAAATGACTACAAATCCATCCCATCTTCTCGCATCCTCCTTTGCATTGTGACTTTTCATCTCCTCTCATCAAGAGATGGAGTAGCCTTCCAATCAACTTGGATCTATTCTGTCTAATGGAATATTTGGGTATGTAACATAAGCTGAGGCTAGACAATGCTTGTGCATTGAGGCTCTCCATCTTCCATTGAGCTTGAAATATGAGGCCACCATCTGTCCTACACTGGCTAAGCTGCTGAAAAATTAGAGGTGCGATGGAGAAGAATCAAGCTCCCAAAGTGACAGTTTCTAGGCCCAGACATACAAATGAGGCTATCCCAAAAGAGATGAGAGATTCTAGACCAGAATGCTGAGCTAAATAATGACTGTTGTTTTTAGCCAACGAAACCAGAGGCATTTGTTGAATAGCAAAAGTTAACTTATACATCATTTCTTATTAATTATTAGTAAACGGCAATATTTTTCATTATGGTATCGACTCAAGCTTTTTAACTCAATATTGATTTGTACATTTGAAATATAACGTCAAATAGTCTGTTACTTACCCTCAAATGTTATGTGTATTTTTGCATTGATTGATTAATTCAATATTAAAATTTAATCAAATGTGATTTATATATTCTTTTGAACACTATAAAAAATACTTTCCTGAACCACCATGATTATTCACAGTACAGATTATTGTCTGAATGTTATAGCACATAATAAACAGATTAGAAGTGGTACTTACATAACAACTAGAGTCTCAGTGTACGAAATTCTTGCACCAGGGGGAGAGTCTCCTCAGCCCAGCCTGCACCCTCTCCCATCCAGGATCCCTAGGGGGGATGTCTTGACTGCCAGTTTATGGTCAGAAACACAATGTGACTGCAAACCAAGGATCAGGCCTAAACCGGTAGCTGGACATCTTTCTCACAATCCTGGCTCACTGGCTCCTAACCACTCACCTGCCTGCCTGCCTGATAGCCCCTAACATCCCCTGATGCCAGGCTGGTCACCCTTTGCTAACCCCCATGCCAACCTGGTTGCCCCACGCAGCCTGCAGTTCAGTCGTTTGGTCATTCTTCACTAACCCTCTACTGGCCTGGTCACCCCATGCCGCTTATTTGGTCATCTGTCCAGTTGTTTTGTTTGTGACAGCCCCTGGTGTTATATATATATATATATATATATATATATATATATATATATATATATATATATAAAATCAATATTACCTAGGAGATTTATTTCTGTTTTTATATTGCCAAAAAATAAGTAATCTTTAAGCAGTATATAACACATAGGAATATGGTATTAATGTGATTCCTTTAATAAGTTTTTATATTATTATATTTGTTCCTCTTCTTTTCTTGGAAATTAAAATAAACGGTAAGATTCTCAAAATTCTGACATTAGAGATAAACCACATAAGTTACAATGATTTATCAGTTGCTTTCTTGAAATATGTACTTTTAATAAAATATATGAATAACCACATGACAAAGTTTTAGGAGAAAATGGGGGAAGATTGAGTTGATCTCAAGAACTTTAACAATAATAACAAATATGGTTTTCAAATGAGTTGAACTGTAAGCTATACACATTTTGGATCAGAGTGGTAATATATCCAGCCAGTATAAACCTTAAGACTTGACTATAACCTAAAGTGAAGGTATTAATACTTTTTTTTTTTTCAAATCTCACTCAGATTTGAAAGGCTGCTCTCTTGCAGAGAAGGAAAATAGAGCCACACAGGGAAATATCAAGCACGTCTATGCAGACATGCAAAGGGGCCAGTGTACCTTGGCCTAAGAATAAAGACTTTCATGCTACAGTGGCAGATGTGTTGATAATGTGGAGATGGGTGTGCGAGGCTGCCTTGGCCTAATGCCAGAATACAGGATAGCACTCTAACACGGCTAGTTTTCATATCACGCTGACATAGCTCTGGTGATCATCTGACTTCCCATGTAGCATATTCACAGCAGGTGATGCTACTCCAGAAACAGTGAGTGTCCAGGCTTTGGGGCAGTATTATTTATACTTTAAATTAAAAACAAAAATGGTTGTTCTGATGAGAACTGAACTTTTGATAGAAATCTGTTATTTATATAACAGCATACTAATTTGACGGGTTTCTTTTTCATTTTAAATACACATCTGTTTATATTGATATTGTGACTTTATACTTGATATTGATGTTATGACCCCCCCTCCCGACCAGGAGATGAGGAAATGCTGTTTTTGCAGTCACATTGTGTTTCGGACCATATATGATTGACATTTCAAGCTGTACTGATTTGCCGTAGTAATGTCACACCAGGAGACAAGCATCCTCCTCTCTGTAACATCCCAGGGTCTGCTTTTGCCTGTTCCCTCCAAATTCTTACAGAAGTGAATTAAGATAATTCCAAACTTGGAGTTTTAAGAAATAATTTTACTGTTCACTTCAGAAACTCTTTAAATGGCTACCTACGGAGGCTTTCTGATTCAGAAGTAGGGTTAAGGAGGTATTTAAAATTTTAAATGCTGCACAGTTTGTTCTAATAGGATAAAGACCAGTTGTTTGTATGGCATGAAGTAATTAAGCACTACCAAAAAATTTAGTATGAATGTCTCAATAAAAATTTGCAAACTGATCTACATGAAAATGTTCTGAACTCTTATGAGTATGACAAGCTAGAAATCAAATACTGAGTTCAGGAGAGAGGGAAGTAGCTTATGCTGATACTTTGGTTTCTTTTAAATGTTACTTTCACAGCATGTTTACCAAGATTCGTATCCAATGCTCCAAGTGGCTGCTGTGTCTCCTGGGAGACATTCTCAGTATAAGAAACATTAAATTTATCAGGATGTTGCATCTTTGTTTCCCTGAGAAGCAACAGCGGCAAAGCTACATGTCTACTTAAAATAAGAAATAGCTACAGGGAACCTTCAGGGAAAGGTGATCGTTGAGGGCAAAGTAATTTTGTTGTTTTATCTTGAATTTTACCTTTGTTGTAATTTAAAATGCAGGCTTCTAAAATGCAGCTTCAAATGTACCCAAACCTGTACAATAGATTCTTTTTGTTTTGTTGGAGAAATAGAGCATCTATCTCTCTTTTAAATTCAACCTTAAAAAGGGCTATAATCTTAAGAAAGTTATTTTTACTGTTTAATTATAAAATAATTTTCATTTTTAGGTATTTAAGATATTAAACTTCCAATGTATAAAACCAACAGAATCTAATATAAAGTAATAAATAAGCACCTTTCTGTATTATGTTCGCAGGTTAATAGATTACTAAGTACAATGTGGCACATGCTACGTCTGAATGTGCAGAAGTACATGGGGGGATTCACAAGGACTCAGGGTATTACTGTAATGTACAGTGTAACGATTTTTGACTTTGAGGTCATTTAGTGTGGGTCCAACATATAGATTTCACACCTCCAACTTGTATGACATTGGATAATTTACTTAACCTCAGAACATTCATTTTTCTTACTTGCAATTTGGAAATAATACATCTGCATTTATAATAGGCTAAGCAACCATCTGACCATCCGACTGTCAGATCAGCTAGTAGGTATGACGTGCACTGACCACCAGGGGGCAGATGCTCAGTGAAGGTGACTTGACAGCAGCAGTTCTTAGGTGACGCACCCAGGAACCAGAGAGCAGAGCCTGGTGATTCCACCTTCAGCTATGGGTTATATTGTTGCTGGGCACTGTTGACCTCAACTCTGGTTTATTGCTGTACTGCGGTGAATGCAGATTCTCGCTGCCCCAGGTGTGGCTGGCTGGGAAGGGACCATGGGAGATTGGCTCCAGGGCTTGTCTGGCCATCTCGCCCAGCCCCACCCCGCTGGCCATCTTCTAATTAATTTTCTTTCAATGTGCACAAATCAGTGCACCAGACCACTAGTATATCCATAATATTTTGTGAAATTAAATGAGTATATGGCTTATGCTATATTAGACTCAATAAAGGTTTGCTTGCTATTATTATTATTATTGCTAAAACATGATATAGGTAGGAGAAAATGAAATTATATGTGCAGAGGTGAGTGGAAGAAGTTTTCTGTATACAAAGCTGAGACATTTTTATTTTTGGTGAAGGGTGTACAGAAACATTTTTGGGCACAATTATGAGAAGGCTGATCAGATTTATGAGATATTGTAGAAAGATCATTTTATTATCTATACCAATAAAAGGATAATATGCTAATTAGATCAGACATCTTCCAGACATCCTCTGGAGGTCTTTTCAGACAAAGCTACAGTGGCGGGGGCCAAGGCAGAGGTGGTTAGGGGTAATCAGGCAGGCAGGGAGGTTAGCAGTTAGGAGTCAGCAGTCCCAGATTGTGAAAGGGATGTCTGGCTGCCAGTTTAGGTCTGATCCCTGCCAGCAGTCAGACATCCCTCAAGGGGTCCCAGATTGGAGAGGGTGCAGGCCCGGTGGAGGGACACACACCCACTGTGCATGAATTTTGTGCACTGGGCCTCTAGTTTCTAGATAAAAGACTTGAACTATGACTACTAATGTTTGAATTGTTTAAACTAGCAGTGGAAATAGGTACAGGTCTTAGCCATAAGCCAGAAAAATTGTGAAACCTCACTTAAAAATTAGAGGGTGATTTAAATTGAAAGAAAGCAATACAGTCACTTGCAAATACCCTTTTGTTTCAAATACAGGGGATTCAGGTGGACACTATTATAATCAGGTATCCAGTGGCAAGTTTAAGAATTACCATAATTTTTTAGCAGAGAAGAGCATAAAAAACATTTGTAAGTATCCTTTAATGACCATAATATGATTGGTGTTAGAGTAAAACATAGGCCCCAAATGGCATCACTTGTGCTAAAGCCATGGATACCAAACCTAGATTTAATACCACCCCTAACTGTTGTTTCAGTTTTTTCTAGAAATATAATCTTAATCAACCAGTAGAATTTCCTAGTCATGCACCAGTAAGGTAACCTGTTACCTGGACCCACTCCAACTCCCAGAGAAAGAAGGAACAATTTAAAAACCCATGACATTCTCTTCTCAGAAAAAGATGTCTTAAGTCTAAAAATAATCCTTTCTTCTTTTTCTTCGTAATAGCTCCTTGGCCCCACTGTTCTTTCTATAACAACTTTCATTTTGTACACTCCATTAGAGTACCTTCTAGTTGATAGATGGGATGATGCCTGATTAATTAATTGTTTAATAAAGCCAATTAGGTCTTTTTCTTTTTTACTCTTTAGTCATTGAATATTTTTCTTTATCATAGGAAATTATTTTTATTTTTATTCATGATAAATCACAGGTACTACTCATATTACTCAACATTGTTGCCTGCATTCATAATTAGATGAAATGCTAAATTGTAGAGGCATTTTAAAAAAGCATTTTTTTCCCATTCAAATTTCTCAATCCACAGAATTTTATCCACAGAACCCTTCACAAGATGAACAGATAACACGTTATTAAACTTCATGGAACAAAGGGCAGATAACTCTCCACATAACAGTCATTCTAACTCTTCAGTTTGATTGTGATATATTTTTGAGGGTTTTTTAAAAATATATTTTTATTCATTTCAGAGAGAAGAGGGAGAAAGAGATAGAACCATCAATGATGAGAATCATTGATCAGCTGCCTCCTATAGGCCCCCAACTTGAGATGGAGCATGCAACCTGGGCATGTGCCCTTACCCAGAATTAAACCTGGGACCCTTCAGTCCCCAGGCCGACGTTATATCCAGTGAGCCAAACTGGCTAGGGTTGATTGTGATGCTTTTAACAAACATACTTTTATTTACTTTATTATAGTAGTATTTTATTCCTGCCCTGAGGACATCTTTTTTATTGATTTTTAGAGGGAGAGAAAGGGAGAGAGTGAGAAACAGAGAAACATTGATGTGTGAGAGAAACATCAATGGGTTGCCTCCCATACATCCTCTGTCTAGGGATCAAATGTTCCAATCAACTGAGCCATCCAACCAGATTTTTATTTTATTTAAAGTCAATTAAATTTTAGAATTATTTCAGCAATTTGTGCCTACCTAATTTATTCATTCTTTATATATTTAGTTTTCCTGGTCTCTTAGAGAGAAGGAATTAAAATCAACAGTGGGTCTTCTAATGCTTCATCAGAAATAGATTAAGGTTATTTAGCAAAAATACTACATAAGGGATGATGTGCACTTCTATGGGCATCACATTACAAGGATCATTATGCCAATTTCATAGTCATCAATACAAATTTTGATTTCTTGATTAAGATATTGTCTGAGTTTTCCACATTTCATTCACATCTTATTTAATGAGAAAATTATCCTCTACTTCATCAAATTTCACCTAATAGTTTGCATTCATTGATAAACTTGTCTCAAATAATTATTGCAGTGATTGTTATAAATTTTGACTTTTCTAATTTTATCATTCCTTTATTATTTTTTTCATCCTTTCAATATTTATCAATTGGCATCCCCATGTATGTATGTATGTATGTATGTATATATGTACTGTCATTGTGAAATCAGTTTAATTTTCTTCAGTGAATTACAAGTCATTATTATCATTATTGATTTTAATGCTCTAAATTTTTTTAAATTCGACAGCGAAATTTTCTTCTACCTGCCTACTACATCTCTTTGTATTATCTCAAGATTTTTAGTTAATTTCCTTATTTTTCAGACATAAGAAGTTTCAGGCTCTTCTGAAGAATTCCCTGACCCAAGCCCAAATTAGGTTAACCACTACTCCAAGGATCTTTACTTTCATTTAGTGAGATATTCAGAAACCAACACTTGGAGTTTTAGTACCCACTGCTACAGAAATACCTTAAAAATATTTGTTTGCATATGTATACTTATGTGTGTCTGTGCAAACTAAGAATGATTGATACCTCTAAATTTTAATTCAGTAGTCCAGGATTCTTTCTTACCCCCCTGATCTGTCTCTCCTCACACCATTGGAACTCTGTCTCTGAACATCAAACATTCATTTATTTGTTGGTTCGACAGCACTCAGAAAGTTGCAACATTGGTGAAACAATACAACTAGAAATAACAGATCCAATACTAATTGGATTTGTATCTCGTTTTTCTTCTGAGCCATTATTTTATTTACTTAAAAAGCAAGTTCATTTTATTCTTTCTTTTTAGAATATAAATGTTATGCTTAATCATTTTAATTTGAAATAAAACATTAGAATGTTCAATACTTAACATATAATTTAAAATGGTAACTTTATATACATATGCATGTGTCCCATAATCTATACTAATAAAAGCCTATGTGGTCATCACAGCCTCGCGCCCTCACGCTGTGACACATGCCCTCACGCCTCCATGAGCGATCACCAGGAGGCTGAGTGCGCAGCGAGCACACACGGATGGGCGGGGATGCATCAGCTGTGAGGTGCATACCAGTGCGCAAGGACTTGATGCTGTGTCCCTGATGCACCTCCTAGTCAAGTTCCAGCCAAGTGTGGCTGCTGCCCAGGGCCAAACTGAGGCTCAGGCAAGACGTGGATGGTGGCTGCCACTACTCAGGCATGGTCTTAGGCTCAGACAAGCTGCAGTGGCTGTGAGGGAAGAGGCTCAGGCAGCCTAGTGTCGGGCAGTGACAGCAGCAGAAGCATGATGGGGATGCTGCCTTCCCCTGATTGCTGGGTCGCCTCCTGCAGAGGGAGACCAGAGGCAGCAGCAGCAAGGGGGTTATGGGAGTGGTACCTTTCCCTGATCAGCAGTCACTTCCCGCAGAGGGAGGCCATACTATGGCTTAAGCGGGGAGTGGGCCTAAGCCATCAGTAGGATATACCTGATGGCTCTGGACTGTGACAGGGACAGGCCAGGTGAGGGACCAACCCTCCCCCCCAGTGCATGAATTTTACTGGTCCTCTAGTTTTAAAACATATTTATACTGTAATATGTTATTAACAGTCAAATATGACAAAAAAATTAGTACAACTTTCTAAGATCAGTTTTTATAGTTCTCTGGAATGAACTAAATATACAAATGATAGACTCTTAATTTTAGAATTTGTTACTCTTTCACCCTACAACACATTTCAGGAAAAGAAATTTTACTTGTACCAAACTGACTTTTGCAACATTTAGATCTTACAAAATATAGATATTGTAAGTTAAGACAAAATACTTCTGTATAGCTGAAGAAGAACAGATGCATCTGATGAATACAACAAAAACAGAAAACAGATGGTATACTTCATGTATAATATCTCAGTTCATCCTTTTTTTTATGTAACCCAGCACATACACTATATTTACCTGGTTTACTTAGAATATGCCAGGTCCCTAAAGAAACAAAAAAGCTTTTTAAATGTACTGCATACATATAAATATACACAATGGTTTGTCACTATTGTTATTGGGATGTGCTAGCTTCCCCCAAAACACACACACATTATATTTTTAAAATTTAAGTGAGGCAATACAGTTACTGATCTTCAACTGATTAATGCAATCAGTTATTTAATGTTAAATAAAGTTTCATGGAAATATGTTCTCCTAATGCAAATTTTAAAAGAGAGGTTTATCTCCTTATCATTCTAAAAGGAGTTTAGAAAATCCCTTCGCTCTTTTACTATCTACCTTCACGTACATGAGCGCATTTTAATTTTTAAATATATTTTTTATTGATTTTATAGAGAAAAGAAGGAAGAGGGAAAGAGAAACATCGATCTGCTGTCTCACGTCCGCACCCCAACCAGAGATCAAACCTGTAACCTGGGTATGTGCCCTGACTGGGAATAGAACTGGGAACCTTTCGGTGCATAGACAACACTCAACCAACAGAGCCACATTGGCAGCGGCTCATGCATATGATTTGAAAGTATTAAGTTCACCACTTATTCCATGTCAGAACACGTAGTTACATACGTTTAAAGAGCAAATTTCAATGCAAGATAAGTTTGGCTTTGAATGTGAAGAAAAAGTTAAAGAATGAAGGCAATTATGTGAAAAATACAGATATTAAAAATCCTCTCAGGCAATTGAAGATCAAGAAGGATTTAGCCTTGGATCATCCAGATTGATGAAATTGACTAAATAACTCCTTTATTCTTGATTTGATTATTCTTGTGTGATTACAGACTTCAATTAGTGTTCGTGCCAAGGCTGGCTAATTTGGGTTGCCAAATCCTCTTTTCATCCGTTTACATTTTGTCAGTTTCTTCAAGTTGATTTTCCACATTTCTTGTTCTAAAGTATAAACACATGGATCACTTTGTAATACAGTTAAATAACTTTTTCCTACATAAAGTATATGAAGCCTTGCCTTGAGAAAACCTAAATTATTTTCAACTTTTCATCAAGTTCACTGTCACATTATTGAGTAACTTATAGTTCCCTCATTTAAGTAAAGTTAACCTGTTTGTATTTAAACTTAAAAAATATAGATACTTTTAGTGGTATCATGATTATGGAATCTCACTAATGTAAATATTGTAAAAACATGCTCTTCAAACCACTCTATGTATCTATTTATAGATCTATGTAAACAATATCATTCATGACCTGGCCTGTGTTGCTAAGTGCTCAGGGCATTGGCTTGCTCACCTAAGAGTTCATGGTTTGATTCCCTGTCAGGGACATGGGGAACTGGTTTGCAGGCTCTATTCCCTGTTATGATCAGGGCATGTGTGGGAGGCAGCCAGTAGATGTTTCTCTCTCACACCGATGTTCTTACCTTTTTCTCTCTTCCCCCTCCTTTCCACTCTCTACATGTCAATGAGAAACATATCATTGGGTGAGGGTTAACGAGAGAGAGAGAGAGAGAGAGAGAGAGAGAGGCCCAGTGCATGAAATTTGTGCACAGGGTGGGAGTGGGGGTATCCCTCAGCCCAACCTGCACCCTTTCCAGTCTGGGAGCCTTCGAGGAATGTTCAACTGTCCGTTTAGACCTGATTTCAGTGGATATTCCTCTCACAATCCAGGACTGCTGGCTCCCAACTGCTCAACTGCCTACCTTCTTGATTGCCCCTAACCACTCCTGCCTGCCAGCCTGATCACCCCCTAACCACTCCCATGCCAGCCTGATTGATGTCTAACTGCTCCCCTGCCAGCCTGTTTGCCCCCAACTTCCCTCCTCTGTCAGCCTGGTCACTCCTAACTGCCCTCCCCTGCAGGACTGATCGCCTCCAACTGCCCTTTCTTGCAGGCCTGGTGCCTCCCAACTGCCCTCCCTGATGGCCATCTTGTGTCCACACGGGGGCAGGATCTTTGACCACATGGGAGGAGCCATATTGTGTGTTGGAGTGATGGTCAATTTGCATATTACCCACTTATTAGTACAGATAGAGGCCTTGTGCACAGGTTGGGCCAGCTGGTTTGCCCTGAAGGGTGTCCCAGATCAGGGTAGGGGTTCCCTTGGGGTGTGAGGTGGCCTGGGCAAGGGACCTGTGGTGGTTTGCAGGGCCCCTGACAATCCAAGCGGAGGCCCTGGTATCTGGAATTTATTTACCTCTACAATTGAAACTTTGTAGCCTGGAGCAGAGCCAAGCCTCCTGTTCCCTCAGTGCCTGCTGCCATTTCCGTTGGGTTTTATGTATCTTCTATAATTGAAACTTTGTAGCCTTGAACGGAGGCCTAGGCCGGCCAGGACTGCAGAAGCTTGGCTTCCTCTATTGCCAGGGAAACCCAAGCCTCTGTCATGCTCTCTGTGGCCACAGCATTCTTGGTTGGAGTTAATTTGCATACTCGCTCTGATTGGCTGGTGGACATGGTTTGTGGGTGTAACAGAGTGAGGGTTAATTTGCATGCTACTCTTTTATTAGGTAGGATATCATTCATTCTTCCTACTATGAGTAGATTAAAATGTATAAGTAGATGAATGTATAAGAAAATATAATTTAGTACAAAGTAGTTATATTTTCCTGAAAGTATTATAGATTGGGTTATTAAAAGGAAAAAAATTGAGTAGTAAGATTTTTTTTACATGGAGAAACATACAAAATTATTGCAATTATAAAATAATATCTGGGGAAATTTTTATGTAGTTAGATTTAATGCTTGGGAAATATGTTTAATATTTTGGTCATTTTAATTAAAGTTTACCATAAAAATTTAAATTATGATATGTGCCCAGGCAGAGAAGGCTGTTGAGCCAGATTAAAAAGCAATCTAACTAATAATTATATTATCTGCCTAGTATTATCTGTTTTAATAAGAGTATTTCTTTAAATGTTCACTGACTAATGTTAATAGCTCTCCCACTACACTGACACTTGCAATTACAGATATGCTCTGCAAACAGGACTGTACACTCCAGTAAAGTCTTTAACCAGAAATGATGTGTTATTATCATTTTGCTTATGAATATGGGTGTCATTAATTTAGTATTAATTTTAAGATATAAGAGTGATTGATTAGTTAGAACAACCTGGTAAATGAAATATAATTATAAAGACATCCAGCAAGCCAGTCTTTATCATGTTTGTACAATGCTTTTCTAAATTTAAATACAGGGTGGGCAAAAGTAGGTCTACAGTTGTGAATATGCAAAGCCCAGTTTATTCTTGTATTATTATATATTAATTATTGCCTTGTTTTCCATATGAAAATCTGTAAATCTACTCTTGCCCCCACCCTGCATCATGGTTTTGGAGACGTGACTACGATAACACAGGGAAAACAACAAACATACACACACAAACAGTATTATTTGTGGCTAAAGAATTCTCAATTTTAAAATGACAGAATATAATTGTTTATAGAAACACTGTATTTAAGATAAAATGTTATGTCTGGTATGCTGTCTGCACTCATGGCAGAGTCGGAGATGAAGCAATGCAAAATAAATTTCTCTGAGATAAAATGAATGTGTTTGAATAAATTATTTAATCATACAAATTCAAATCAAATTATATTTTGTTTTGAGAACTAACTACTATAAGGAATTATGCTGAAGCTCTGATATACATTATCTAATTAAATGGGGGAATTCAGTCAGAGCCGGGAATTCAAATAAGCATGACAGTTGGGAAGAAAATAATGACATTCCTTTACTCATCAAATATTTATTGGGCCCTGCTTGGTGCATGGCACTGAGCTCCATACCATGTACGTTACAGTGAGATCAGAGATAATTAAAACGGAAACTGTCCCTGGGAAAGAATTTTATAGGTGACTAAAATGAGGCACATGCGAAGCAATTTGGGACAACAGAGGAGATGACTATAATTAAGGATTGGAAGGGATGAAGGGGAATCAGAGGGGAGGCAAGCAGGAAAATTTGTATTAAGGTGAGAACATTTCTCTACTTTAAGATAGGAGGTGTTGGTATATTTGAGTGAAGATGAAGGAGAAATGGGATATGCACAAAAGAAAATATAAAAGTTAAGATGCAGAGGTTAAAAAAAGAAGGCATACAATTTATAAAAAAATAAATAATATTTTGTATTATTATTGATTAAAGTTTGTTTTAAAAATATGGGGTTTTGTCCTGGTCAGTGTCTTTTAATGGTTAGAGCATCTGACCTCACACCAAAGGGTTGCAGGTTCAATCCCCAGCCCAGATTGAAGTGTGCAACTAATTGATGTATTTCTCTCATCTCTCTCATCTCTCTCTCTCTCTCTCTCTCTCTCTCTCTCTCTCTCTCTCTCTCTCTCTCTCTCTCTCTCCTCCCTTCTTCCTTCTCTCCCTCTCTCCCTCCCTCCCTCCCTTCTACTCTCTTGCTCTAAAAAAAAAATAATAATTTTCAGATGAGCATTAACAAAAAATGTTTAAATAAAAAATAAATATGGTTCTATGGGCACATGGCCTGAGTAGCACAAGGCCCCGTGCTTGGAGTAGCACAAGAGCTTTGTGCTTGGTTGAATGCTCTGTTGTCGCTGTCTTGAAAACCATATTTTTTGAACAAAGGAATCTGTGATTTCATTTTACAATGGATACTACTAATTGTGTAACTATTCCTGACAGGACACAACTTTTCAGCAGGCCCTGACGTAACTGGGGCTGCCAGCATAGTCCCAGTCCCTCTGCATTAGGGATCCAAGGGAACATCAGTGTGAATCACGGCAGTGAAAGGCCACAGATGATTGTTGAACTCTTCAGTGTTCTGAGACTTCTGAGGTTTCTCTTCTCCATTGAATGAGAAGCGAAGCGGATGTTAGCTAGAACCAGTTGTCTTGAAGTCACTGTGTAAAAGCCTGTCCGCGATGCATGCCGGCCCAGAAAGGAAAGCAGAGCTCAGTTGAATCTTGCGCTGCTTCCTGATGCAGCCTGTGAGGCCCCAGAGGTGCTGCGTTTGAAGCCTGTCACATTTCTGTACAGATTAAATTGAGATAACGAACTTTCTTTTCTATTCAGCAAAGTCCGATTGAATTTCTCTGACTTTTGCAATGGGAAGAATCCTTATAAAAATGGATTAAACAGACATATGATAGACCAAAGTTCCTTTTTTATTGTAATTTTTTACAAAAAAAAAAAAAAATTCAACCTACACATTAGAATCACAGCCACTAAAAAAAAAAAAAAAAAAAAAAAAAAAAAAAAAAAAAATCTCACTAATTAAAATACAACATGAAAAAGAGCTGCTGTGGTTAATGGGGAGTGTCCACACTGAATCTTCTCACTCACTGGTCTCAAGAATATACCTTGGCTCTGGTAGGCAACCACAGAGCACAGTTATGAAAATTTCCATTCACCCATGATGTTTGTATCAAGTAAGGTACATAAAATTTTATAAGCTAGAAATCTATTCAAATTTTCTCTCTACCTTTTTTTTTAATACTTTATAATATTGTTTTTTTTTCTTCTGACAGATATAAAGATTATGTTTTTTAATTGTTTAATCATCTGTGTGCTTACTCCCTTACAAAATGCAATATTTATTATATCCTTGCTAGATTGACAGTGATTTATTGTGGCCATTTATAAGTATAGTATTATAGTTTGGACACCTATTTAATAATTGTCTTTACTAGGCTAAGCATAATTGATTTGTTGATTGATTAACATCATAAAAATATAAGAGGAAAAAAAAGTTTTACTACAATAGAGGGGTAACATTCATCACTTTTCAATACAAGATGTCAATCATTCCTGAAAGGCCAGTATTTTTTTATTTCATATCATGCCTGTAGTTATCTTATCCTATTTACATTTTTACTGATATGATTATTGTAGTTTGTCAAAAATGGCATGTACTTGAAGGTGGAACAAAAAGTACTGTGACTTAAAATTCATATATCTTCAAATTTATTGCCAAATTAGGACTTCCAGTACTATGTTGAATAAGAATTGTGAAAGCAGACATTTCTGTCTTGTTCCTGTTCTTAGGGAAAATTATAAATGCTACCTTTACTTTCCCAGCCCATAGGGATCCTTGAAATCTGTTTACGTGACAGGTTGGTTTGCAAACTGCCAGTTCTAGCCTGGATCTCAGCCCTCCCAGGAATGCGGGAGCCTTTCCCTGAGGACAGCTGTTTAATTCTCAAGATGCTACAGGGAACCATGTGAGTGCTTTCTGCGTCTTCAACACCTTTCCTCTCTGTTGGATTCCACAGTCTTTCCTCTTTGCTGTCCTCAGGCTCTATATTTTCTATTCTACACAGTGTCCCCAATGCTGATTGTCACTAGCACAATCACATTAGTGAACATAGGTTTTATGCATAGGGCTATAGGCCCGATGCATGAAGATTTGTGCAAAGATAGGCCTTCCTTCCCCAGGCTGCTGGCACTGCCTTCACTCAGGCCCAGAGCCGCCTTTCTGCCTCTCATTGTGCCAGTTTGCACATTCCCTCCTTATTGGCTGTGGGCACAGCCACCTTTTGTCATGGAGTTACGGTCAACTTGCATATACCTTCTTTATTATACAGTATTTTCTAAACTACCTATTTTAAGTAATTGCTGTCTTGTTTTTGTTTTTGCCAAAGGTACAGTAGGGAAGGAGGGGCTTGAAAGAAGACTTCTTATAAATCACATGGTTTTTATGGAACATAGATTTGTATCTTAAACTGTATTAACCCATTTGTAATAGATATCTTTTTTTGGTAAAGGGACAAGGGGATTGAGATATGAATCATCTGTGTCTCCCAGTTGCCAAGACATGTGCTCAGGTTCACACATATATATTCATCTGCTAAATTAGTTTCTTATTCTTACTGTAACAAATTACCACAAACATATTAACTCAAAATGCATTACCTTATATTTCTAGAGGTCAATAAGCCACGATCAGTCTCACTGGGTTAAAATTGAGTTGGTAGTAGAGCTGGCTCCTTCTAGAACAATCTTTAGAAGCTTTCTGTATTCCCTGGTTCATGGCTCCTTCCTTGTTTTACACTAACCTTTGCTTCTATTGTCACACCTCTTTCTAATCCTCTGACCTCCTGTCTCACTCTTATAAGAATAATGTGGCAACATCCGGGTTACCCAGATAATACAAAATAATATACCCATCCTAAGATCTTTAGCATAACCTCATCTGCAAATTCTCTTTTATGGTATAAAATATCTTTCACATGTGCTGAGGGTTAGGGCATAGATATTTTTGGAGGATCATCATTTGGCTTACCACAACTGACTATTAAATATAACTATTTGCACAACACATTGGAATTAGAAAAAAAAAAAAGTTTAATTTTAATATTCTTGTGGATTCTCCTTTCATATATCTCAGTTGATGGAAGCAGTTTGCTCAATTATATGCCTATTAATCATTCTATATTCTCCTATTTTCCCTATGTCCAATAATTTTCTAAATCAGTTGTTATTTTTAATTAAATATTTTGGTGAAGCCACCCCTTATTTTAATTCTTGAGTTTTATTTTTAATTTTTGTCTTACCTCTCAATCATTTCCCATATGTTTTTAGTCTCTCTGCCATCAGATTTACCTTCCCCAATCATTTAACCCAACAGCCATTCAAAAGCCTTCTCTAAAGTCTCATAATCTGATCACTTCACTTCTCTTCCCAACAGAAAATCTTAAAATATAAAATTGAATTATGTGACAGCTTCCTGTTGTTTACAGGATAGAAGCTAAGTTCCTGTAATTGGTTGGCAAGGCCTTGCCTAGACTCTATGCAGGTGATGGTGTGATTAAACTTCGGCTTCCCCACAGGACTGAATGCTCCACAACACAGACATCATAGCTTGTTTTGCTTACTATTAAATTTCTAATGGCTGGCACAGTATGTGACAAGCACATGCTCAATTTGTTGGCTAAAGAATCAAAGGCCTTTTCTATTTTGGGACTTCTCTTTTAAGTGTGGCACACACACACACACACACACACACACTCATCCAAAAGTCATGTTGTACTGAAATGATTGTTGTTTCACAACCAATTTCCCACCGCTTTTCTTATTCTCCGGTTTCTTTTCCGTCTTTGCTGGAGGTTTCTAATAATTGAAGTCTGAAGAGTCACTTCTTTTTCAAAATTAAATTAAAAATGAGTATTTTTCAAAATTTGCATCTATTGTCTTCAAATTATTGTTTCATCTGCCCACAATCTCCTATTTTGTTGAATGAATGAATAGAATGAATGAACAATTATATTTATATCTACAAATAATTAAGTTTAGTAGGCATGGCTTAGGGGCTCAAATAGTTTACAGAGAGTAACTGTAGGAATTTGATACCTGCATTGAACTTACATTGCTACCATAAAAAAATGACCACTAACTTTGTGCCTTCAAATAACACATATATTATTTAAGAATTATGTAAGTCAGATATACAGGTTGGTAAGGTGGTTTCTCGCTCTGGGTTTCACAAAGCTGGAATCCAGGTAGCAGTGGGCTGTGCTTTTACCAGAAGACACTGAAGAGAATTTGTTCCTGAACTCATTCAAATAATGGACCAGATTGTGGTTGACCTTGCAGTTATAAGTGAGGTTTCCATTTTCAGCTGAGGCTTGCTACAAAAGATTGGCTGCTTTCCTTCTCATGTTTTCCATGTGTGTACCTTCACCAACTGTATCTTCCCTTCTAAATCATCCCCAGGCATCTTCAATGTCCCACTTCAAACTGACTCTCCAGACCTGCTGCTCTGCTTTACAAAGGCACTTCTGATTACACTAAATTCTCCCAGATTATTTGAAATAATCTCCCCATTTCATTGTCAGCTAATAATCTTAATTCCATCTGCACAATCACTTTCTAACAGTATTTAGATTAGTGTTTGCTTGAATAACAAAGACACAGCAATCTTGTAAAGAGGGGGATATCATTTTTTAATATATTTTACTGATTTTTTTTACAGAAAGGAAGGGAGAGGGATAGTTAGAAATATTGATGAGAGAGAAACATCGATCAGCTGCCTCCTGCACACCACCACCCTCATCCCCCACTGGGGATGTGCTCACAACCAAAGTACATGCCCTTGACCAGAATCTAACCTGGGACTCCTCATTCTGCAGGCTGATGCTCTATCCACTGAGCCAAACCAGTTAGAGCAACAGGGGGATAGCTTTATAATTCTGCTTGCATAGTACTGAGGAGGGAGAAAGAAATTCTAACCTATTTTTATGGAATAGTCTCAGGAAATGTTTTAAACTTTCAGGATACTCTCTATAAAAGGGAGTGAGGGGCTAGATGCTACAGAAATAAGCAGATTGTGCTATACATTAGGGGCTTTTAAAATGTCCTTCTATACCTTTTATTCTTTAAGCTAGTTTATCTCCTCTTGGGAATTAATGGTAAACTAGTTTTAACTAAAAGTGTCTGTGTGTTATCTGTACAAACCAACAATAAATGGAAAAGCTGAAGAAACAGCATTCTAGTCTGCTGGAGGCTTAAGCAAAACAGGAAGCCAGGTGGGAGCAGCGTGATTCGTGGGCTGAGGAGAAAGAAGACAGCAGATGTGTGCCTGAGGCCGGCAGGAACAGAGTGAGCGCTTCGCTGGCAGGCCAGACACTAAAAATATATTCAAGGGTAGGAGCAATATTTTCTTTTTAGGATTTAATGATCTCTAACCAAAAATTTCAAGTTGTGATATCAGTTCTCTAGTATTTTTTTTTTAATGTTCTGCTTTGTTTTCTCACAAGCGCACTGTATAGAAATCTGAACGTTGCTTGGTTTTTATACAGATGAGTGGATTTAGATAGCAATAGGGTGTTTAACATTTCTTTTAAGCATTATCTGAAAATTGGCATTTATGTGTGAAAAGGAAACAGAAGTTTTAAAGCTGCTTTTTCTTTTTGTTTGAAATTTCTAAATTTTCATCATTAGGATTTATGATAATAAAATATTAAAAGAAAGATTGATTTAAATGAATCATTAACTATGAAAATGTTACCTTTTTGCATTCTTGGTAGAGCCTATTATTATTTTTCCTTTTCCTATTTCATTTTGTACCTCATCCTCTCATTCAAGGAAAAGTATATCCGGAGGCCCTAAAATTTGCCACATGCTGCAATATAAAAATGAATGAGGCAGTCCCAGGCTTTAAAAAGATCAATCGTTGTGAAAAGTCGGGCAAAAAAAAAAAAAAAAAAAAAAAAATCAATTCACTGAGTACAAAAAAAGTGCTACAAATGGGGAAGCTTCTAAGAGATAAGGAGTGTTTCAGAATGTGAAGTAACTGCCCAGCAGGTGGACTGGCTGGTGGGAGAGGGTGTATTTTATAGATCACCCTTTGAAGGGTAATTTATACATTTTTGAGGTTGAATTTTGACACATTCTCTTTGGAAAGATTCATTCTGCTTTGCTACCCAATTCTTGCAATTTCACATAGGTTTGCCCCAGCAGAGGAAGCGCTCCCTCCTTGACGCAGGTTATTTACCCAGCTGACCGGGACCAACCTATTGTCCAAGAATACTTTCTCGTGGTGTTTATTTTATTTTTTTGCTCGTGATAAGAGTAGCCAAAATAGCATAGATTAATCCAGTAACCTAAATAAGTAATATAAATAAGTATATTGCTCTTGGAAATAAGTAATATAAATAAAAGCATTGTGGTCGTTGGGCAAGAATGGATTCACATACGGTAGGTCATCTTCTCTCCCATCACAACATACCAACATGCATAGTCCAAACTAACATAAGGATTTCATGCAAACATCTTCCCTGCCCTCCCTGCCCCCTTTAATGATAATACTGAACTCCATAGAGAAGTTATGAGCAGCCATGACTATTACAGAAGATTGAACAATATTCCTAGACTTAAGTGGGATGACCCTGAATTTATTTTTGTTGAGGGTGCCGATTTGGGGTTACTCTGATATGCAAAGTGCTAAACTGTCAGTGCTTTTAGATGTTCATTTCCTTTTTCTTCTTAAATGGTGATAGAAGAGGATGGAGAGGAATATACAAAGAGATTTATCTTTTAAAAAAACGTTTCTAGTCATAACTGTAGTGATGGGTTTCATCCATTATGTGGTTTTGAAACGTGCATCTATTATCAAAATGATAAAGTTTGACCCATCACTCACAGTGAGATTTTTGAATAAGATAGTTCTGAGTGATGTTGCCTTAAGAACACTGTAGTTAAACCCATAATAATTTATGATACAAATTCTATAATTTAAATGATACCATGTCAAATAAATTGTTCCATTATGAATTGAAGGGATTTTATCATAAAAAATACAAATTGGACACACAGCTCAAAGATAACTGAACCAAATATTGAATAACTGTGGTTGTCGTTTAAGGAATAGATAGAGGACAGAAGTGAATTTGTAATAGTCTTTGGAGGTTGATGACAGTGGGAAGAATGAGTGGCATTTCCTTAGTTTCACTTTTCCTTTGAACTAGTTCATATCTGTTTATTCAGATTTTAAAGGTAGTACATATTCTGACTATAGAATGGTTGTTTAACCTATCAATTTGAGGAGTAAAAACAAGTATTGAGCCATTCACGAACAAGTTAAAGAAACATATAATTTTCTCTTTATCACCATATGACAATGAGGTCTGAAAAGTAATGTATATCTAGATCAGGAGGAATATCTTGAAGTACCTGAAATCTGAAACACTATTTGTATGAAATATGAAATGGCCTGTTGGAAAATTTACCTGACTTTGTCTCGTGCTCTGTGTCCAATCCTGTGATTAAAGTCTTTTTTTACTTGTCTGAAGGGCAGAATGGCCCTCATCTATGTTTTCCATTTGCATTCTGAAACACTATGCATTACCTTTGTATATAGGGCTATTGTAATCTTATAATTATGATGCTTTGAAAAAGGAAAGAAGAAAATTCCCTCTCTCATTCAACTTTCACAAATTTTCACGTGTGGGTAAATAGATACGAAGAGGAATACCACAAACACTTAACAGGTCATTCTGGCCATTCCAGAACTGCATGCATAACTAAAAGCTTCATGAATTTTATAATCAGATAGAGATCATGTCACACTTGCTAGAGGGCTTGCTGTATACCAAATAGAAATAATTTTGAGAAAATATTAAAAATTATTATAAGAAACAACATGACTGGTTTGAGTTTTTTGTCTCTCAGAATCACACAGAAGGTGGCTTTTTCAAAATCATACTATTCAGACATCATAATATAACTGATTACAGACCTTAGCCATTTGTCACTATGAGGCAGAAAAACAGGACTGGGGAATAAAGGCCTCAAGTTGTCCCTCACCCCTTCTCCATCTTGGCTGGAACATCACAGAAATGACCTTCACTAATCACCTATTTTCTTGTTTTCCCATCTCCAATTTCCTATAAAAATTTCCAAAACATAGTAGCTATATGGGGAGGAGAGACATAGGCAAGTCACTGTCACTCACTCAACCAGCATCAGAAGCAGAGGACCTTGCCCATGTGGTTAGTAAAAACCATCCACTCAGACCACACTGACACATCTCATTCTCCCAGGTCATCTGCTCTCACTTCTCAAGTGGGTGCTATCACTTTAATAACGTATTGTGCTTAGCTAAATCTTTATAACACTCTTGGATTTCTTGTTCTGTGAAGAGGGCATGGTTGGGGTGTAGGACTCCCGTGGCCTTCTCAGCACTGCCTGACATCAAATTCTTGAGAATTTGACTTTTTAATATATTTATTAGATGTCTGCAGTAGTTCTTAAATACAAGCAGATGTAAAGAATTAAATGACTCTTGACTTGGTGTTACTAAACTATCTGAGCCTCATTTTACTCTTCTGTGAGACAGAGATAATAAGAACTGAATGTTCCAAAGTTTAAGCACAAAGATACATCACAAAACTTAGCAAATGACTTATGTGTGGTATTTGATTATTAGCCATAATGATGAGAAGATGGCCATGATTGTCATTGATATAGAAAGCACAAGAAAAACTCTCACTGATATATCTCTAGCATTTGTGCAAGAAACAATGTGTTTTCTTGTTATTCCTGTGTATGAACAATATATTGATTAGGTTATTATTATTATTGATGTTAATATTTCTTCTCTATAACTCTCAAGACTTTATTACCGTAAAAGAGATAATTTGTGTCATTGTGCCTTCTAGGCTCTCTTAGCAAATAGGTCTTGGAAATAGATGTAAATAAACATACAGGCTTCCCCCACTTTCCGAAAGATCACACACCAGGCCATTTTGCTTTTACAAAAGCCCTACATTTGTACCCGTTTTCTAAACTGAAAGAAATCCAAAGGGGACTTTTCACCATTCGGAAAAAAGGCACAAAGTGAAAATAGAATTCAGCATTTGCTTTGCAGTGAGCCTTTCTAGAAGTGGAATGCAGCCCATGTAGCGAGTGTGGCACCACCACGCTCCTTCCTGCAGAACTGCATTCAGCATCTCGGGCATCAAGCAGCCAAGCTCTGAACTGTGTGTGAGCATCTGTGCTTTAGCTCTATTTATTTTGTATATTCCTGCTTTTACTATGTGTCAATATCACTTTAGATTTTATGTGACTTGGTATGGCTTAAGCTATTTTTTGGTCTGGGAACACTCCAATTTTCCTACATACATTAATAGCAATTGTTTCTGCCCTAACAGGTTTGGCTCAGTGGATAGAGCGTCGGCCTGCAGACTGAAGGGTCCCAGGTTCCATTCCAGTCAAAGGCATCTACCTTGGTTGTGGGCACATCCCCAGTAGGGGGTGTGCAGGAGGCAGCTGATCAATGTTTCTCTCATCGATGTTTCTAACTCTCTATCTCTCTCCCTTCCTCTCTGTAAAAAAAAATCAATAAAATTTATTTTAAAAATAGTAATTGCTTTTCACCATTTTGACTTATGAAAGTTTTCATAGGAACACTTATGCATAGTGTGGGAAATGCACTAATATGTGTGTATTAATATATATGTATATTAAACTCTACTCGTGTTCCCAACTGTTCACCTTTAGTGTTGCTGCTAACTGCCATATTATTATTATTTTTTAAATATATTTTATTTATTTTTTACAGAGAGGAAGGGAGAAGGTAGCAAGTTAAAAACATTGATGAGAGAGAAACATCGATCAGCTGCCTCCTACACACATCCTACTGAGGATGTGCCCACATCCAAGGTACATGCCCTTGACAGGAATCGAACCTGGGACCTTACAGTCCACAGGCCAATGCTCTATCCAGTGAGCCAAACCACTTTCGGCTAACTGCCATATTATTAATGAATGTATACTAGAGAGTAAATGCTATTACTTATTTATTCTACCACTGATGACTATCTTCATTGTCCCCACAATTACAAATCCAACAAATAGGGCAATGGTGAATATTCTGGTAAATATTCCCTTAGTTACTTGTGTAAAATTTATTTTGGTATTTACCTAGGGTAAGAACTGCTAGTTATAGAAAAACTTACTTAATTTTACTTATTACTAACAGTCTGTTCTCCAGAATATCTAAATCAATCCTACAATCATTTCAGTAACCATGGGATTCAGCATCCTATATTCTCATCAAAATTATTTACCCTGTGAAATTTTACTTCTGCCCATTGTGATTTGCATTAAAGCTTCTATAATTTATTTATTTTTTAAAATATATTTTTATTGATTTTGTACAGAGAGGAAGGGAGAGAGATAGAGAGCCAGAAACATCTATGAGAGAGAGTCATCGATCAGCTGCCTCTTGCACACCCCCCACTGGGGATGTGCCCACAACCAAGGTACATGCCCCTGACCGGAATCGAACCTGGGTTCCCTCAGTCCCCAAGCCGATGCTCTATCCACTGAGCCAAACCGGTTTCGGCTAAAGCTTCTATAATTTAAACTAAGCATTCTTTTCCCTAACAATGAGAAAAGTGTGCATATTCAAACTATATTCCAAAAAAAGACTTCAATATGGATACTAACAACCATTTAGAAGCCACATAGCCTACTGAAAAATTATTGTAATTAAATTTAAAAAGGATCCAAAACATATTTAATGATTTATGAGCACAGAAAACAAATCAGAAAGTTTCTATACACGGAGGAATTTTGGTAATAACAATAACAAACAAAACAAAACTGTGTTATGAACCTATAACAATAAGCATTCACATTGCTCAATGAGTCTACGGATCATTTGAGTACTTTTCCAATTTGGGATGGACTCACCCATATGTTTGCATTTGGCTATGGATCAAGTAAACAACTCTGCTATATTTGTTTGGCTGTTTAGTTTGTTTATTTTTTATCCCCTTGAGACTTGGCTGGTTGTAGGCTGGTCTAGAATGTCCTCGGCTCAAACAAACGGGCTCTTCTCCAAGTGGCCTCTCATTTTCCTTCAGACTAGATTACTTTCTTCTCCATAGGAAAACAGGTACCAATGAGAGATAACAGAAGTGAGCAATGCACTGAGGCATAGCTTCAAAAGTTCCACACCATCACTTCAGACATATTTTAAGGCAAAGGAAATCCCAGGACCTGTCCAGATGCAAGGTGTGGAGAAATAGTGTTTGCTTCTCAGAGAGAGAAGCTGCAGTCACATTGCAAAGAGTAGGAATGCAGTGTTGAGCACAGAACATGGATCAATTTTGCAAACAAGACAAACCTAAGCTCATGTGTGTGTTTAATATATATACACCGTGCCCCCCAAAAGGTATACATACTTTAATTTAAAATTTTTAATTTTGAAAATGAAATATATTTTAGTAAACACTGCTTTTATAATTATTCAGTGTGTGTATACATTTTGGGGGGATACCCTTTATATCATATGAAAGACCACAGTTATGGTATGAAGAGCAGGAAAATGTTTGAAAGATAACAGAAGTCTAATGGCACAGAATTTGTGGGCTGTTGTCATACTTTAAGGCTTTTAATTGCAGTAAAATGGAAAACCATTGGAGGATTTTGAATAAAAGAGTGATATCTACCTGGAATAAGAAGGAAGCAATTAAGAACAAAAATTTGAAGTCAAAGGAGAGGTCTAAGCTGGAATACACATATATTATATTTAAAATTGGAAGTATATATTCTTATATTACATGTAAATATAATTATATAATTGAATTGTATATAATATTATTATGAATCATCAAATAATATGGAAATCTGATTTTTATAAAAATATGGGAGGAAATTATACCATTTACAAATTAGATAAATATGTTTTTAGACATATACCCAAGATTAGCTTGTAAAAAATGAGCTCAATTATTTGTTTTTTTCATCTCTTAATCAGTGGTTATTTGAAAACTAGTAAGTTTTAATCTTAATTATTTTTTCTGTGTTATTATATAGCTTGAGTGTTGCCTCCTTTTGGCATTTCCATGATTCTTTAGATTGGACCATTTCTCACCAACCGCAATAGTAATGGCATCAATCAATAAGTTTTTTTATCTTTTAGAAAAGAACATATACATATCAGTAATTAAGTAAAATCATGCAATTCAGGGAGAGTTGAGGTAGAACTTAAAAAAAAAAAAAAGCTATGACTTTCAAAAGAAAGGTTGTGATCTTATTGATAAGAAGCCAGCACAACTGGCCCAACTCTGAGAAATTCCAATTAACTATTAGACATCTGTTGAAAACACAGCAGAACAGAATACAATCTGTTTCAAATATTTTTGTATAATGTGTCTGACAGACAATTAAATAAAGCAAACAATAAGAGGAATAAGGTTAGTACTTTATTAAGAATTAAGTATTAGTAGTTGATACTTATAAGGAAAGGCAATTCAGGAAATTAATCATGAAAAACAGTAGGATTTTAGAATTTTAATGAAAAAAACAAAAAGTAATAATTTACTTCAGGGAAATATAGCATTCAATTAATAACATTAAGAAATGTTTATTAATATATAACATAAGGGAGTTGCAAAAATCAATCAATATGGTTATTTAAAATGATGATATAATAAGAATATCTTATATAATAAAAGGCTAATATGCAAATTGACCAAATGGTGGAACAACCAGTTGCTATGATGCACACTGATCAGCAAGGGCAGACGCTCAATGCAGGAGCTGCTCCTTGGTGGTCAATGCACTCCCAAATATATTTTTATTTATATTTAATATAAATATAATAAACATAATTGACTTATATGTCATATTGTTACGAATCAGCCAGAAGCCCTGAGTTGTACTCATGGCTGGCAAGTGCAGCGGCGATGGCAGGACCCTCTTCAGCCTCCATAGCAGAGTTAAGGATGTCTGACTGCTGGCTTAGGCTTGCTTCCCTGAGGACATCCCCCAAGGGCTCCTGGACTGTGAGAGGGCACAGGCCAGGCTGAGGGACCCCAGCCATATGCACATTAGGGGTGACCAGGCAGGCAGGCAGGCAGAGGCAGTTAGGGTGATCAGGCAAGCAGGGGAGCAGTTAGGGGCATTAGGCAGGCAGGCAGGTGAATGGTTAGGAGTCAGTATTCCTGGATTGGGAGAGGGATGTCTGAATGCGGTCCCAGATTGGAGAGGGAGCAGGCCAGGCTGAGGGACCCCCCACCCCATGCACAAATTTCATGCACTGAGCCTCTAGTGTGTGTATATATATATATTAAATATATATATATATCCTATATAATAATGAGGTAATATGCACATTGAGCATCACTCCAACACACAAGAGGGCCACCTCCATGTGAAAACATGATGGTTGCCACAAGATGGCCAGCACCAGAGGGCAGTTTGAAGGAATCAGGCCTACAAAGGAGGGCAGTTGAGGGTGATCAGGCCTTCAGGAGAGGGCATTTAGGGGTGATGGGGCCAGCAGAGTAGGGAAGTTGGGGGTGACCAGGCCTGAAGGGAAGGGCAATTTGGGGAAACCAGGCCAGCAGGGAAGGGCAGTTAAGGGCAATCAGGCCAGCAGGCGAGCAGTTAGGTGTCAATCAGGCTGGCAGGGGAGTGGTTAGGAGCAATTATTCAGTCAGGTAGGTGAGAGGTTGGAAGTCAGCAGTCCCGGATTGTTAGAGAGATGTGCAACTGAGCATTGGACTTGCCTCAAAGGATCCCAGATTGAAGAGGATTCAGACTGGGCTGAGGGACAGCCCCATGCATGAATTTCGTGCACCAGGCCTCCTCTGGTATAGTATAGTATATATACTGAGTAGCCAGATTATTATGATCTCTGAACTCATAATAATCTTGCCACTCAGTGAGTATGTGTGTGTGTGTGTGTGTGTGTGTGTGTGTGTAAAATATATATATATTATATTTATATCTGATATATATATCTTGCCACTCAGTGAGTGTGTGTGTGTGTAAAATATATATATTATATTTATATCTGATATATATATCTTGCCACTCAGTGAGTGTGTGTGTGTGTGTGTGTAAAATATATATATTATATTTATATCTGATATATATATATATCTTGCCATTCAGTGAGTGTGTGTGTGTGTGTGTGTGTGTGTGTGTGTAAAATATATATATTAGAGGCCCAGTGCATGAATTAATGCATGGGTGAGGTCATGCACCAGGCCAGGGGGAGGGGACATGGGCGGTTGGCCGGCCTGCCTGCTGGTTGAACTCCTGGTAGAGAAGACAATTTACATGTTAACCTTTTATTATATAGGACAGGGGTGTCGAACTCAATCAGAGAAGGGGCCAAAATCTAAAATCCAGCCTAAATCGCGGGCCGAATGGTTTACTGAACAGTCATAAACTGACAATGTTAACCAGAAATGTGAATTTAAAATGAGTGGAACAACCTTTTCCTTAACAGTGCTGTTAACCAACTCACATGCTATCAAGCAAAACAGTAATATTGGTATCAAGCAAAACAGTAATATTGGAATGCACCTAAAATGCTCATTGTTTTGTTTTCTGGCTAGATGTCTGACACCGTTTTCCCCGGATCAATGAGTCAATGTTCGGTTTTATTTCTTGGGCTGTAGCAACCCGCAAAACAGCATGGAGGTTGACATCGGTAATGCGTGATCTGTGCTTGTTTTTGTTCAGATTCATTATTGAAAACATCTGTTCACAAAGATAGGTGCTCCCGAACATGAATAGAATACGGGCAGCATGAAGTGGAGCTCTGGCATTGAGTCAGGGGCCAGTAGAGGGTAGAAGTCCTCAATTTCAACATCCTGAAACCTTGATTTCAGGCCACTGTCAGACTGAAGCTCGATTATCCCATCTGAAGGTGATGGGGCACATTGTTGACATCAACTGTAAAAGGATTGGCAAAGATGTCAAAGCCTGAGTGCTGTGTTCTAAAGTCAGAGAAGCGCCGCTCAAATTCACTTACTAAACGGCTAACTTTGGTAGCCAGCCGACTGTAAGGAAAAGTACCAGAAATAGTGGTTGAGATACTCAAACAAATGGGAAAGTGGGCAAGATTGTCCTGTTCCAGTTGGGACTTCCATAGTTGAAGTTTACGCTGGAATGCTGTGATCATGTCAGACATCTTCGTGATGACTTGTTTGCGTCCCTGCAGCTTCAGATTCAGTTGGGCGAGATGCTCGCATATGTCACACATCATAGCAAAATCACATAGCCAGGTGGGATCCGACAGTTCAGGCAAGGGCTTTCCTTTACTTTCCATGAAAAGAGCAATTTTTTCTCTGAGCTCAAAAAATCTTTTGAGGACTGTGCTCTTGCTCAGCCATCTTACTTCTGTGTGGTATGGCACGTCTCCATGCTCTGCACCCACCTCCTGTAAAAACTGCTGGAACTGGCGATGATTCAGGCCACGTGCCCGTATAAAGTTAATAGTTTTAATGACTGTGGTCATTATGTCATTCATGTCCAGAACTTTTCCACACATAGCCTCTTGGTCGATAATGCAATGATAAGTAATCAAGGGTGTGTGGCAGTGACTTTTTTGCATTCTTTCCTTCATTAGTCCAACCAAGCCTTTCTTTTCTCCGCACATTGAAGGTGCGCCATCGGTAGTTAGCCCCACCAACTTTTCCCAGGGTAATTTAAAATTATTTATAGATTTCTCCACAGCCTCAAATATATCTCTACCAGTCGTCGTCCCATGCATGGCAGCTACATCCACAAGTTCCTCAGTGACAGAGAGGTCGGTCTTCGTAGCACGTATAAAGATGGACAGCTGCGCTGTATCAGTGTTGTCTGTGCTTTCATCGATAGCAAGTGAAAAAGCGAGATAACTGCATGTCTGTTCGGCCAGCTGTGATGATAGATTTCCTGAGAGTTCTTGAACTGTATCTGCAATGGTGTTTCTTGACAAACTGACATTTTGAAAACTCTGTATCTGGTCTGGGCATACTTGCTCACACACTTTTAGAATGCATTGCTTCAAAAAGGCACCCTCTGAAAAACACCTTGAAGTACGGGCAATTTCTTCAGCCACTATAAAGCTTGCTTTCACTGCAGCATCATTTTTCGCTGTAGCCTTTGTAAACATTTGCTGCTGTGATTGTAGTTTGCCTTTTAGTTCTTTAACAATTTTATGCTTTTCTTCCAAAGTATATTGGCCATACTTAACATTATGTTTGGTGTCAAAATGACGACATATATTGTACTTTTTCATCACTGACACTGTCTCATAACACAATATACACACTGGTTTGCCCTCTCTAAGCACAAATATGTATTCATTTTCCCATTTGTCATTAAATTGTCTGCCTTCACCGTCAACTTTTCTTTTCCTGGACATTTTGGGATCAATATTGGCAGTAAAAGATGTAGTTTATTGGAAATCTGCGTTAGAAGGAAAAAGTTGAAAACTGCACAGGGATAGCTTGATTTGGCAGATGGAGTGGAGAAAAAAAAAGTCAGTCAATAAATGCCTGCTGGGTACAGATAGCAGATTCTGTTGCGATTTTTATGCCTGCACTTCATGCCAGGAACTGGCAGCTTCCGCTGTGTATTTTTTATGCCCCCACACTCACTCTCTCCTCTGCTCTGCCACCAGCACAACCACATCGGATGCCGGACTATAGGTCACGCCTCCTGAATCTCGCGTGACTTGTTATCTATGCGCATGCGTAATAGATAGCAAGTACGGCGGGCCGGCGAGGCGGCCGGCGAGATCACAAGCCTCCTATGTCACCGCGCGTCATTGTGATGGAACGCAGCGGAGTGTAGTGATGACAGCGCGGTGCGGGCCACATTGCAAGGCCTGGCGAGCCGGATTTGGCCCGCGGGCTTTGTGTTTGATATGTGTGATATAGGATATACACTGAGTGGCCAGAGTATTATGCATTCAGAGATGATAATAATCTGGCCACTCAGTGTATTTATTACATAAAACACCTACAAAATAAGCACAGATTCAGCAAGGAAATGGATTGGCTTATGCTTATCTTATTTAAGATATTATGATTGATGTGTTATTTTATTTTGTTTGTCTTATCAGGCAAGAATATTTTACTTGTGAGACACTTAAATGGGACATTTATTAATGAGTCTTCTTTGATAGAATATTCTGAAGTTTCTCAGTGTAATCATCTTTAAAATTCAAAACAATCCACATGACTCACTGTTAGTAATTATTTATCTTTAAGGTTTCACTTACATAGCAAAAATAAGTTCTGGGTATATACAAAATGGTTATGATAGTTAATAACATTGTATTAAATATTTGAGATTTCACAAGAGAATTTTTCTATGTAAATCCAATGATGGATTTTAATGATATTATTAAATATTATGACTTACTTTGTTGTGGTGGTTATTGTTTTTAACAATTTAATTGAGGTATAATATACATATGACAGAATGTTTCCATTTATGAGTAGAGCTTATTAGGTTTTAGTTTAGAAAGTTATATAATTACCACTACAATGCAATCTATATTTGGAATATACTTGGAATACTTCCATCATCCCTATGCCTTTCCTGTTGCCTATTTTTAGTCAATACCTGTTCCTATATCTTGCCCTGAGAAAACACTGATCTATTTTTGTATCTGTAAGCTTATTGTTTAATTGAGTAATTCAATGTCTTTTGTCTTTGGCTTCTTTCCTTTATCATAATGTTTTGAGATGCATCATGTGTTAGTATTTCATTTTTTTATTGATGAATAGTAGTCCAATTTTTTCATAGATACATAGGAAGAATAAGATAGATAGACCAAAAAGTCTCAAGAGTTAAGTCTTACTCTCAAATTTTACAAATAAGGTATTTGATATTTCAAAAAGTTAAGTGTCTAGACAAAATGCAAAGAGCCAAAATGCAAAGAAGTCAATTTTTCTAAGTTTTCAATAAATGTTGCTAAGACACCCTTCCTTTTTTATTTCTTCCTTCCTGTGTCCTGAATCTTATGTTTTCACCATCTTTCTTTGAATCAATTTCTTAGTTATTGAAAATAAGTTTACTAAAACTGTTATATCAGTGTTTATGTGACTCAATTCTTTCTTTCTTTCTTTTGTTTTATGTTTACTCTATTTTGTATTCCCAGCAGCCCCCAGAAAATATATATTTTTAACATGTCCAACTTTCCCAAAAACTATGATGATTTTCATTATATATTTCTCATAATTTTTACTTAAGTTTCTGATTTATTTTGCTGTTTTACTATCATTTATATTTTAAATCCTCATGCTCTACTTACTATCTTTATTGATGAAATTTATTTTCTCTTCATCTATTAACTTTGGCCTGTCACTCTTTATCATTTAAACCCTCTACTTTATCTTCATAATCTTCATTTTACAGACTAAATCTTTTTCTTCAAGGATATACTCTTTGTCAAAATATCTACTGACATCAATAACTCTCGATATACCATTAATACACAAATCACAACTGGCAACTGGTAGTCTGAAATAAAGATGCTGACAGGTTTGATTCATCTATACGGTGTTCTTATTTTATTAAAGCAAACATATAAAAGATGGATATATTGCCTGTGTTAATAACAAATCTGACAGTACTTGGAGAAAAAATACTACGCAACAAGTGTCATAGTGCCTAGCTTCAGTGTTTAATGTTTGGGTGCTGTCAGTTGTCAAGCTTCACCATCCCTCTCCCCCTACTGCTCTACATTTGAGCTGGCTGAGAATCTAGGAGACAGAGCCTCACTTGATGCTGTCTAAGGTTCAAACCCCTGCAACACAAGAAAAATCCCAAACCAGCCTCCTTTCTCTACTCTTTCAAACAATTTCAGAGCAACTTGTAAGGCCTACTGTGCTCTCCCCTGAACCTCATCTTTTTGTGACTAACAAACTTTTCCGATTTTTTGTTGATGTGTGTCTGGTACCATCATTTTTGAGACACAAACAAAACTTTAATTGGATTCTATCTGACTCTGCAGAATGTTGCCAAGAGCAAAATACTAGGAGCCTGCAGAAACTGGCAGACTGTTCCTTTAGTGCAATGGATTCATGTGTACTGATGAGTCTTCTCTTTTATTTATTGTTTGCAGACCACCATGGATATTTAATTTTACAGCAGACTATCTGGAAAGCTGTAGTAGGTACCTTTTTAATATTATATCTGTCGTGACTTATTGAAAATGACCCATGTATTTTGCAATGATATCAAATGGAACTACAATTCTTTAATCAAAATGTAATGTGTGGGAGAGATGATGGTGGTAGTGATTAAAATTAAGTGAAACAAAAAATTGTTCCCTAAATTGATGAGTATAATTGATATTTTGTTTTTAAAATATTTGAGGGCTCTGGGTTTTGTTTTAGTTAGGTTTGTTTTGTTGTTGTTGTTTTGCTTTGCTTTTTGTTATTGAAAGTCTAACACATTGAGAAAGGCCCAGTTCAGATTTTATATAACATTTTAATTTATAATTGGCATATTTTACATCAGTATTTCCTACTCTAATTCTTCAAAAGAACTAAGAACCTTTTCATTGAAGCATGTGTACTTTTAAAACCAGGAGAGGATAATCCAATATTCTAGTGCTGTGGTTGGCAAACTGCAGCTCGCAAGCCACATGTGGCTCTTTGGACCCTTGAATGTGGCTCTTCCACAAAATACCACGGGCGAGGCTATTTTGAAGAAGTGACGTTAGAAAAAGTTTCAGTTTAAAAAAAATTGGCTCTCAAAAGAAATTTCAATTGTTGCACTGTTGATATTTGGCTCTGTTGACTAATGAGTTTGCCACCCACTGTTCTAGTGTATCAAAGTGGTTGAAGAGTAAGTATTTGAAAGATTGGATAGACTTAAACTCCAAGTATTTTTCTGAATAAAAATTATAAATATTTCAGCGCTGCATAATTTTTTAGTTATTCACCTTTTATGAATTGTGATATATCTGAGGGTTTTTTTCCTCTTAAAAGAGATGGGATGAAAATATAAAGTAATTATAAAGAAAACATATTAACATAAGAACAGAATGAAATATGGACCAAATAGAAGATCTCATGCTATCCTAGGTTATTATGAGAATGAACTAAGGATACAGAATAGTACCTGGCCCATAATAATCATTCAATGTTGCCTAATATTATTAGCATTGTTATTGCTATTATTGCTGAAAGCATGGGAATAGGCATCATACACCTAATATTCCAGTGCTATTGTTCAGTTCGATTTGAAATGTGGGGAAAGGCTTTTTACATTTTCTGGATTAGTTAAAATTTAAAAAATACACAATCTTACCAGTGTTACTTTAATAAATTTAATTCAGTAAATAAATATATTTTAAAAATAAAATATCAACAAATTGTTATTGAGATATAAAGCAATATTCACTGACAATTTTTGTGCAAGCTAAAATTTTCCAGGCTATTTATTTGCTTCTGCCTAGAGCTACTAATTATACATTTAAAGTCATGACATTGTACACAGAAATGAAATGAATAATCTCAAGTCTTGTTTTGATACTTGGCAGGCTGTCATAAATAGCAACTTTCCCCAGTCTTTAAAGTAAATTACTGCATAAATACTTCGCAAAAGTCCTTTTCTATCTTTCACATCAAAAATCACTTTCATTCACCAATATTTATGAGACTAGACATGTATTTAACCTGTACTACCAGGTGCTTTTTTGAACTTTATAAATATGTGTATTAATTCCTGCATCATCTCTATGAGATATTATTTCTGTGCCTGTTTTCCAGATAAAGTCATAGAGGCAAAAGAAGATGAAGCGTAGCACAGCTGGGAGTAGAATCGTGGAAGTCTGGCTAGAAATCCTGTATTCTTGCCCACTCCACAGTCCTGGCCTCTTTAAGACTTAAGTTGAATCATATGATGAAATTATAATCACAGACAACAACCACTGTCATTTTATTTATGCGTTTACATTATGGCATTTTAATTTAATAATCACAGTTATTTGCAGAGACCAATCATACACATTTCTTTCTGGAACGAAGAGATCTGATACTTGTCAGATGATTCTTGTGCCATCACTCGAGACCTGAAGTTTAAGTTATGACATATTTAAAAGTAATGTTGAGCATTTCCACGTAGACAAACAACACAATCTTCACATAATTCATATCCAGACACTTCCCTTATATCTCTTTTCTTCCCTCTGCTTCCCTTGCATGACTCATTGAGCATCATCACACTAGCCATCTCAAAGCCCACTCATATAGCATTCTGTGTCCTCAGCGCTTCGTAGGGTATATTTCATGCCTGATAACTTTTCCAACACTCTGACACAAAAGTACCTCCACATCACTGCAGTGCCCTCCAATACCTACTGGCTAGCATTGCTTTTTGAGTTCTTTTTAAGGCACATTTCATAGCAGATACACCTCTCTCTCTCTCTCTATCTCTATCTCTCCCTCTCTCTCTCTCCCTCTCTCTCTCTCTCTCTCTCTCTCTCTCTCTCTCTCTCTCTCTCTCTTTCTCTCTCTCTCTCTCTCTCTCTCTCACACACACACATACACACACACACACACACACGAAAAGGATGTCTTGAATTTCATTATTGGTGGTTTTTTTCTCTGAATTCAAGTTACTCTCCAATTCTTTTTTGTTTGTTTGTTAAGATGTAAACTCATTCTCTGTTCATAAATGTCTCAGAAGCGTGCACCCTGATTTAGAATGTAATTCTTAGTTTCTACTCATTCCATGCCCTTTACTGGTGAACAAATTCAACAAGTCTTGGGTTCCCAAACTATAGATTATATCATAATTCATGTAGTTTTATTTAATGAGTTTTATTTAATGACCATTTTTATGGGGGGTATCTATGAAAACAAGAACTTCTGAGTATTTTAAGTATTTATTAGGTTCTATGTCTTTATCAGAAGTATTATTAACCAAATATTAACCAAATTCAAGTACTAAAAATGAAACTTTTACAGAAATAATATTTGTTTCTAATTCATTCTTGTGGCATATAATAAATATGAGATTATTAAATAATCTGCTTAAATTCAATCCACCAAGTGTTTTCCCAGGTTAAAAAAGTCAAAGGAAAATAAAAATTTCACATTAAAAACAATGTGAATATTACAAGCAATTTAAATACTCTATTTTCTCAAAAAAAATGTTAAATAAGTACATTTACATTAAAACTTTTATATATCATTGCCTTATTTTATGTACCATAAAAGCAGAATTATTACTTTTGCAATTGCATAAACATTGAATTTAATATTCAACATAAATGTATGTCTGTGAATTATGTTATTTCTAAAAATCTAGGAGAATCAAAACTGCTACATGAAGATTTTTATTCTATTATTCTCTTGTTAGTTACTAAAATATTTCATGAATGTATTATTTAAATCCAATCACATTCTTATAAAATTGGTGTGTAAATTCAGTTTTTTTAAATTATACTTTGATATACTACTATCTTTAAAAATTAAATTAAAGATGCAAAACAAATGGCATATTACAAAAATGATAACATAAAAGTTTCTTCTTATTATTATTTTTTGCCTGTAATAAGCAATATGGCATTCTTATCAAATACCTGTTGATTTAAATGTATGGATTTATTCAGGGGCACTATATTCTGTTTCATTAGTCTGTATGCCTATTTTCTACAACAGTAATCTCTTGATTACTATAGCTGTGTAATATATTTTGAGTCAAGTACTGTGCTGTCTCCAGCTCTGTTCTTGCTCACTAAGCTTCTTTAACATTATTTAAAATGTCATTGTCAGGTAATTTTTAAGATTATTATTGCTTTGAGGTTTGTCACTAGAAATTTATTGTGTTTCTTTAATGATGCCTTATTGCCTGTGGTTTTTTTTTGTTGTTGTTGTTTTGTGTGGTTTTGTAGTCTTGCATTAATGTCTGTATATTTGAGGCAGCCATTACTTCTTCCAGTCTTTACAGATGGTTTCTGTGGGAAAGAACGTCACCTATGTGTGGATGGACAGATCTTCACTATGTGTGTGGGGGGGTATAATGGTTCAAGTCTGGGGAGCATGCAGTGGCATATCTTCATGTGGCCCCTTCAGCAGACGTCAGCATTGGGGACCCTCAGTGTCCAAAAATGCAGATGTCCAAGGTGAGGGCTACTGAGGCCTTCAGTGGTGAAGGCTGCTGAGGTCCTTTTGTTCTCTTTATCGAACGCTGGGGAAAGTCAGGGCTACGGGGATCCCTCTTGGCTTGGTATGCAGACAAGCTCACTATTGCAGGCAGCTAAGGTGTTCAGTGAGCAGAGGGGCCACTGTGGCAGAGGGATCGGCATGTAAGGCAAGGGCGTCAAGAGCAGCCTTGGGCCTGGGGTGCAGAAAGCTGGCCTGCACTGAATGACCGTGGTTCCAACGTCTGAGCACGGACCACCTGCTGCATCAGTGGCACCAGTATCCAGGATGCAGGCATGCCTCTGTGGTGATGTTCAAGGATTCAACACCAGCAAAGCGGTGATGTAGCGGGGGTCCAAAGCATAGCTGTATGGGGAGAGACTAGGGCTCCAGGTTTCAAGGCACAGGCCTGTGCAGAGTGGGAGTATCTCTAGTGTCTGAAGCACAGGTGTGCCCTCTGAGGCAGAAGCACCTGCTTCTGAGGCATGGGCGCTTCTGGAGCAGCTGTGGAACTGGAGTCTGGAGCACAGACATCCCTAGAGAAGTTGGGAGCAATGGGGGAAATTCAGGGTGACCCAAGATGGCACAGCAGCAGTTCCTTCTCCTGAGACACGCCGTGTGTCTCATTCTTTGGGAGCCTGTGGCAGCTGTGATGACTGTTGAGGTCCCCAGCAGTGAGGGCCGCTGGAGCCATCTGTCAGGCAGGCTCCTGATGTGTCATTGTGAGCCCCCACCTTCTTCTTTGTTCCCAGCAGTCTCCGTGTCTGTCAGCTGTGGGAATCTCCCCAGCAATTTAAGTGAAGAGAAGTTAAAGTGGGTCCTTCATGCCTGGGAAGCTGGTTGCTCCCCCTGATCTCCTTCTCCTCATACAGGGTTCTCATGTGTTGGGGAGTTCCTCTGGGCATTGAGCTGTGCTGGCCTGGGGGATGGGATGATGCAGGCCAAATAAAACTCTTCTCCCTACCCTTTCTGTGCATTTATTTGCTGTCCCTCCTCCCCGTCTTTGTTGTTGCAGCTTTCTAACCAGATGGCTGAGCTCTCCCAGAGCCATTTTCATGTGTGGATAGCTGTTGAATTGTTAATTTTTGTGAGGGCATAACGGATGGGACCTCTTACTCCAGTGCTTTGTTGATGTCACCATCCAGTGAATATATTTATTATTCAAAATCAGCATACATGTTATTGGGTGAAAAGAGGATTTTTAAGATCGTTGTATAAGGAATGCAAACCTATTATCCTCAATGGCAGTATATATATATATATATATATATATATATATATATATATATATATATTTTTTTTATTTTTGAATGAGTCTCTGCTGTTTGGTACTACTAACAGCAGGCATGTGTGAGGTGATTATGAGACATTAACAAGATATGTTTTACTGGCTTAACTATTTTGTACAAAGCAATATCTTTTAATAAAATTATTTCACTCTATAATCAAAATTTGATAGCTTTTCTCTGACTAGCACATTATAATTTTTGTATAATATTAGTGATGGAAAAATGTATACTTTACAAGTTGTACTTATATATAGGAAAAAAAGGATGAAAACCCAGTGTTAATTTTATCATAGGGAAGAAATAGCCATCACAAGATTGGTATCCCTTGCCCAGGGAAACTCAGAAACTTTGTAAGTTTTAAAATAGGTAATATTTTGGGGTAATCATAACCTATATTGTCCTAATTTTATACATTGAAAAGTTTAGTTTCTGAGTATTTAACAGATATATAATGTTGCAGAAGTTAACAAAGCAATAAATATTATCACAGTTCTTAGTTATATATTTTTAATCTTGCTTCTGTTAAATTGAGCAGCATAGAATAAAAAAAATTTACTAGAATTATCTGTCAATAGATTTTATTATACCTTTTTTTTTCATTACCTCTATCCTGTATCAATTCACACAATTTAAACTATGTAAGTTAGTAGCAGGCATGGTATCATTATGCTTATCTAGGCACTGCGGCATATAATAGAATGAATAACATCTGGTGATAACATCCTGGATGAGAAACTTCTCTGGCACAGCACTGGTAGAATATTGGCTGCTAGGTTAAATGATATTCAGCGAGACTATGTTTTAAATGCCCTGTCAGTGAATTGAATATTGCAGCACAACATCACATTTGGCCTTATTAAGATTTGCTAATACAGAACGCTGGAGGGCATTGACCATACCTGGCATATACTGAAAGCCGGTCAACTTAGCTTTTACTATTCTATTACACAGAACTTTTATGAAAATCATTGTTATAGTTGGTTGGATTCCAATTACTCATAATATCTATGAAATAGATAGGACAACTTTCTGCCTAACTTTCTTCAGAATAATAGCAATCTAGACAGCATAACTATAATTTTCTTTAGAAAGTAATTTCAAGATAGTTATTATTCAAGGATAATGTATTCCTTGAATCCATTAAAGTAAACATGCACTCATACATGCAATGTAGAGATCAATTCTTAGAAACCACAGAGAAATTGCTAAATATGAAATAATTTTGTATAATAAAATATGAATTCTCATCTATTATTAAATACAAGCAGTTCTCACTTTGCATGATTTGGTATTAACGAAACCTCATGCCCCTCACACCTGTGTCCTCACTTTTCACAATTCTGTGGAAACAAATCCTATATAATATAACCCTAATATTCAAATCAACTGAACAGCTGAATGACCAGCTGGAACAACCTGTTGCTATGATGCACAATGTCCATCAGGGGGCAGACGTTCAATGCTCCTGCATTGAGTGTCTGCCCCACAAGAGGGAGGTGACCAGCTGCAGAGATTGGAGGGTGGGGCTAACCAGAAGGCAGCGCCAGGCCACCAGCCAATGTGGGTGCCAGCAGAGGAGCCCCTTCATCACCCCATTGGTCTCCCCACAGATTAATCCCTGATCACCAACCAAGCCTAGGAACCCTACCCTATATTATGGGAACAGTTATTTAGATTTAAAAATTAAAACCTGGCAAGACTACTTTAACACTGAAAAAAAAACGGATGATGCAGTGATGACACACATGGACTCAGGCTTGCACATTTTGTGGCCAGCCCTGATTCTGACACATAACTATGTGACAAATCCAATTACTTAATTTCTCTCTGCTTCAATTTTTCACCCATAAAATGGATGATATGGTACTAATGCCTTAGAAGGATCATGTTATGTACAACTTTTTATAATCAAGGCAAAAAAAAAAAAAATGCAGCTGCCCATATAGCAGCAAGATGTATGAAAAGTATTGTCATGGGTACATGCAGCATCCTGGATTGAGAAAGGGATGTCCGATTGGATTGTGAGAGGGATGCTCATGCCTAAACCAGTAGTTGAACACCCCCTGAGGGTGCAGGCCAGGCTGAGGGATACCCTCTTCCCCTGTGCACATATTTTGTGCACCAGGCATCTAGTTACTGTAATATATTGCCTGGAACATGTTAGGCCTATGTCTTATTTAATTCAATGGCGTGGCTGGTTTAGGATGAACAAACTCTTGGGTAATGAATTTATGTAAATCAAATTTATATCCACGCATTTATAAACACTCACTTATTCAAGAGGTTTTTTTTTTTAAACACCCAAGATGTTTTGTATTCCATCCTCTAAATTATTTTAGCATGCTTACATTGTTTTCTCTAATTGTCACAGTGATTCTAGTTTTCATCATCTGTCATCTGCTTCTTCTACACGACAAGTATTATAGATGAAAAAATCCTTTAAATTCAGGATATTTGTCTTATTCCTTTTCAATTAGAATATAGTGCCTTTATACATTTATATCATGATATATACCTTTGAGCTTTGCTGTAATATTTTCTCTAAGTAAAATTGCCAAATAGTTTGTTCTATATAGTTCATCATTTTTAAATTTATTTTTGTTCATCCTCATCTGAAGGATATTTTATCCATTGATGTTTTAGAAAGAGTGGGAGAGAAGGAGAGAGGGAGAGAGAGAGAAACATCAATGTGTGAAAGACACATTGATTGGTTGCCTCTCACATGTGCCCTAACAGGGGCAGGGATTTAACCTGCAACTGGGAATCAAGCCCAAGACCCTTAGGTGTGCAAGTAGGTGGTCTAATCACTGAGAAAAATTGGCCAGGGCTATTTTATTATTTTGACTATATATTATAAATTTAGACATAATTAAAGCATCATTAATTACTCACATGTATACGTAAATAATTATTTATAATCGTATTACCATTGCATTGTATGTAATTTTAATAAAATATTTATTATATTTTAACCAAACGTCATGTCTTATCTATTGGTTTTTAAAATATCCTATATAAATAAAAGGCTAATATTTAAGTCAACCAAACAACAGAATGACCATTTGCACTAACCACTAGGGGGCAGATGCTCAATGCAGGACCTGCTCCCTGGTAGTCAGTGCGCTCCCACAGGGAAGCACTACTCAGCCAGAAGCCAGGCTCAAGGTTGGCCAGTGCAGCTGTGGTGGCAGCAGCGCTAAGAATGTCTGACTACCAGCTTAAGCCCACTCTCCATGGGAAGCAGGCCTAAGACATCAGTCAGACATCCCCTGAGGGCTCTTGGACTGTGAAAGGACATACCTCCCCCAAGTGCACAAATTTCATGCACTGGGCCTCTAGTTTATAATAAAAATTATTGATTTCTATGTGTTTTTTTTTCTATTACTTTTCAAGTATATTGTGATTATATAAACTGGCAATATTTCGCTCATTGAAGCAATAAAAATAAACAAGTAGGACTATGTCAAACTTAAGAATTTTGGCATAGCAAAGAAAACCATCAACAAAGTCAAAAGGCAATCTGTTATATAAGATAAAATATTTGCAAATAATATATCTGATAGAAGGTTAATATCCAAAATATATAAAAACTCATACAACACAATAGCAACCAAATAAAGGAAAAGAAAAAAAGAAAGAAAAGGAAATGAAAAGTCTGGAAGAGAAAGACAAATACTATGCGATCTAATTTATATCAAACTAAAAAACAAGTTAAAAAAACACACACACAAAAAAACAACAACAACACAATAACTGATTGGGGTTTAGCAGAGGCAGGAGTGGGGATGGGTGAAAGGGGTCAAAGGAACAAACTTCTAGTTATAACATAACTAGGATCTAAGGAACATCAATGTGATTATAGTTAACTTGAATTTTTAAAAGTTACTAAGACAGAGTAGCGAGTGAAAGAGCCAGTGAGAATCTGAATTGTGTCTGACCTCATTTCTCAAATGATGCACTAAGGATCAAGTAATATATGATAAGAGCCTAATCTGCTTATCTACAATGAATCAAGACAGATCTAGAAATACTTTTTAAGGCATGTATGAAACTTGTAGCTCAGGGTAGTGTACTGAATATTTTTTGCCCACCCAAATTCATATATTGAAAGTCTAATATAAATTGGATGATACTTGGAGGTGAGGCAAGAAGAAGTTGGTAGAAACAATGCAGTGGCAATTATATTGCAATTTCAAATCAACAAGTTGTACACCTTAAACTTACCAAATTTTCATTTGTCAATTAAGTCTCAGTAAAGCTGAAGGGGAAAATGAGGAAGCCAGAGAGCATCATCCCTCTCTGTCATGTGAGGATGCTCAGCACTTTACCTCTGGATGAGGCCTTTCGGAGAATCCTATCATACTAGCATCCTGATCGCAGATGTTCAGCACCAGAAAAACAACAAAAGGTTCTTGTCCAGGCCTCACTGACTTTGATGTTTTCAGTTGAGTAAAACAAATGCTGCAGGAGCCAGTTTTTACTTTGATATTGAATTATTTTTAATTTAGTATAAATAGAAAAAATATTTATATTGATTGTTATAAATACATTTCTGAAAAGCTGAAAAAGTAAAAATATAACCCACACTTCTATTTTCTAAGCACAATATTATTACTATATAAATATTTGGAATTCTCTCTGTCTCTCTGATATATATCAAACACAACTATATTTCCTGGCTTAAATTGCTGCATGTTTCAATTATGCATGAAATTACTTCGTCTGCATTTATGTTTCTTTACTGGAGTCACTACTATATTTTTATGGAACAATTTTATGGAAAAGCAGAGCATTATTATATTCTTTGCTTAGTTCATTCTTGATTGGTATAAAGAGACCTTACACTACCAACATTTCCACTTGATTTATTTATACAAACACAGAAATTGTTCGATGCGGGACTGACAAAAGACTAGGAGTCAGCATAACAGTAAGCAGGCGTCCTTCCACTCATTGCTCCCTAGGGAAACACAAAACTATTGGTGACATTTTCTCTGCAGCATAAGGTATTGCCAAATGAAGAAAATGCCATATCATTTATGTACTTGATTCACATAACTACTTGTACTTAAAGTTTATATATTCATTAAAGACATTTAAAATATGAAAAATACTGTATATTTTTAATAACAAACCAAACTGAGTAACAACGTAGACAACACTCCATTGTAAAATGAAGAAAATAATCTATACTAATAAAAAGATATTATGCTAGTAGAGTAGACATCAGACGTCCTTCCACACAGTGGGTGCGAGGGCTGAGGCTCAGGCAGCCCCAGGTGGCTGCAAAGGGCCAGGCTCAGGCCAGCAATGGCAACAGCTGTGGGGTAATGGGACTGGCACCTTCCCCTGATCTGCTAGGTCGCCTCCCGACATGGGAGGCCAGACTGTGGCTCAGGCCAGGGGCCAAGGAAGAGGTGGTTAGGTGTGATCAGGCTGCCATGGTGTCAAGTTAGGGACATCATGACTGCAAGAAGGCAAGTTAGGATAGATCAGGCTGGCTGGCAGGGGAGCAAGGTAGGAGTGACCAGGAAGGCAGGGGAAAAAGTTAGGGTTGATCAGGCCAACAGGGGGCAAAGCAAACAGATTTCAAATAGTTTAATTTAACTAAAAAATAAATATTATTCAGCTACTTGAGAAAATATTATGAAACTATTCATATAAAATAGCATGAAACATGTTTAATAATAATTCTATTTTAAATGTTTTCAATGCTCAATAAGATTAACAATATCTAAAATGTGTTCTTTGCGGTTTTTGTTTTTCAGAGTTCCTAATTAAGGTTATATTATTTTTATATAAGCTATTTATTGTGAACAATTTTTATTTTGCAATCTTTTAAAAGAAGTGTATTATAATGAAGTGGTATAGAAAGTAAGTACTTTTTCTCACACAGAGGAACGACATCCACCACTCAAGTTACACAGTACGCCGATAAGATCCTTAGTGTAATGTCTCATAGACCTTCAGCGATTCAGTTTGAAAAGAGAATTTTATGTCAGTACATAAATTTCTTGTCAGTGAAAAAATGAAATTGTGTGTCAATGGGTTCTTATTCCAGATGGCTGAGCAAGTTGCTAGCTGTATCACTTTAATATCTTATCTTCATTACTTGAGTTTTAAACTGGAGAGCGAGAAGACGATAATCTGTAAAATTTCTATTACTGGATTCTCAAGATAGCTAGTAGGAGAGAGAAACTTTCCAGGTTTTAGACACTTTAAATTGTGCTCTAGTAAGTATCTTTCTACATAGATTTCTGAATACCAGGATTCTTTTCTCTATAGGATACTTCCCATATGTGGAATTTTCATGTCTCAGACTATTATATATACACACTCAGAGACATTAAATATCACATGTAATATGATACTATATAATGTTATCAATGATGTAGTATAATTTTATCAATAAGTTAACATTATTAAATATTTAATAAAAGTTAACAGACTTCCTTCTAAAAAAGCTAGCAACCTGCCCAAATTCTTTCAGAGAATACAAAAGTATCTTCTTTCTCACAGAGATGACAGTATCATGTTAAATTAATATTTCTAATTAGTTCTACTATGAAAAATATAACATTATATTGATTTCTTACATTTGCTGCTTGAGTAATGGTTTTTAAAGTACTTTTAACTTTTTTTTTGTCCAGCTCTTCTCTGAACTGTCTAGTTTTACCTCCTCTTAACTTTCAATTAAAGACTATAAAACATTTTCTTTAAAATGAAAAAGTTCTTATTTATTTATTAATTCATTTACTTTATTTTTAATTAAATTTATTAGGGTAACATCAGTAAAAAATTACATAGGTTTCCAGGGTACAATTCTATAATACATCATCTGTATGTTGCCTTGTGTGCCACCACCCAGAGTCAAATCTTCTGTCACCATATATTTGACCCCCTTCCCTTTTACCTCTCACAGCCCACTTCCCTCTAGTAACCACCATTCTTTTATCTAATTCTGAGATTTTGTTTGTTTTTCTTTTTTTTTCATTTGTTACTTTCAGTTTTATATCCCACATGAGTGAAATCATATGGTTCTTAACAATTTCACTTAGTATGACATTCTCAAGATCTATTAATGATAATATTGCCACAAAAGACATTATCTTTTTTATGGTTAAGTAATATTCCAGTGTGTATATGTAACCACATCTTCTTTATTCTGTCATCTACTGGAGAACACTTATGTGTTTCCATGTATTGGCCACTGTGAATAATACTGCAATGAAGATATCTTTGTGAATAAATGTTTTCAAATTTTTAGATAGATATCTAGAAGCGGGATTAAAATGCACCCAACTTCATTAACTATTAGGGAAACGCAAATCAAAACTATAATGAGATGTTACCCCACACTGTAAAAATGCCTATTGTCAACAAGACATATAATAACAAGTGCTGGAGAGAATATAGATTAAAGGGAAACCTTATAAACTGCTGGTGAGAAGTAAACTGTACAACCACTAGGGAAACAGTATAGAGGCTCCTCAAAAATTAAAAATAGAGTTTCTATATGAACAGCAAACCCTTGTCTGAGTATCTATCAGAACTGGAAGAGTTCTGATGGTAATTGAAGATCCTGATTCAAATTTACAGACCAATATATTAGGAGTAGGTCTTTAAACTCAAATATAATTATTTTCCATACACACAGACAACCACATAAAACATAATTTAAGAAGCTTTTATTGTAGTTTATTTTAGATATAAACTGTATGCAATGTTAACTCTATTTTACTGGGTTATTGGGAAAGCATGGGAAAGTGAGCATGTTAAAGAACTAGAACTTGAAGAAAAATATGGCTTTAGACCATTTCCCAGTTGCAGAGTTCTAATTGACTACTAAGGAAGATAAGAACTACAACAAAGTCTTCAAGAACATAGGAAACGGCAGATAGCAACAGTTAAAATGTATGTGCTATGGTGGTGTGGAGATGACCACAGACTGAAGAGAGGGGAGAAGGAGGAAAAACAAATCAAGGAAAATATTATAAAAGAGAAGATGATAGAATGAAAGAACATGGTGAGATAAATGAAACTGGACAAAAAAAAAATATGTCTAGAAATCATTTCCTAGTTTTTGCAAAGTTTCTGTCTCCTAAGATCAGAGTTTTCTATAGAACTATTACATTTTAAGAGTTTCTTACTGTTCCAACATATCCTTCTTTGGTGCATGTGACTTGGGGAAGAAATAACAGAAAGAACCTTTGTTGTGTGTCTGAGTCAAAATTAAGGAGAAAGAGCAACTATAGGAGTCCAGAGTGAACGTGACGTCAGTACAAGCAGAAAATTGAGACAGAAATGGCTAAATGAATTTAAGATCTAAAAAATCTTGAATATCTTGAGGAAGACATTGAAGTTCTTATAAGACATTTTCTCAAAAGACTGGGGCAGCACCAAAATCTAACATAGAATTTCACACTTGTCTTTGAATATGCCATTTATTTTTAATACCAGCCTTTTCATGTTCATCTCTTAATTCTGCTTTTTTTCACCTGTTGAATTTTGTTTTGCTTCTCCTCCACTTTGCTGTATCATTTTTGGTCTTTAAAGTTCAACTTAAAAATAACATATTTGATTGACCTCCCTGATTGAGAATATATTTTATGGAAAAATAAATTTAGACTATTCATGTTATATTTTAGTTATAAGGATTCTTGGCAGTTAGAAATTCAGGACAGGCTTGTAATAAAAATCAAGACAAAATATATTGAGTGAAAAGATTTTACACAGAGGTGACAGTGGAAACTGCTCATGTGCAAAAGATCTCTAAAAAACTAAGACTTTCAGAAAATATCCAGAATAGGAAGTTGATATTAAAAGAATAGTTTTGAGAAAAGCACCTTTGAAATCATTAAAAATAAAAAATCAGTGTATCAATATCTAATATTTAATATACTTCCTAGCATTAAAGTTTTTGAAAATTAAGAATATGCATGTGGTAACTAGAAAAGAAAACTATCAATATTCAAAAACTACCTTGCTCTAACATACTAGCTAACAAATATAATGCATTATTTTCAACTGGGTTGTAATTTTGTTGATTACCATAGGAGCCAAAATAAGAACAATCATAAAAGGACATCTGGAACATTTCTATATGGAGAAAAACTATTATTCATAATGTCTTTGCAGAAATAAACTTATCTAAATATTTCATAAAAACAAGGTTTTCAAATGTATATCATTTGTGTATTAAATAATGAACTCAAATATAGAAATAATTATATTTTAAGTAACTGATATAAACATATATCCAGTGGTGCCTATTACCATTGTTTTATTAGCATATTAGTTTTAATGCTATTTTAAAATAGTATTCATTTGTATTTTCAATCTTATCTTTTACATTTTTATTTTTTATTTTGTTCATAAGTAGAGAGAGTAGTCATGCATATTATTCACAATCCATAAGGCATACTAGGAGATTGCAGAGTCCTGGTACATGCTTTGTTAAAGCTAACATTGCTATGTGCTCCACTTCTACAAGTTGTAATTTTTATTTTTACAATGCTACCTGTTAATTTCCATGAAAGGAAATAAATCATTGCAATATATTATGTCAATACTTTTAATGCCAAAAGGGCTATGACTGTTTTTTCTGTTTTATTCAGCAATACCTTTATTGTTTTCCAGAGAGTATATTACATTAGAAATAATTACATTTGTAGTAAAAGAAATACTTTTCTCTTAATGCAATTTCATAAAGAATAAATCTCAACTAATAAACACAATGTGCTACTCTATACTTTTTATTTCCAAATTTATAAAATAAACTAAGGATATTACATGATGTACTATTCTAAAAATGCCAACTTTGAAGTTCATTTTGAATACTTTTTCTCCAAAATTGTTAGGCATTTAAATAAATAAAGCTATTAGCAATTCTAATAATTTTTATCACTAATATAATAAACTATTAGAATTCAATATTGTCCTATAATGCTATTTAATATATACTAAATATAATATAAAAATAATAATACTATCAACAGGTAACATTTTACTTAATAAATTAATAGCACCCTATCTAATAAAAGAGTAATATGCAAATTAACCATCACTCCACTACACCCACAAACCACACCCAACAGCCAATCAGGAGTAAGTATGCAAATTAACCCAACCAAGATGACTGAGGCCATGGAGAGAGAAGGAGGCTTGAGTTTCCCTGGAAATGGAGGAAGCCCAGCTTTCTGCAAACCCTGGCCAGTCCAGGCCTCCACCAAAGGCTACAAAGTTTCAATTATAGGAGTTAGATAAATCCCAACAAAAATGGCTGTGGCCAAGCAGAGTGAGCAGAAGGCTTGGCTTCACTCCAGGCTACAAAGTTTCAATTATTGAAGATAAATAAAGCCCAGGTACCAGGGCTTTCATTTGGGTGGCTGGGGGGCATGCCAACCTGCAAACCACCGCAGGCCCCTTGCCCAGGCCACCACATACTCGACAGGAACCCTCACCCTGATCCCAGACACCCTTAAGGGCAAACCAGCTGGCCCCCACCCATGCACCAGGTCTCTATCCTATCTAATAAAAGTAATATGCAAATTGACAATCATTCCAACACACAAGATGGCTGCCCCATGTGGACATAAGATGGCCACCACAAGATAGCCAGCAGGGGAGGGCATTTGGAAGGGACCAGGCCTTCAAGGAGGGCAGTTGGGGGTGATCAAGTCTGCAGGGGAGGGCAGTTAAAGGTGACCAGGCCAGCAGAGGAGGGAAGATGTGGGTGACTGGGCCTGTAGGGGAGGGTAGTTAGGGGCAAACAGGCTTGCAGGGTAGCAGTTAGGCATTAACCAGACTGACAGGGGAGTAGTCAGGGGGTGATCAGGCTGGCAGACAGAAGTGATAAAGGAAAATCGGGAAGGAAGACAGGCAAGCAGTTGGGAGCCAACAGTCCTGGATTATGAGAGAGAGATATCCAACTGCCCATTTAGGCCCAATCCTAACAGCATTGGGCCTTAACAGGTCGCTAGACATCCTTCAAAGTGTCCCAGATTGGAGAGGGTGCAGGCAGGGCTGAGGGACACACACCCCATGCACAAGTTTTATGCACCAGGCCTCTAGTTGATAAATACTAGTGTCATGTAAATATACTATCATTAAAATATTAGTAAAATGATTCAGATCAATATATTCTCATTATCCATACTAATAAAAGGGTAATATGCTAATTAGAACAGATAGATCGGACATCCTTCTTGACAAAGCTGGGGCCCTGTTGGAAGATTCTCAGACGTCCCAGCACTGTAGCCCCTTCCACAGAGGCCTATATGGTCCCACTCCTCCAGCAGAGGCAGCCACAGAGGCAGTGGGGCCACACCTCCACAGAGGCTGGATGGGGTGTGACCACAGTTCCTCAACATCCCTCAGCCCCTCCCCCAGCTGGCTTGGCCCCAGATTGCCACCCCACCAGTGGGCAGGGGACAGGGCCAGTGCTAAGCAGCAGTGAGCCTGGTTTCTGGTTGAGCCACACTCTCTCTCCCCTGCCCATACTCAGACAGAAGCCGGGCTCACTGCTGGTAAGCACCGTGGAAGTGGTGTGAGCCTCCCTGGCCTTCATGGCAGGCTGGCATTAAGGAGCAAGGGGTCCTGGGCTGCAAGAGCCCAGGACTGAGAGAGGGATGTCTGAGTTCCAGCTTAGGCCCAATCCCTGGGGGGTCCTGAAGTGTGAGAGGGCAAAGGCCGGGCTGAGGCCCCTCCCCCAAGAGCACAAATGTTATGCACTGGGCCACTAGTGTAATATAAACCATTTAAAAAGCAGAATAATATGAAACAACACTTAGTTTACATTTTGCAACTATAACCAAGAAAATTGCTTTTTTTAAAATTATGGACTAGTTTCTATTCCTTTGTTAAGAAAATGAGCCAATCAAGTGAGAAATGTTAAGACATCAAGCAAATTCCTTTAACTTTTAAGGTGATTTATGAGCAATGATTTGTTCTGTGATCACTATTAAATAGTCCTCTTTCAACAGCTATAAAACACCTCTATTGCACAAGCTTTTGCTCTAAGCACAATCCTAAGTCAAAGATTGTTTTTGATGTTGAAGAAGGGCTCTAAAGAAAGGGGCATAAAATAATTAAAGCAAGTGTTAAAGATTATAGTTATTATTGATGTTATATAATTAAACATGTATATTTCATATGGTTTTAAATATAAATATATTTTTATTCTAAAGAATTGATATAAATTATTGATATATTTTTGCTCTTTAATTTATTTTTAGTTTAATTTATTAGGATTACATTAGCTAATAAAATTATATCATCTTTAAGCATATAATTGTCCAATAAGCTATATATATATATATATATATATATATATATATAGTCATGAATTGCAAGTATATAGTAAACATGTATTTTTACTATGTATATTATGTATTTTAAAAATGTATTGAAATATATAAAAAGGTCAGTATTTTGAGTCTCTGGATCTCTAATTTATCTATCTACCTGTGCAAGCAATAGTAGATCCTCAATAATGCCTATTGTTGTTACTTATCATGCTACATTTCCATTAACAAAAATGAACTAGAACTCAAATTGAAAATGTTTTGAGTTATTACAATATTTTATTCTTTCAGTGAAAATGACAATGATTCTTTGCAATGCAATTAATGGCATAGCAACATTTACATCAATAACAAAAAATGTGTATTCCCAATAGCCCTCAGAATTATAATTATAATAAATTCATATGTGTTTTCTAGAAAATATAATATTTCACTTATTAATTATGTTACTTAGGCTCTAAAATTTTCTTATAGTGACATATGTGCAGAGATATAAATGTATGCATTTATAATCTTTAAACAAAATATGTAGATTTATATGACCAGGGTGAGCAATTCATATATATATATATATATATATATATATATATATATATATACACACAAAACCTTAATATACAAATAGACCAAACAGTGGAACAGCCAAAGACCAAACAACTGGTTGCTAAGACATGTATTGACCACCAGGGGACACACATGCAACATGGCAGGCATGGGCTGTAGCAGGATGGTGGAGCAGGTGAGTGGGGACGCCAGACCAAGGGCGGGGGGAGGGGCACTTGTCACTGTCATTGGGGCAAACCTCTGATGATTACTAAAATTCTTTGCTTCCATGTGAAGTGATCCCACTTGGCGCTAGCATCTGCTGCTGGCACTGGCCCCACTCATACCCGCTGCTGGAGCCCAGCACTGGCTCCAATCACCCCTCATGGCTTTTCCACCACCACCACCCCCTGCTCCTCAAGGTCTATTGGGGCAGCAGTTGCTGCTCACACCTGCTGCTGACACCAGCCCAAATTGCTCCATGCTGTCAGTGGATGTGAGCGGAGCCAGTGCCATCAGCCTGTGAGAGCAGCAGCAGCAGGAGCAGGGCTACCAACAGACACTTGATGGGGGGCTGTGGTGGGAGGAGCTGGGCAGAGGCAGAGGAAGGGCTGAGATTTTCCCTGTGCGCACAGCAGCCTCATGGCCCACAGTTTCTTTCAAAGTGCATGAATTTGTGCCCTGGGCCTCTAGTCTTGGTATAAATGTCATGCTACTTTTATTACATATAATAAAAACATAGATAAATACTAAATCCACAAATGTGATTTTAATTTGACTAAACTGTACAAGTTTCCATGATAAGGGATGAAATAAGAATGTGTCCTGAAAGTTTATATCATGTATTTTTTAATATATATTTTTATTGATTTTTTTTTTTAACAGAGAGGAAGGGAAAAGGATAGAGAGTAAGAAACATGAATGAGAGCCGAAACCGGTTTGGCTCAGTGGATAGAGCATCGACCTGCAGACTGAAAGGTCCTGGGTTCAATTCTGGTCAAGGGCATGTACCTTGGTTGTGGGCACATCCCTAGTAGGGGGTGTGCAAGAGGCAGCTGATCGATGATTCTATCTCATTCATGTTTCTGATTCTCTATCCCTCTCTCTTTCTCTCTGTAAAAAAAAAAAAAAAAACAATAAAATATTAAAGAAAGAAAGAAAAGTAAAGAAAAGAAAAAAGAAAAGAAAAGTAAAGAAAAGAAAAAAAGAAAAGAAAAGAAAAGAAAAGAAAGAAAAGAAAAGAAAAGAAAAGAAAGAAAAGAAAAGAAAAGAAAAGAAAACATGGATGAGAGAGAAACATTGATCAGCTGTCTCCTGCATACCCCCCACTGGGGATGTGCCTGCAACCAAGGTACATGCCCTTGACTGGAATCAAACCTGGGACCATCCAGTCCACAGGCCGATGCTTTATTCACTGAGCCAAAGCAGTCTGGGCAATATAACATGTATTTTTAAGAAATCACAAAGAATGCAAAGTAGGAAGACAGGTGGGAGATGTTCAAGTTACTTTTGCTTCTCAAAATTATTAGGTTGCATGCTTAGAAAGGTTTTAACCTCTTCATAAAATGTGATTTCAGGCCAATCCATGCTCCAATCATACAACATATACAGTGAAATAAGGACAAGAAGAAATCATTAAAATATGATTAAGGTCATCATTCAGCTTTGCATAAGTGGTTTGAGTATTGAATTTTGCTAATGCTCAGAATTTTTCTCTGTGTGAAATGCAGTTCAATGGAGGAATAAAAGCTTCTGTTAAGACAAATTCTTATAGTTGGTAGGGATTTCTTTTTGCTTATTCTTCCTGCTGTGAACAAGATTTTTAACTGCGAGTTCTACCTGTGCTGATGCATAACTATGGCAACTATTTGAGTGTTCTTTAAGTGCCTAATTGAAGAAAGTTATACAAGTAAGCACTGATCATGGTTTGTATGGAGAGGCGGTCTACCCTGGGTTTTGAGCATCTCTGCACATGCTTGCTGAGTGTGTCTGATGGCCAGACTTCTCTTTCTTCTTACACTGAGCAGATTCTGTGGCTAGTCACACAGGAAACCAATAGGTCAAGGCAATTACAATGGGACTTCCACATAGCTGCTTGTTCACCAGGGGAAGGCAGACAGTTTATTTGCTGTCTGCTCCAACCTTAGATGCTTGGTCAAAAACAAGTGGGTCTTTGACCCCGTGTTTCTCAACTATTTCACAACTCACAGTTTTGGGAGTATTACTGAGGACCATCCAATCACTCCATAGACATTACGGGCAGGGTAACCAGACAAGTTGATTGTCTGACTATAGCTTTTTCTGTGAGCAATTACACCCTTCATTTCTAATGCAAGAGTTTCATGAATATCCATGAATTGTACCGGTTTCACATGTTAGCTTAGTAGGATAAAATCTCAAACCTTTTATAAGTCTTAATATAATTCAATTCTTGCTCTTATATTTTATCAAAATTGAATTTGAGCATAAAATACACATACATGTCATTGTACAATGCTGAGCACAATGCCAAATACATCTTTAACAAGTTTTCATGGACAGCATTTCTATCACCCAGTGGTGCTAAGGCTCAAAAATATCCTCACAGCTCAAAAATGCAGTCATCTGGATGGTACTATTTTCCTCATTATTCTAATTCTGTCAATCATTCTGTCCTTGATCCTTATCTTTTCCCATAGCTAGCCCCGTGGAATTTTACTTTGCTCCAAAATTTCTAAACTTTCAGACTTTTTACCTGCAAATACTTAAAAATTTATTTTTGCTATTCTGTACTACTTTTCTCCAAATCAACTCTTCTATATGTTACTCTTCACATCTATAATATATATCCTAAAACGTATTTATTACTTGCTTATTCCTATAGCTTCCCTCTTTTGAATTTACTTTTCCCCCCTGGGTCTCTGATTTATGTTGTACTGTGTGAGCTACTTGGTTGTGTTCTCTCTTTCATGGTTAGTCTTTTCTTCCTTGAAGGCAAAGCTAAAATCGAATCCACTATTTTGTAGAACCATGATCAAATTACCCCTCCCACATAAGATCCAATATGGGAGTTGCTATTTTCAAGTACTAAGATATTAAAATATCATAATAATTGTATATAACATGCATGTGGTTCTTACAGTGTATATTTTTATTCTTATTGACTAAATAGCATGTCCTTAATAGTCCCCAAACATTATTAGGTGACTTTTCCAAGATTAAGAAGATGGAGTTTGGCACAATTGTGATTTAAACTGATCAGACTGGCTTGAATATTTGATCTTTTAGTTATTAAGCTAAGTGATTCTCATTTGTATAGGAACATGTTCAAAAGTTAAATTCCAAGGTCAGTACCAAATTTTCTTACTACTCCTTTGTTAGCAGCATCCAAATTAATAGTTTCAAATTTGGGAACCTATCTCCATATTTCCCTAACATGTTACCAACAAAATCACTATCAGCAATTTTTTACTTACTATATATTTAAAAATAGTTCTCATTATTATCTCTTGTGGCGGCATCTTAGAAAATAGCATTCCCCTTTTAAATGAAATAGGAAGGTATAGCGGATAGACATTGACATCCAATAGATGACAGAAATTTACATTCACCTTGGCATTTCTTAAGGACCATGAACTGAGTTGCATTCCTTGGGTTTTAGTTTCTCTACTGAAAATTTGAGAAAATAATGTTCTCTTTACAGGGTTGTTGTGGACTTTTTAATAACACTACTATTTGTATGACACAGTGTAAGCATTCAATAATATTATTTCTTTTCCTTCTCTGCAAAGTATATCATGGATTGTCTTCAATATCCAACATCTGTTCAATTTCACACACCACTGCACTTTTGTGTATAAAACGAGAGACCATAGTACATATTTATTAAATTACCACAAAAAAGATTAAATTAAAGGCAAGATCCTATATTCCAGTGAATTTATAGGTGAATTCTTATGAATCAAACATTATTTTCTGACAAGAGAAAACTTCTCTTTCCTGTTCTATTTTTTAAATTATTGAGAGAACTTTAGCAGAAGAAAGGCATACATACCAATAATAAATTTTCAATATTTAAAATTGAATTAATGAAAGTAACTTGTTTACCAATAAATCAAATATATTGTTCAAGTAAAATACATAACTAAAATAAAGAATATGTTCTCTATTCTTATTAACCTCTTATAGAAATGTTTCATCCTCTTCCACTAGACAATTTTCATGGTAACCTCTAAATGTCCTAAAACAAAAAATTATGTTTTTGTTTTTGTTTTTTTAACCTTGGGTTTTCTATTGAAATTAGAGTAATCAAATAGACCAATAAAATTGGGATTTCACAACGTAGAGCCAAATTAAGTCTCTATTACACAGGCCAAATTATAGTGTTGTAGACTGTTAGATAAATATGTCCTCATGCTATGATTCTCCACTCCCCAAATTTACAAAATGACTTCTTTATTATCAAGGTCTACTATATCAAGGAAGTATTAGTCTGGGCTTATTTGGGGGGGAAAATAGTCTGTGAAGTCAACTGAGTCTTATATAACCAGCATATCTCAATTCAAAATAGGAAATTAATTTTCAGTAGGTCACAGAATAACAACTTTCCTCCAGCACAGATATTTTTCTTAGGACTGAGATCTTAAATTCTGTATAAGATAAGAATTAGTGTATTGCCTAGAAGGGTGAATTGGACATTCCCAAACTAGATATCCATGTGTTAATGCCAAACTGACATCAACAGGTGGCAGAATCTCTTAGAACTGCTGTCTCCTGCTTCATGGCTGTCACTAGGTAATCGGTTAAGGTAATTAGCTTCAGACGTTTTCATTTATCCATTGCCATGGACCGTGGGGAAAGAAGGAGTACAGACATGTTCCCAAGAGATGTGAGAAAACTGTGTTAATCCAACAGAATGTTGATGAAGAGTGAAAGGGCTCAGGGTCTTGTGCCATCTATATATATAAAAGCCTAAGTGACCGCACAACTGTTCACCTGGTAGATATGATGCACACTGACCACCAGGGGGCAGATGCTCAATGTACAGGCCTGGAAACATGGAACAGACTGATGAATCTCAGAGGGAAAGAGGGAGGGGGGAAAGACAGGAAGAGATTAACCAAAGACCTTACATGTATACTAGTTGCCTGGTGCACAAAATTCATGCAAAGGGGGTGGGAAGTGTTCCTCAACCCGGCCTGCACCCTCTCCACTCTGGGACCCCTCAAAGGATGCCATACTACTGTTTTATAAGTATAGTGCCTAAACTAGCAGCCAGACATCCCTAACACAATCCAAAACTGCTGCCTCCAGAGGCTCATCTGCCTGCTTGCCTGCCTCATCGCCCCTAACCACTCTCCTTGCCGTCCTGCTCGCTCCCAATTGTCCCTGCCTCCAGCCTTCTCACCCCCAACTGCCACCCCTTCTGGCCTGCTCACCCCCACTTTCCCTCTCCACTGGCCTGCTCACCCTCACCTGACCTCCACTAATAGCCTGCTCACCCTCAACTGGCTCCCCTGCTGGTCTGCTTACCCCCAATAGCCCCCACCATCCCTTCCTGGCCTGATCACCCCTCGATGACCCAAGATCACAGCCCCTCCATTTTTTTCTTTTTCTTTTTTTTTCAGCACCTCCTTGAGCGGAGGCCAGGACTGGCTATAAGCAAGTATTTAGGCTGAAAGCAAGTATCTAGGATTTATTTATCTTCTATAATTTAATCTTTGTAGCTTTGAGTGGAGGCCACAGCTGGCCAGGGCAGGAAGCTTGGCTTCCTCCATTGGCAGGACAACCCTAGCTCCTGCTTGCTCCAGCACCATGGACAGCTGCCATCTTGGTGGGTTAATTTGCATATTAGCTCCTGATTGGCTGGTGGGCGTGGCTTGTGGGTGTAGTGGAGGCACAGTCGATTTGCATGTTTTTCTTTTATTAGTGTAGACTAGAAGCCTGGCCTGTGGGGATCCGGATGAAACCAGCTCTCCAACATTCTCTGAGGGGTCCTGAGTTGCAAGAGAGCACAGGCCAGGCCAAGGGACCCCACTGTTATATGACCTCTAGTTTTATAATATTGAGCTTCCATTTGGGCCCTTTAGCTGAACAGGAAAGTTGCAATAATATCACTAGGTTTCCATGTTAAGATGCCCCAAATCTCCATTATCTAGTGGGTCACTGAATCTATCACTAGTAATATACAGCTCTTTTGGACATCTCCCAAGAAAAAGTCAAAGAAGGAAAAAGCACATTTTCACAGCTCATGATAGTAATATTATAAATGATGTATTACATATTATGAATATTGCATATATAATACTTTGTATGTAACTGTCATAAATTTTATAATTACATATAAATATATACTATGTATTATGCTTTTAATATATATATCATATTTCACATTACATACAATATGTTATGTTATACAGTTCATACTATATATACTGAACCCCTAGGTAAGCATTTTTATTCTTACTATAATCTTATGTTAGAAAATATTATCCAAATCTTACAAAAGAATATTAAAACAAGCTATTCAAAGTATACTCTTCTTATTTCTTATTCTAAAGAAAGCTTAGAATTAAAACTCTAAGATAAGGCATATTGAAATGGAAAATACTATTAGATAACCTGTACATTTTTGTGATATTAGTTGTGGCAGGAGCAAGTGCTGCTAAGGTGCTAGTAGCACAGGTGACTTTGGCAGGAGGTGAGTTTTAGTGCCATTCATCTTAATTTTCTGCCTCTTGGAGGCACTCTTGCACCGTAAGGACAGAACTTTCAGGCTTTGAACTTGGCTTCTTAAAAGCTTTAAAGCTTAGGACTGAAGCTTAAACCATAATCCATAAAATTTTCAAATGGCTCCTGGGTATACCTGAATCAATGATGTTGTTGACCAGAACCTGAATTTTCTGGATTGGTGTCACTACTTCAACTGCGTCCTAAACACAGAAACAAGCAAAAGATCCTAAGCTCATCAGGTTAAAGGAATCCTACCCACCTTTCTCTTCCATACAGGTATAGGTTGCATAGGCTCTGGACACAGGGACTTGGACTGAGTTTTGGATTTGGTGGAACCTGCCTTCAGACTGTAGAGCCTGGAGTTTGGATGTCTCTGCATGTTAGAATGAAGAAAAGCAGATTTAAAAGACCAAACAAGGAATCAATCAGAAGGACCTGGTCTTAAATGCAGAAGCAATACTAAAGAAAGAGGTCAGCAATCACTCATCTTAGGGAGTTTTATGAGAGAGGGAGGAACTAAACCTTGTGAGCATCCTGGGAGGACTAAAGCTGTATGACGTTTGATCAGGTCTCCCTAGCTACAGATGAAGAGGTGGCAGTCAAAAGAGCTAACCTACCAGAAACTGGATTAGAACTATGACCTAGAATTGAGAAAATGACCTAAAACATTACCTACATGTATATTATACAAAGTAATAATTTTAAAATATTATTCCTTATATGAATTCACTTTATATTTATATATAATTAACACCAAATATTACATGAAGATGCACTCTTATTTTTTGAAAAAAGTTTTCTTATTAAAATTCATGTGAAATATCTAAGTGTAATCTGCATGAACACACTAAATAAGGTTCTTGTCTTCCTTATCTTGTTATCATTTGCCTGTGTGACCTTGAGTGACCTCATTTGCCCCATTTTTGTACTATACTAACTCTAGGGGCACTCAAAGATCTCTAACATACCTGCCTCTTCTAACATACCTACACATCACAAAATATATTTTTAAGTGAAGTGAGGCTGTATCTCCTCTAAATGAAATATAAGGAAGAGCGTTATTCTTAAATGTTTGATATAGTGATTTCTCTTAATTGCTTTTACTCCTGCTGTAAGAACATAGCTTAACAACTGTGATGTTTCATGAAAACTGATGATTTTTTTAAGTCAAAAATAAATAACTTGGAGTATATATTCAGAATTGCAACATCTGTGTTTTGATGTTTACAACCACAGATGCTAGACATTTCCAGATGGAAACAAGGTTGGCACTCTTCAATTTCCTTGAGAGAAAACTATGTAATGATGGGTAGTTAAAAAACAGTTTGATAGTTTTTCAATATGCTAGTCATGAAAATCTATAGTTTGGTTGAAATATACATTTAATGTTGGTTCAACCATTGAAAACATTCTTCTTATTTAATTTTATTCCAATACTGGCAAAAATGTTCATTACTGTAGTTCAATTCAAGGTTATCATTTTTAAAAATCTTGAATATTACCTAATTACTATGGCTAAGGACTCTTAAAATGTTGTCAATTAGCATAGTGAAACTATGAAAAATAAAATAAAGTTGTGCTTCTGAGTGATTATGTCATTCTATAAATAGGATGTTATAATAAATGATAATAATGCCTAGTGCACATTTACTCTATGTCTGACACTATGCTAAATACTTCTTACAAATTTCTACTTCTTATATAAACCTTGCAACAATTCTATGAAGACTTGACTGTTATTAACTTTATTTTACAGGTGAATAATTGAGGCCTAGAGAAGTTACATAACTTGCCAAATTTTACACAACCCAGGAAATAATAAAGTCATGATTCAAGTCCAGAAACCCATTATTAAGCAATAAGTGAAGTGACTCTTTAATCTAGTCTGAGTATCATGAGTATCAAAAGCTGAAAATGTTCTAGGAAAAGCTTAAATATTCAACATTTGAAGCTAATTCTATTCTTGTAATAAATAATTTTTCAGTAACAATGGACACATATTTGAGGATATTTGAACTCACAGGGAAACTAGTCACCTCATAGTCTAAGTAAATAGCATCCACTAGAATTGTTCCATTTCCTGGCTACACAGCTTGATGTGGCACCTTCAAATGTAGAAATGTCAGGATAAATTAGATATTTGTGCTTGCCTGAAGCACTAAGAGAGAATGAAAAGAAAACTTTCCTTTTGTAGTAAAGTGAAAGGCATTGTAACAGAAAATGGGATAAAAAGAAAGGATGGTTCAAGAAAGCATTAACCAAGAACAATAGTCTTATAAATCACACTTTATTAAAAACCAGTTACCTGGCCATAGACCCCCTTTATGCTATTCATATTACAGAAAAAAAAAATAAGAAACACAAGCCAGAAAAGCTAAGATGACAACATAGGAGCTTTGATAATTTCTGAAAATATGGGATCAGAAAATTGGTATTTCTTGCTCACATGTAAGTGCATATGTGTGTGCACCTGTGTGTGTTTATGTATTTTGTCTCATATTATTTCCATTTTCCATTTCTTATTCTTATTTAAATTTCTTATTGTTAAAAATCACCAACCAACTTCCCAGAATCAGGAGTTAAATTACCCAAACCAGGATACCTGATTCATTCTTCAAAATATCAACAGCTACAATTCGTGGGGAAGGTTTTCTGGACATTCTATGAAATTGTTAGTGTGGATCCAGAACAACTGGCCATGTGTACCTGGTGTAGATAGTTCTGACTGCCTTAGAATATAACTAAAATAATCTAGAAAGAAATCAGAAAAGACTGATGTAGAGACAATTCTGGAGACATTTAGTTTCCTGGTTCCACTCAACCCATTTCACTTTTGCTCTGTGGACCAATAAACCCCATTTTAAGCTAGAGCTAGTTAGAATTGACTTTCTGTCATGTATTACTAGAGAATCATGACTATTACAGGGGACCTTTTACAGCAGTTGTAAACAGTAACCATGACTCTACAGGTTTTCAAGTAAAATAGGTGTGTGTGTGTGTGTGTGTGTGTGTGTGTGTGTGTGTGTGTGGTTCATGGCAAGTTTGGGAGGGGTGGGGGTTGCCAGTTTCCAGGCACAGAAAGCTGGAAAAACGTGGCTCAGAGAACTAAAAGACTATATGCAAAAATATTAGAGACAAAAAGTAAACTGACAAACTCCAGTCATTGCAGAAAATTACTGAAAGCTCATATAAAGGTAAAGGGGCTTGGTGCTCACAAGAATAAATTTATGGCAGGTGAATGAAACAACCCTTTGGCCACATGGTTTGGTGAATCACATGGCAATAGTGTCTAATAATTTTATGAATAGATATTAATTGGTTTGAGTGGAGAAAACTGTATATTTCTTGCTTACATATTTATAAATTTGAAATTTTGTGATCACTATCATAAATATAAATATATGAATATAAAGGAGCCCACACCTCACCCAAGATCAGAACCAGGATTTGATTCCAGACCCCAGTAAAATAAAATGGGTGACTGCTCTTATAGCACAGCCCTAATATGTGTAAATGATTAGTTCAAACAAGTAGACATGAAATTGGGACAGATTTTCTTAATCCACATATTTCATGTGGAAATGAAAATAGTGGTAGAGCACATTACCTATGTATTACATAGCCCTGAAATTGTTCTAACTAGTTGCTAATAAAAGTTAGAGTGCCAACACTTCTAGAAGTCTCTCCAAATTATGTGGGACCTAAAATATTCTACATAAAAGAAAGAAAGAGCAATTCTGAAATTCTCTCCCGCTCTCAAGAGTCATCAACTTGATAATTAAAAACATTGTCTTTAGTTCAGTGCTTATCATCTGAAAATGTGCTGCAGGGTTGCAAAGCCTTATAATGATTCTACTAAATATTTGTTGAGCATATATATCTGACTGAAGACTGAGGGAAAGACAACATTCTAAGAATTAAAGGCTGAGAAATTTTCAAAATTGAACAAAGACATGGCTTCTCAGATTGAAGTCACATATGGGATCTGGAGCAGAAACAATGAGCCAGGCTAACGTAAAAGCAAAAAAAATTCTAAAGCATAAAATTACAAACACATATATTTACTTAAAATTAAATAAGTATCTATCTATCTATCTATCTATCTATCTATCTATCTATATATATATATATATATATATATATATATATACATATATATTGAGGTATATATATATATTGGGTCGGCAGCTAAGTAATTGCGGATTTTTTAAAGAAAATCAAAGACAATTTTTTCATGGAACTAAATAACTTTATTCTGTAATGTATTGCCCATTTTGATCAATGACCTTTTGCCATCTTTCAGGCAGCATCATAATCCCACGTTCAAAAAACTTCTGGTTTTTATTAGCAAAAAACTGAATCAGGTACGATTTGACATCATCATCATTATTGAAATTTTTACCATTCAAGGAGTTTTGTAAAGATCGAAACAAAAAGTAATCAGATGGTGCAAGGTCAGGACTATATGGTGGATGTGGCAAAACATCCCAACCAAGCTCCATTAATTTTTGCCGAGTGACCAAAGATGTGTGTGGCCTTGCATTGTCATGATGGAATACAACACCTTTTTGATTTGTCAATTCGGGCCGCTTTTCTTCAACTGCATTGTTTAATTTCGTTAGTTGTTCAATGTAGACATCAGAATTGATCGTTCGGTTGGGTGGTAAGAGTTCAAAGTAGACAATTCCTTTGTAATCCCACCAAACTGATAACAAAACCTTCTTTTGATGAATATCAGCTTTTGATGTTGTTTGAGTTGGTTCACCTGGCCTGCTCCACGATCTTTTCCGCTTGATATTGTTGTAAACAACCCATTTTTCATCGCCAGTTATCAGTCGTTTTAAAAATGGATCATTTTCATTACGTTTACTTAGCAAATCGCAGCTGCTAATGCGTTGCGTTAACTGTGATTCTTTCAGTTCGTGAGGAACCCATGTATCGAGTTTTTGAACATAGCCAAGTTGTTTTAAGTGATTTTCAATGCATGTATGTGATACATGAAGCTTCTCTGCAATCTCACGTGTTGTACTGTGACAGTCCGAATTGATTATTGCTTTGATTAGAGCGTCATCAACTTCAACTGGACGACCAGAGCGTTTTTCATCTTTGAATGAAAAATCACCAGAACGAAATTTGGCAAACCAATTTTGACACTGCCGTTCTTTTAAGGCTTCGTCACCATAAACAGCACATAACTTTTTATGAGCTTGCGATGCGTTTTTCCCTTTGCGGAAATAAAAAAGCAAAATATGACGAAAATGTTCCTTTTGATTTTCCATTTTTCAACAAACGCCAAACGAAAACTACAAAACAGATCAAAAAACTTTTTTTACTGATTAACAGCTGAATAGCCAACTATCAAATAACAAAATGTGTTTTACATTTGTACTACATCTGCAAACCTAAAAATTCAACTGAAGCCATATATGTGTGAAGCCCGCAATTACTTAGCTGCCGACCCAATATATATATATAGGTATATATATATTGAGATATATATATATATATATATATATATATATATATATATACACACACACACACAAATAAAAGAGAAACATGCAAATTAACTATCACTTCACTACGCCCACTGGGCAATCAGAGATAGTATGCAAATTAACCCAACAAAGATGGCAGTTAATTTGCATAGGTAAACACAGAATGAAGACTGAAGACAGCATAGAAGGAAGAGGGAGGGAAAGCAGAAAATGAGGCAGTGGTGGTGGAGGGAGGGAAAGCGCGGGGCGAGGGGGGAGGCAGGGGGGCACACAGAGACAGGAGGGAAGGGAAAGCACGAGGGCGGGGGTGGGGCAGGTGGGAAGCCCGCCGGAAGCCCTGTTCTTGCAGGAATCTTCCTGCCACAGGCCTCTGGTATATATCTATAGCTATGTATTATAGATAGCCTCATATATTTAGACAATTCTGCCCTTCCCACATCCAGCCACATATCTAGTTTTCAAATATTTCTTTCTATTATCTTAGTTCAAATTATCATCAGCCTTTGTCCAGTTTTCTACAACTGGTCTCTCTGCCTACACTCTTGCTAATCATAAACCTGCTTTCTACTCTACAACAAGAGTGATCGAGCTGATACACAAACATAAAAAAGCTCACTACTGTGATCCTAAATATCCTTGGAAAAATATGGTCCCAACTCTCTACACAGCCTATTGAATCATCCATGCTTGTCCGTACTCAGGCCCTTATTTTTACTATTTATACTTGATATCTAGACCTTGTAATCTATAGCTGCTTACTATTTTCAAGTACTTTTGCCTTTTCCAGAAACATATCTCTATACTTTAACCTATACACACACACAGCTGACTCTGCTCAGATATAAAAATAAGCAAGATGCCAGTGGCAGCCTTTGGAGGGGCAACTTTTGATGCTACCATATGAACATATTATTATAACATTTATGAAAAACTTGGCAGGACCTATGCCTTTGTCTATCTGCCTCTCTAATTTAAAGGCCTCTGGGTAAAGAAATGTTATCATATATATTCTTATTATTTTTAATATTTTTAGCACATTCTATTATATGATCAAAAATCATTTATTGCATGGAGTGAACAAAAATGAGCATACTTTGTATGTTTATGCACCCATATCATCCTAAACATCTTAAAAGTGTAATATGAAAATGATCTATATTAAGGTTAGATCTGATATAGCAATATAAAAATATTTCAAATGATTTGTGAAAACTCATATGTTACAGCTCTTATAATATTATGTTGATATTTCTGCTGATAACATATTACATATGGAATATTTACTTAGCATTCTAAGTCTCAATTTATTGAAATGCAAAATACATATGCTGATAGATATTCCACTTATTATTCTGTGAATTAAATGTGAAACATATATAGAAGTTACTATGTTATTGGCTGCCAGATTCTAGGTGCAAATAAATGACATTCTTCTTTCTTGGTTGAAATACTCATAGCCACCATCTTTCTCCTCTCAGAAAAATAAAATGTGAAGGAATGTGATGAAGTGGCGTGGTAGCACATTCCTATCAAAGTCTATAGCAGTAGACCAGCCTTACTGACCCTTAAAATCTGACTTACTCAATTATTTTATTCACATTTTATATTAATTTCAAAGGAATGTAGAATAACATCAAAAATATTTAACACAGAAAGCCATCAGTTTCTTCTAAATTTTTTTTTTAATTAATTTGTGGTAAACACTTGTCATTGCTCTCTTGCATCCCTTGCCAAGAATGTTAGAGAGCTGGGGGAGAACCTTGGTTAGAGCCACTAAGTGCTTGGAGCTAATTGTGATAAACCCACGCTGCTCTGTCAGAAACTCACATTTCCAGTTTCCATCATAGTCAGGGGTGGCAATTTGTTGATGTTCGGGCCAATACAGTATAGAGGGAAGTCTTCAGGGCATACAGAGTCCTTAGTAGGAGACTTTTTGGTTTCTATAGCAGATATATCATGAAGGTAACTAACTTCTACTGCCAAGTTTGTTTCTCCTCTTTGAACACAATTTAAGGATCTGATATCAGCAGGTAATTATAGCATTCGTGTGATTATGAAATGACAGCACAAACTGCCAAGTTTCCAAGGATTTCAGAATAAATGCATAGAGAATATCTGGTAGCTTTATTACTTCATGGAACAGCTGCATCCAAACTAGAAAACACCTACTTGTAAACTTCACATGAGTGAAAAGTAGCATAATATGCCACTCAAAATATGCCAGTTGGTATATTGTTTTGAGCTATAGGCACTGGGAAAGCAGCACGTGCAAGAAGTGGCTGTCTCTGAACTCCCCTTATCTGCTTTATCTGCCTTATCCATCTAAGGACAGATACTCTCCCCTCTGGGGTCTATATCCCATCCCTTTCCTTGTTAAGATGGTATTTAGAGCTGAATTTTAAGCCACCCAGGGGAATTAATCATTTTCTCCTGGGTATATCTAATTAATATAATGGATTTACATGTCAATAAGATTCCTTTTAAATATGTTTTTATTTTTATTTTAAAGAGAGAGGAAGGGAAGGACTAGAGAGAAACATTCATGAGAGCAACATCTATCAATAGGCAGCCTCCTGTATGCCCCCTATTAGGGATGGAGCCTGCAATCTGGGCATGTGCCCTGACCAGGAATCTAATCAGCCACCTCTAGGTGCATGGGACCAAACTCAACCAACTGAGCAACACCAGCCAGGGCTTTTACTTTATTTTATTAATCTGTCTTTTATTACAGGAACCCCAGCTAAGAACTCAGAAATGGTAGAGGGCAAAAAACATGAGCAAAGCTTAAGTTTCTCTTCACCAGTCTTTCTGTGACTTTAAGGCCTTCCTACTTGAGGTAACACTTAAATATAGAAAATGCTGATGTAAAAAAAAAAGTGGGTATGAAATCAACATTACAATACTGTTCTGAAGAATGCAGAGGTAACATGGATTGTAAACTCTATGACATCTTAAAAATATTGCATGTGTATGGATTAAATTGGCATTCAAATTCTATTGTATGTTTTATATTCTGCTTTTTTTCTCCAGTGTTGACTTTTTCATTGCTCTAAAAACATTGGATTCTGGAGTGTTAGGGGAACTAGAAAACTTTAATAAAACAATAATGATATTATCAAAATATTGTTCTTCATTACCCTGCTTAAGCTTTTCAGTCATTTCAATTAATTTCTTATAGATTATGTTATTGACCTATTGGCAGGTCAATTTTCAAAGGCACACTTAACCTGAAAATAACTTCCAACCCCATTCCCCACATGTGCAGGGCCTTGAGATTCTTACAAAAGATACATTTTCAGGAGAAGAAGGAAAAAAGCCTCGCCCATCCTCGTGGACAAATGTGCCCATCAGTCTTCATTTTTAGCTGTGTTTAACTTGAGTAAATGATTTAATGGAATCTAAGTACTTGTCACAAGGCAAGGCATGGTTTGTGCTCTTAAATGAGAGTGGCTTGTCTGTTAGCTTTCAAGTAATTCCTAGGTGGCAGGTTACTCATAAGAAAAGCAATGCCTGGAGCAGGTGTCTAACTACGTGATAAAGGATCTGTCACGGCAGGAGGATGAAAGATGGAAACGACTGAGCATTTTGGATAATGAGTCAAAAATATGAAAAAGGACAGATAATCCCAAAACATGAATCTTCTGAAAATAGTTTTAAAATGTATGAAACTGTAGCCTCTGCATAATTTCAACACCTTGTGAAGTAATACAATCAAAGGAACACAGTTCTTCTAGATGAAACATATTTTATTGATTTTTATCTTCAATGGAGAGAATGCTATTGAGCTTTCATTCATACAAGCTTGAAACACTTGATTTTAAATTACGTCTTGGCACTGAACTTCCAAGCATATATTGATCAAGTAATTTTTTCTTCTTTTGATTTGCTCTTTTTTAAAAAATAAAAAAATCAGTCTTTAATATGAGCCCTATAAAAAAAAGTAGATTATTTCTTTTTGGCTTACATCCTCAATAATAAAATTTATCATGAATTTAAATAAAGTGAGTTAACCCAAAGAAAAATGTGAAAAACCCAGATTTGACTGTAATGACAGGTTGAGGACTATAATGTCATAAAAAAGAAACTAACAGTCATGTGAGTCCAGTCTCATTTCTGGCTGCATATCATACATATACATATATCTTGAATAAATTCCTAGATGCATCTAAAAATGCTACTTTCCCATATGTAAAGTGAAAATAACATGATCATAACTGAACTCTTTCTGGATAATAAAATGACAAAAATATTATTTCTTAAATATGTTTTAATAATTCTAGTTAAATCCCTTTCAATAAGACTCCTGTCTTCTTATTTTAGAGAGAGAGAAGGGAAGGATGAAAGAAAAACATCCATTAGAGAAACGTCTATCAATTTTCTTCTTTGGTTGAAATGTCTTTAAATGTCTAAATAACCTTTTACCTACTAGTTTTATTTAAAACTGAGATATTTAACTAATCACATCAATATTTTAAAAGCTTTATTCTATTTTGATCTTCCAATGATTCTCCCTCCTCTTCTTCCTCCCTTATTTTCTTCTGCTTTTTAAATTTTGAGTCACAGAAATCCAATATGAAATTTATAAAATCTTTGTATCCTCTTTCTAATGAAATACTTTCATTCAGCCGAAACCGGTTTGGCTCAGTGGTAGAGCGTCGGTCTGCGAACTGAAGGGTCCCGGGTTCGATTCCGGTCAGGGGCATGTACATTGGTTGCGGGCACATCCCCGGTAGGGGGTGTGCAAGAGGCAGCTGGTCGATGTTTCTCTCTCATCGACGTTTCTGGCTCTCTATCTCTCTCCCTTCCTCTCTGTAAAAAATCAATAAAAATATATTTTAAAAAAAAAAGAAAAAGAAATACTTTCATTCATTTCTATGCATCTTTTAGTGCTCATGGACTATCTGTAACCTGCCCATAGAGAAAAGATAAATCAGGTATTTTTTTCCTTCAAAAGTTAAAAAAAAGAAAAAGAAAGAAAGAGGTCCATAACCAAAGGGAATGCAATGGAGCATCTGATTCCAAATTGTATTGCTCCTAATGGCTCTACTTCTATTGCTTCTCTTTCTTCCTGATGCTCACAAGAACATTTTCCAGAGTAATTGAACTTAATAAAAATAAGAAAAGAAAACAATCTTTGTAAATGGTTATAGTTAGAGTATGTAGCCAAACATGGTAAGCAGTGGCACTATTAAGCCATAAGGAAAAAAAGTCAATGCCAGGGTATGAGCTCCAGGGATTACTGTGGGGATGCCACACTATGGGAAACAGTAAGTGTCCATATAGACAGCAACATCCTGAACATCAGACCATATCAGGGACTCATCAATATCCACCAAGATCTTAGAAGCCTTCATTGGGTTTATTATGTAGCAGTTTCTCCTTCATCCTTTGGGTATATTTTCCAAGAACCCAAGTGGATGCCTAAAACTACAAATAGTACCAGACTCTATAGATTATATGTTTTTCCTATATTGACCCACCTATGATAAAATTAAATTATAAATTAAGCAGAATGAGAGATTAACAGCATTAATAGAACATAACAATTGTAACAATATACTGTAATAAAAGTTGTATGAAGGTGGTTTCTCTCTCTTAGCAAACTAGCATGGATTTATTTTTTCTTCTTCACAATTTCACATAGAAGATTCGTTCTTACAATGGAATCTAACATCTCAGCATAGGATATATATTTTTTTTTCCTTATTAAGTGTAGAACTTTCACCTTTTCACTGAAGAAATTTTAAAATATATTTTTATTGATTTTGTATAGAGAGGACGGGAGAGAGATAGAGAGTTAGAAACATCGATAAGAGAGATACATTGATCAGCCGCCTCTTGCACACCTCCTACTGGGGATATGTCTGCAACCAAGGTACATGCCCTTGACTGGAATAGAACCCGGGACCCTTCAGTCCTCAAGCCAACGCTCTATCCATTGAGCCAAACTGGTTTCGGCTCACTGAAGAAATTTATGGCTTCTTTTTGGCACATCTTAATTGCCAGCATAATTACTCTTGGGCTTTGGGCCATTATTAAGTAAAGTAAGGGTTACTTGAACACAAGTACTGCAATACATCAACAGTCAATCTGATAACCCAGGTGGTTACTAAGTTCCTAACTGTCAGGGTATGTGGGTATGCGGGGCGGAGTAGGGTGGCATGAGATTTTATTGTGCTACTCAGAATGGTGCACAATTTAAAACTCCTGAATTTTCTACTTCTGAAATGTTCCTAATAGTTTCAGACTCTGATTGATCATGGGTAACTGACACCATGGAAAGTAAGCCTGTGGCTAATGAGAACTACAAAAGATGATCAAACAGTGCCTCTTGTATCCATTTCTAACCATACTATTACTCCTTAGAATGGCATTTTAGGTCTGGTAACATAATATAGCCTTAATATATCCATTTTAATGAATTTTACTGTAAATCCACAATATGCAAGTTATGAGCATGCCCTGGAGGTTCAGTGTTGATCAAACAGATCATGCTTCCTGTAGGCCTTTGCATATATCTTTGTAGCTCAGACTCTGGTATAATTATTATTCCATAAGTCTGCTTTCTTCAGATCATGAACTCCATAGGTTTCCAGGCTTTTTTGTTCATTTTAAAGAAGTATGCCTCTCATAATTGCTTCTATATAGAATGCATGCAATGGAAATTAAGTTACTTAGCTAAAAACCTCTTGACTTTGATTCAGAGAACATGATATGTCATCAAAATCAGAATGTCCCCTAATTATATGTACTAATTTTCTGCATTTTTTGATCCTACATAGTAACTTAAATATTATCCTTAAATGAGCTCTACCTCCTTAATTCACTGAAAATCATATCTCAAATTCATGCAGCTGGCTTTGACTCTTAAAGCAGTGCTCCCAGTCAATTAGTCTGCAAGCAAAGCCCTGGAACAGTGAGAACTGTTCTGATAAGAGACTGAACTGTCTCAGGGACTCCTCAGAACCTGTCCCTGTTCCCTGGACTTCAATCATGCCCTGTCGATCTAAACTCAGCCCAGGAGAACCCATCTCAAGCCTGTACTTTTTCTTCATCAGAAGAACTTGAGAGTGCACAGACCCTTAGGAGACAGCCCTGTTCCTTACATGAAGGGAGTTTGGAGAAGATGAAAAATGACTCCATATTCCCTATTAGGGCCATGCCATTGCATTAAATAAATTCCTGCTTAAAGAGACTATTTGTCACCAAGGATAATTTAATCAACCTCATACAGGGTGAGGAGAAAACTAGGAATTAGAACAAGTGCTGAGAACATGAATCAATTTTTTTCTTCATCCAGATGCAAATGTGCTTCGAGCTATTTCTGTCTTCTTACCTAACTACTGTAGTTACTAAAAACCTATTTGCAGTCATTTGCATCCATTAGCTAAAGTAATTTATTATATTTAGACTTTCATGGTTATAAAATAATAATTTTTACATTTCTGGCTGGGTTATTCTAAAATAATAGCAAGTGAATTATTTTCAAAAGTTATGTTTCCCAGTAGTGTGTTTTTCTTATTGAAATTCCTAAATAAAAAACATGCAAGTATTATAAAATAATCTTATTCACAAATTACTCAAATTTTAATTTTATTTTATTCATACTTAATGAGTTGAAATTCTTTATGACTAAAATAAAACATTGTGATAAAATAATGGCTATCTGTATCATTAATGGGTACATGAAATAGAGAACTAATATTTTAATTTTCATTATTAAACATATAAACTCTACATGTAATCCTAAAGAATATAACTGTCAAACAGGCAACAAACCATTCAACAGAAAATCTTAAGAGAAAAAGTAAGTGGACCACTTACCACGAAATGTATGTTTTCTGCAAATAACTATTCATAAATAAAGTACATATACCGGTACAATGTCCATGTTTCAGGAACAAGAATTGATTTCAAAAATAAAAAGAATAAAAATTTTGTGATGTAAAATTAGTGGTGCACATGTTGAGTGGATGAGTTAATTACTGAATAAATAAGGTCTGTCTAGTGGTTATTATCATGGAACTATTTTGTTAATAAGTGGTGTAGATTCACAATCCAGAATGTATTTTCAAAGACCACTTCTATTAGTGAAATACCAAATTTGGGAAGTTTTATTTTATTTTGCCTCTGAGGATGTAAGAATTTAATATTTTTGTGAAGTGTTGTAATCTTTTCAAAGATTTACAAAATAAGCATATTTTTAAATGGATTGTTTTTACAGAGTTTGGATAAAGTAATTTCAATTAAAACTGAGGAAGAAAATTGTATACTACCTTAAAAGAAACACCTGTGGTTATTTGCATTCCAAAGTAAGAATCAATATAAATCATCATTTAGATGCCACTTTTCTAAGAGAACTTTCCCTGCAACTGAGACTAAGCCAGCTTTTACTTATATCCATTTTCTAAGAAGTTTTGTACTTGTTCTTTATAGAACACATTTTAATTCCAACTGATTGCTTAAGTAGTTGCCTTTTTTATTTTATTTATTTATTTATTTGTTTGTTTGTTTATTTATTTATTTTTGCTTTCAATAGAAACTTTGGGTTAAAATTTAGGTTAGGGAACAAGTTTCTTTCATTCATTGCTGTATTCTAGCAGTTATCCATGTGCCTAATTTAAAGAAGATATGCAACAAATATAACTATCAGTCTATTTATTTATTTTGCTTACTTTTTTTAATTTATTTTTATTGCTAGGAGAATTATTGATGATGCAACAAATATATTTAAATGAATGATTATTAAATGAACATTATATTTTAGCCAACATGCAGTAATGAAACCCCCTCCAAGAAATCCACCATTAAGAGGAAGGGGAAGATGTACTCTGATTGATGAACCTATGGCTTCATTGAGATATAGATAATATTACAATGTAGACATTTATTTGTCCTTGCATTGAGCTCCCATACAAGCATGCTTAAATTTAAAAATATGTATATATCTAATAAAGAGGGATATGCTAATTAACTGCCACATCCTCACAAAGATGGCAGCACCCACAGCAAATAAGGAGGGAATATGCTAATTGATGTCCATGCCCTCAAAGATGGCAGCACCCACGGCCATAAGATGGTGGTGCCCAGTCCCCGCAGCCCTGCCGGGATGGCAGGCAGGTGACATGGTTGGGCCCACCCTCAGGCAGGTCCGGACATGCTGTGTGCTTATCTCTGGGGTCCCCGTCCCCTCAGCCCTCCAGCTGCTCAGGGAGGCCTCAGATGGCAGATGCCCAGCTGCCCAGGGATGGCCCAAGGCACAGGCAAGCTGAAAATGGCAGCTGCCTAGCCACCCAGAACCACCCAAGGCTCAGGTTACAGGGCCGGCCAAGGCTTGCACTACTGGCAGCAGCAGCAAAGGTGTGATGGGGCATTGCCTTCCCCTGATCACCAGGTCACCTCCCACCCCTGAGAGCTCCCAGACTGTGAGAGGGGACAGGCTGGGCTGAGGTGCCCTCCAGTGCATACATTTTCATGCACCGGGCCTCTAGTAATGTTAACAAGTTTAAGAAGTGTGACAGCCTTGCCGAAACGGGTTTGGCTCAGTGGTAGAGCGTCGGTCTGTGGACTGAAAGGTCCCGGGCTCGATTCCGGTCAAGGACATGTACATTGGTTGCGGGCAAATCCCCAGTAGGGGGTGTGCAAGAGGCAGCTGGTCGGTGTTTCTCTCTCATCGACGTTTCTAGCTCTCTATCTCTCTCCCTTCTTCTTTGTAAAATATCAATAAAATATATTTAAAAAAAAAAAAAAAGTGTGACAGCCTTGTAAAGCCAAACAGGGTAACATGCACAGGAGAAAACTACAGTTCTATGTGAAGAACTTTAATTTTCATAAAGACATCTTTTAATAAAAAGAATAAATTGGGCCATAACCAGTTTGGCTCAGTGGATACAGTGTTGGCCTGTGGACTGAAAGGTCTCAGGTTCGATTGCAATCAAGGGCATGTATCTTGGTTGCGAGCACATCCCCAATAGGAGGTGTGCAGGAGGCAACTGATCAATGTTTCTCTTTCATCAATGCTTCTAATTCTCTAACCCTCTCCATCCCTCTCTGTAAAAAAAATTAATAAAATACATGTTTTTTTAAAAAAAGAATAAGTTTGGGGCTGAATGCAAAAGGTAAAAGAATCAGAAGTCCAAATTGACAGATACAAAATAGTAAAGTGGATGTAAAGCAATGAATAGGGAATATAGTCAATAATATTTAACAACTATTTATGGTGTCAGGTGGGTACTAGACTTATGTGGGAGATTATTTTGTAAATTACATAAATGTCTAACCACTATGCTGTACACCTGAAACTAATATAATAATGAATGTCAAAAGTGATTGAAAATTTTTTCATTAAAATAAATAGGAAAATAATTGTTTGTCTCTACTTATGTAAAAAAAATTGTCTAAGTAAAATCACAAATAAAAAGTTAAGCAGATTATTTCAGGAACTACAATGTTAGATTGCTTACAAAATGTACTAAATAATAACTTGGCAGAGTCATAATACTATAATTGATGTGGAATTATTAAAACTATAGATAATGCCATCAAATTTATCACAGCCACGGTGATGAGAAATGTGGGGGAAAATATGAAATTAATTAGTTTAAAAATTGCCTTTGAACCTCAGGCACACATTCAAAGAGCTGCCTAACAAGCATATTTTTATAAATAACTATATCCAGAAATATACCAGGAAACATAGTTGGTAAACAATTTTTAAACAATAATTTTAAAAGAAAATTTATAAAATATATAAAAATAATTATTCTATTCAATGATCAATTAAGATTTTTAATTTTTTTATTTTAAGCTTCATTTTTAAGGGTACTCAAATTGAGTATTTTCTCTCAGTTTTCAGAGCTTTATGTTAATAAAGGAACTTTATACATATGTCTGTTGAAACAGGATAGACAGGTTAAAATTTTAAAAAGTAATGAGCTACATTTTAGAAATGAAGAAAGTTAAATTCAAATCACTATGTGAGTTGCCCAATGTCACACAGTTAATAATTTTTCAGGAGTGAAACCATCCTAATTCTTCTTTTTTTAATTTTCTTTCTATTTTTACATAATGATATATCTCTCAAATGAACTCTCTAGAGTAGGGGAGTCGAACTCAATCAGAGAAGGGGCCAAAATCTAAAATCCAGCCTAAATCACGGGCCGAATGGTTTACTGAACAGTCATAAACTGTCATTGTGATGGAAACGCAGCAGAGTGCAGTGATGACAGCGCGGTGCGGGCCACATTGCAAGGCCTGGCGGGACGGATTTGGCCCGCGGGCCTTGTGTTTGACACATGTGCTCTAGAGGAAAGAATGGAAAATTTAATGCACAGAATAATCTTTACAGATTTGAAAATATGTTTGTAATACTTTATAAAGTCAACCAATAAAATAATGCCTTCACAGAAGTTATAGACTAGTATTTAAGTAAAGTATTTATATTAGGATTACATGAATAAGTTCTAAATAGTAAACACTTTTAGAAACATAATCTAGAATGCACATTTGAATTTGAAAGAGATAAATATGTCTCAGAGTGGTAAATATATATATATTATATATTCTATATAATAAAAGCATAATATACTAGTGATATACTAAGGCCACTAAACTGCTCACTATTACATGCACTGAGCACCAGGGAGAAGATGCTCTGACCTGTAGGTTAGCTTACTTCTGGGGTCTGGCCAATCAGAACTGAGCAAGATGGGCTGGGCATGCCCTGGAGCCCTCTATCCATCCCTCCCCAGCTGGCCAACCTCCCACATCCCTCCCTGGCCCTGATTGAGCACCGATGAGGTCCTGCAGCCTGGCCTGCACCCTCTTGCAATCCAGGCTGAGGAACCCCTTCTCCCCCCAAGTGCACAGATTTTGCGCACCAGGCATATCCTATCTAATAAAAGAGTAATATGCAAATTAACTATCACTTCGAAATAAAGATGGCAGCACACAGAATCAATAAGGAGCGATTATAAAAATTGACTTGATAAAGATGGCCAGGCTGGTTGGAGCCACAGAGCTGGCCAGAGAGCAGACAGGAAGGTTTTGTGTCCTGGGTCACTAGGGAGACCCAGGATGCCAATCCTCGCTGGACAGCAGAGCAGGAGAGTGGGCTGGGGTTCCCAGTCATTTTGGTTTCTGCAGTCCCAGGACCAGAAAGGAAACCAAGAGCATGCGAAGCACCGGGAATTCTGGGAATTGTAGTTCTGGTGGCAGATGCCTTGCAGGATCTCCTAGACACTGGAGCAAAGTGAACCTGGAGCAAGTTACTGTTGTGGGTGGGAAATGGAGAGAAAGCAAAGGTGAGAGACATAAGGACAGTCAGAGTTGTTGAAGAAAAATTAAAAGGAAAATATCCTGCAACTTCTAGGAAATCTCCACCTGTGGAACAAAGAAAAAAGAAAAGAGCTCCATTATTCTCTGAGCACCAAACCAGACTGGGCTGGGGTCTCAGACAATCCACTCAAATGGTTGCAAAGACACACAGAAACTTTACTCTTTCATGTAGCCAGGCAGATATAATGAACTGCATGCACATTTTCGCAGAAGAGCACTTAACAGCACTGTTTGCTATATACCCTTTGATAAGTCATATTTGGTTGCCATCTGTTAGTTAATTGCCATAATCAAGAGTAAAAATTAAAACTTTTCTGTCTCTATGACAAGCAGGTCCGTCCTTACAGCAAGGCAACTATCTATAATAATAAAAGTGTAATATGCTAATTAGACCGAATAGCTAAAAAAAACCTTCTGGACATCATTCCAAACGTCCTTCCTGATGAAACTGTGATGGTGGGGCCGAGGCAGAGGCTGTTAGGGGCAACCAGGCAGGCAGGTGAGCAGTTGGGGCAATCAGGCAGTCAGAGTGGTTAGGGGCAATCAGGAAGACTGACAGTCAAGTGTCCCAAATTGTGAGAGGGTGCAAGCAAAAGCAAAGCTGAAGGACTGACCCCCCCCCCACCCCATGCACAAATTTTGTGCACTAGGTCTTTAGTGTGTGTGTGTGTGTGTGTGTGTGTGTGTGTGTATGTGTGCGCGCTCGTGTATTCTCTCTATGTTTTATTTTCTTTGCTCAATCCCTTCACTTGCTCCGAACATCACCCTTCACCCCCGTGATCAGAAGTATCTGTCTTACAAATATATTTTAAGTCACTTCTCTTGCCTTATGTAACAAAATATATACACACAGTATTTTATATTTAATGCAATCTATTTGCTGTTGCTATTTAGAGTAAGAATGCTTTCACAATAAGTTTTGCTGATATATGATGAAATAGACATTTATTTTTGTTATTCTTTATTTTTAAATGCATACTTCATTTATTTAATTTTAATATATTCTTTAACTTCTATATTCTTATTATTGCTTTAATTCTTTAATATTTAAAGTATTACATAAGTCTCCTTTTTTTCTCCATTGACCTCTCCCAGGCTGCCCCCACCACCCAGCACATGCTCTCAACTGCCTACTGTCTGTGTCCATTGATTACTCTCATATACATGCATACAAGTATTTTAGTTGATCTCTTACCCCCACCCTCCACCTTCCCTCATATGTTGGACAGTCTGTTCGATGCTTCTATGACTCTGATTCCATTTTTGTTTATCAGTTTATGTTGTTCATTATATTCCATAAATAAGTGATCATGAGATATTTATCTTTCTCTGACTGGCTTATTTTGCTTAATATAATGCTTTCCAATTCCATCCATGCTGTTGCAAATGGTAAGAATTCCTTCTTTTTATAGCAGCACAGTATTCCATTGTGTAGATGTACCACAGTTTTCTATTCTACTCATCTGCTGATGGGCACTTAGGCTATTTCCAAATCTTAGCTATTGTAAATTGTGTTGCTATGAACATAGGGGTGCATATATCCTTTCTGATTGGTATTGCTGGTTTCTTGGGATATATTCCTAGAAGTGGGATCACTGGGTCAAATTGGAGTTCCATTTTTAATTTTTGAGGAAACACCATACTGTTCTCCACAGTGGCTGCACTAGTCTGCATTCCTACCAGCAGTTCAAGAGGGTGCTTGTTTTCTCTACATCCTTGTCATTTGTTGATTTGTTGATGATGACCATTCTGACAGGTGTGAGATAGTACCTCATTATTGTTTTGATTTGCATCTCTCTGATGTCAGTGACTTTGAGCATGTTTTCATGTGTCTGGACCTTCAGTATGTCCTCTTTCAATAAGTGTCTATTTATGTCCTTTGCCCATTTTTTATTGGATTTGTTATCTTCTTTTTGTTAGTTTTAATATATTTTTATTTATTTCAGAAAGAAAGTGAGAGGGAAAGAAAGATAGAAACATCAATGATGAGAAAGAATCATTGATCAGCTGCCTCCTGCCTGCTCCCTTTTAAGAACTGAGCCCACAACCTGGGTATGTGCCCATGACCGAAATCAAACTCAGGACCCTTCAGTCCACAGGCCAACAGTCTATCCACTGATCCAAACCAGCAAGGTTCATTTTTGTTATTCTTATTTTCCCCTCTGCCTCTCTCCCTAAGTATATATGATGGTGTTGCCATTAACAACTTATTAATAACAGGAAGGGAGCAAAGGGAAGGCCAAGTAATATAGGCATGGCCTTGTGCAGCTTACCAGGTTGCTGCAGCTTAACACTCCCCAAGAAGCTACTCATCTATTCCCCATGGATCTTTGGAGGAAGGGTGTGGACTGTGGGAGAACAAACACATGCCCCGTAGAGTCTGGGTGGCCTAGGCAAGGTACTTGACTGCCATTCACACCTGGGAACAAGTCATTGGCCAGAGTAGGTGTGGCCATTGTAAGCACATGGAAATCTCAGATACTTAATGCCCTGAACAAAGAAGTTCACACTCTTGTGCTCTTGGGACTGTTATGCTTTTGGGACTCTTACTGCTAGGGGTGTGCTCTCTTGCATTCACCCACAGCAATGTAGACCCCCAACACACACAATGGATTAATGGACTACTGCTAGCCCTACACTGAACCCGATCCAACATGGGAAGTAAACTCTGGATACTGGTTTTGCTTCTAGCTCTACTGAAATCCCAGCTACACTTCTTCTGTAACTGGACTAAAAAAAAAAAAAAAAAAAAAAAAAAAAAAAAAATGGGGCTTTGGAATCCCAGAAATATAATTCCACACAGATAAAAATCACTCATCCTCCTGTGAGAGTCTCAGAAAATGCTCTTTCCTAAGATAGTATAAGGACCCCATCCCTTCAGTCAGTGGGGGAAAGGACTCCTCAGTTTCTCTGATAACAGTTATAGTTTTATGCCTTTTACAATTAAAACATTATTTTGCTTTTCCTTTAGAAAAAAAAATTTAGTGAATATACCTTCCTTCTGATTGTTTAAAATATAGATGATCAATATATTTGATAAAGATCAAAAATAATTTTACATCATATACATTCCTTAGAATAAGTTATATTGTAATATAGTTAGGGTAAAGATCTAAATGTGTTTATTCATTACAGGTTTTGCTTGTGGGGAGGAAGAAACCCTTCTAAGGTTCTTTTGGCTGGTCTACATGAGACAAAATAACAAGAGAAAATAACCAAATTTAATTACTTATGTACATATAAGAACCCCATAGACATGAGAGAGTCAGAGACACCACAGGAGTTTCAGAGACAGAGAGGGGCAATGGGGTTTGTGACAAAGGCACCTTGGGGCTTTAGAGAGTCACTACCGCACGATAAAGAACATCTGTTCAGTATGTAGTAGTATGCCCTCCCATATTAAATAAGTCAAAAAAGATTATCTCTGAAAATCTCTTACTATGAATAAGACTCCTAATACAAATTTATATTAGTAGTTAAGGAGGTGTTGGGTGGGTGGACAGAAATTTCTCTTGAGCCAACGTTGTCTTTAGCTAAAAATAATCTGCAGCCCTAACCAGTTTGGCTCAGTGGATAAAGCGTCAACCTGTGGACTGGTTGGGTCCCAACCAGTTCGATTCCGGTCAATGGCATGTACCTTTGGGTCCCAGTTCGATTCCAGTCAATGGCATGTACCTTGGTTGCGGGCACATCCCCAATGAGGGGTGTGCAGGAGGCAGCTGATCAATGTTTCTCTCTCATCGATGTTTCTAACTCTCTATCCCTTCCCCTTCCTCTCTGTAAAAAAAATCAATAAAATATATATATTTTAAAATAATAATAATTTGCATACCACACCACATAGGTGCTTTTGGGGGTGACTTGTTTTGAACCCCTACATACTCATATTTTAGAATTTAAAAAAGAGATATATTTGTTATCGAAACTTAAAAGAAAACCCAGAAAATGCCTACTTTACTGAAAAAAAATTATCTTGTGGCTGACAGTAACTAGGTATTAATTTTTTTTTAAATTAATTATGCTTGCCAGTGCAGGCTAACAATCTTTTCAGAGTAGATTCACTAGGCACTAGGTCATTTATAATGCTCTCCATTAGGTATCCAAAGGGCAATTTTCTGATATCTTTCATATGCCTTCGTCTCTCTAACATAGCTGACCCTTTGGAAGGCAACTCCCTCCATCTATGTGTGAAAAGGGCTGAATGTTTCCTTCAGTGAGATTTAAATTGCTTTTAGCAGTCCAGGTCATCTCATTTAATGGTTTCACATTACTTTATTCAGCTTGCAACTCTCAGAAACACAAAAGTGTTTCACTCCAATTCTGCTTTTTAATGGAACTCAATACTGTGTGTGTATAGTTAAAAAAAAAAATGCTCTTTGGCATATGTGTCTCCTCATATTCTTCACTGTCCCACACTGAATAAAATTTTAGAATTTTAGGTTTTAAATATAATTGATGGTGTAGACGAGATATAATTCTCCCTCTATCTTTCTGAGCTCTCAACATTTGTTTTGCAGGGAGCCATTGTAGAGGCAGAGTGCACCCTGAGCAGCTAGTGTGGTACCAATAGGCTCTGTCCCTGGGAACCACACCCAACAGCTCAACATCAAGTTGCCATAGTTTTGAACTATGTCTCTGAGCACCTGAGCATTGTTTCCATTTATGTTGTTCATCCTTTAGCAAGATGTTTTTCCGAATAGCCTAACAGTGGTTGGCAAACTGCGGCTCAAGAGCCACATGCAGCTCTCAAGCCATGGTTTGCTGCTATGTTGACTAATGAGTTTGTCCACCACTGACCTAGACTCTCCATCCCAATAATTACAGGCTGTTATTGTTGCTTGTGATTAAGCCTTTATGATAGGCCCTTAGGCCCTAACAGAACTTGGAATGGTATAATAGTATAAAACTAGACACAATTAAGCATTTTGATTGCAATGAACAAAATAAAAACTTTGCACATGTGTTGAATTTTGGATCTATGAACACCCAAAATTTTTCTGTATAAATGCATGGTAACTGTTTCTTTACCAATTCAACTTTCGAAGTTTCATAGGAACATTCTACTCTTGGGTGGTAGGGGAAATCTGTAAATGATTTTCATGAAAAAAAAAATGAATGGGCTCTGAGAAGAAGAGATGAATTATGATAGATGATGTAGTCTTCTAGTCCTCCCTAGAAGAGCTCATCTTCCCTGGGTGATGTGCTAAGCAAAAACAAACAAACAGGCAGTACCAAAAAGTAAAATAACTTATTTGAGAGAGAAAAGTAAAGAAGTGGTGAAAGATTGGAGTCCAGGAGGCACAGATTCAGGTAGCATTTTAAATTGTGCAGCAGACAGAACAAAGAGAGGCAGGGTTTATAAGGGCAAAAACCACAGGTGCAGTTCTCATTTAGGCCCTTTATGCAAATAACTATAGTGACTAGGTTAATTGGGATTTTTAGATCCATTGTGCAAACAAAGGAGGCAAAAAACTACAGCTACCGTTCCATTAGGAAGAAGTATAGATGGTCTGGTTGCAATAAGAGGAGGTAAACTCCATAGAAAGCAGTTGTTGATAAAAGGTGTTTATGGTTCCGCTATAAGCTGGGTTGAGTAACAGGTCAGCGACTTCCTAGTAGTAGCAGCTCTGAGAATTGAGGCCTGCCACTTGCATGGGCCCCACTTCTTCAGTGACCTCTTAGTTCATTTTAAGAGTCTCTTCTAGCAATGCATATTCTTTTCTTTTTTTTTCCTCCATTATCATATGAAAGTGGTGGGGAGGGAATTTTTGACAACTGAATTCATTTGGGAGCATGTGTCTTTAGGCAAGTAAGGAGAGTTTGGAAAAAACCATTCCCTATGTGTGCTGCTTTTCAAGTAAATATAGCTCAACATAATCCTCAAAATATACCTAAATGGCACATTTTAGATCGCATGCCTTGAACTCGCACAGTTATATAGAGGTATCACTTTGGTGTGGCTTATTCTGCTACCCTTTGATGGCCAGATACCTCTTACCTTTTTCCTATATGTCGTGATACCCTAGAGATGCTTTGGAATTCAATTATTGTAATTTAATTTGAAGCATATAGTAAACAATAATCATGGCAGATTGTCTTGAATACCTTTAAAGTTTGAATTTCTTTACTGCCATCCACTTTGCCAACATTGGTTCCTGTATTTTTACCTCTCCCATAGGGGTTTAGGGGCATTTGAGCTAAATGCCTAACACTTTTGGCTTTTAAACACTGTTAAATTTCATAGGGAATTCCTTTGGGGAAGTACCACAGATCTGATATAAAAGCTATTTCTAGAGACTCTCAACCTGAGCCTGCCAATATTAAATTACATTTTCTGAAATCTCTCACTTTATGCATTGTTTGGACCTGACCTCAAGCACTCTGTTTACTTTCAACTTCCTATATTTATTGTCATCCTGAATCTTATCTGCTACTACAAGATGGTGAGGCTTCTGCTATTAAAATCACCTTTTTATTTTATTAAGAAAAAGAAAGTGAATAATAATGTAATAATAATAGAATAGAATAAGTCATCTTTCGTAATTTTATATTAACTGAATGTGACATTTAAACTTTTTTTTGAAATTTGAACAATTCCTTTATATATTTGTGTGTGAAATTTTTATCTGGTTTATATTAAAAGAAAATTAGTAAGCATCTACCACACACATTCTGAAAATGTGTTGCACATTTCATGACAATTTTTATTAATAAATATGTAGAGTAAAATTCTATAATTGCGGCAGTGATTGGAATTTTTATTATTTCTATTGCTTTAAAAATAGTTTGTTCTTTCATATTTAAAGACTTTGTTTTTTACAACAGTCTCGTGTTCAAAGCAAAATTGAAGGCATGGTAGAGATTCCCCATGTACACCAGCCATCACATGTTGTACAGCCTCTTTTATTATCAACATGTCCCACCAGAGTGGTGGATTTGTTATAATAGATAAACCTGCATTAACACTTAATTATCATCCAAGTTCATAGTCTACATTAGAGTTTACTCCCATTGTTTTACATTCTCTGTGTTTGGACAACTGTATAATAACAGACATCCATCATTATAAATATACAATGTGGTTATACTACCCTAAATATTATCTTTGCTGCCTATTCATACCAGCCTCCACACTAACCTCTGGCAATCCAATCTTTCTATTGTCTCCATAATGTTCCTTTCCCATAATGTCATATAGTTGGAATCATGTAGAACAGCTTTTTAAAATTGGCTTACTTCACTTAGTAATATTCGTTTAAAATTCCTCCATGTTTTTCATTACTTGATAGCTCATTTCTTTGAATAATATTCCATTATCCGGTGTAACACAATTTATGCATAAACCTGACTGACTGACATCTTGGCTGCTCCCAAGTTTTGGTAGTTATGAATAAAACTGCTGTAAACATCTGTGTTCAGAGAGTGTGTAGAAATTATTTTCCAAGAGCTTTTGGCAAATAGTAAAAAGCGTGATTGCTGCTTCACAAAGGAAGAATACATTTAGTTTTGTAAGAAACCACCTAACTGACTTCCAAAGCCAATGTACCAATTTCCATTTCCACCAGAAAAATTGTTTTTATACTTCTACTATTTATGTGAAAAATAATACCAAAAATATGTCCTTAAAAAAGGAAAAAGTGAAGTGCTATGATATGGTAACATAGAAAATATAGTTGAGGAGGAAGATAACATTGACATGAAGTATGTGTGGAAATGAAAAGATCTAAGGCTGAGAAAGAGGACAGTGTATAAAAGGGATGAAGAATTGTCCAGAAAAGCAGCTAGAAAAGAAGACCTATCAGATAAGTCCTAGAAAATGATATTTGTATTCAGAAATAGGAGAAATTTATAACTTTGTAATTAAAAGATGGGCTTGACCATCCATGCTACTGCAAAGGTAAAAATTTTCTTCTTTTTTACAGCAGAATAATATTCCATTGTGTAAATGCACCAAAGTATTTTTTATACATCTATCTACTGATGGACACTTTGTATGTTTCCAAATCTTGGCTATGGTGAGTAATGCTGCAATGAATACAGGGGTGCATATATTCTTTTGAATTAATATTTTGGGTTTCTTCGGATTCTACTAAATCAAATAAGCCAGTCAGAGAAAGAAAAGTAGCATATGATTTCACTCATATTTGGAATTTAATGAACAAACTGAACTACCATGCAAAACAGAGACAGATTCATAGATAGCAGGCCGGTAGCTCTGTTGTATGTTTGTGTTGGGGAGGATATTGGGAAAGGAATGGAGGAATTGAGAAACGGGAAAAAAGATAAAGAACTCATGGTCACGAACAACTGTGTCGTGATGGCGTGATGGCAGGGTTGATGGGGGTGGGTTTGAGGTGGAAGAGGGCATACAGAGCAAACATATTGTTGGAAAGAATAAAGTAGATTTAAAAAAATGGATGGATATGGGCTTGTCATATACTTGGTAAAAAACTCAACAAAAAAAAATCCTTCAGGTTACATTATTTTAAACAAGTAAAACTCTTTTCATGTTTAACAAAAGTAAAACTCCATATTTGTTTACCTTTATTCCCCATCTATATTATTAGTGGTGTTTTGTTTTGTTTTGTTTTTTGTTTTGTTTTGTTTTTCTTTTAAGAGAGCCCTTTGCCATTTTATTGTTTGTGATTACAAGATCCTATGAAATTACTGGTAAAAAATCAATTCTATCCTGGTGTGGCTTATCAAGTTTATTTTTGTTCTTAATTGATAATTTGGGAAAGTGTCTTTTGATTTTATAACATGTAATTAGTCATGCCATGTAAGTTGTTGTGAATATGATTTGATGGGAAAAACTTGTCAAGTTTCTTTCATATTATCTCTCGCAGAGGAATAGCAAGTGCAAAGACCCCGAAACAAGGTTCACATTCAGTGGTGAGAGAGGAGGAGAGGGTTGAATCCTCCTGGCATGTTGACGGCAAGGAACATGTCAGAGAAGATGAGGTTAGAGATGCAGAGGTCATGTGGGGCCTTGCAGACCACCACTGAGTAATTGTTTTCATCTGAGCCAAATGCGAAGTCAGTGGAGGATTTTGAGCCAAGGCCACTCAGACACTTTTGCTTGACATTTTAACATTGCTACCTGCTGTGTTTCAAAGCACCATAAAGGCCATGAGAGGAACAGGAAGAACAGTCTAAAGGTAAGGACAAATAAATAATGGCAACACCCAAAAATATTATAAACATTTGGACTAGTTCTTTTGGGAACACAGTATAGGGAATATTTTAAATACAACACCAAATAAAAACGTTTTACTGACTGAAAATTATATCTGATCTTTGTCCATCTCCTTATCCTATAAAAGTAATCTCTATACCATCACTAACTTGATACCTTGAATATTCTACACCTTATGGTGATAATGGAAGACATAACACTATTTCAATATCTCCGTAGAAATTTAGAGCTAACTTATCAGAAATGCAATAGTTGGATTTTCTTAGAGGAGAACAAAATACTCAGCTTGATACAATAAAATTATTGTCTGAAACAGAAGCAAAAAAAAATGATCATTTTATTTACTACAAAATTTGCTAATTTAAATTTTGGAAATAGAAAAATTTATTTGCATAGAATAAACCTTAAGTATTTATTGTATATTGTCCATATCACTGGAATTATTTGTCTGCTCTAACCTACAGACTGTGAAACCCTTAAGCAGAGAACCATGTTCATTTCACTATATTATTTTCAGTTTTCAGTAGAGTTGCTGCTTATAGAAAATGTTTAATAGATGTTTTAAACAAAGAGAGGAAGAGGTGATTTAGTCAAACATCTATCATTTATCAGAAAAATGGAGGGAATGGACCCACTGTGAGTGACATCAACCTCTCAGATAACTAACAAATTTCCCAAATTTTTTACCCTTTCATCCTGCTGGACATATCTCAGAGGGATTATACTTTTAAGCAGAAAAAGTAACGTAACATAAATTAACATAAGTATCTTTCCCTACTTCTTACCACTCAAAAGGGAAACTTTACGATCAATGAAAACTACTATATTCCAAGTTCTTCAAGCAAGTAGTTCATGCCAAAATGAGTCTAATAAGCTGAATAGTTCATTTAATAATGGTCTCCAGAGCATTCCAGTGGGAGGCAAAAAGCAAAAACATTTCAGATTTCTTTACTATGCTCCTGAGAGGTTGTAGGGAATAATAATTTGGAGCATTGGGTTTAGATTTAGATTGACTTCTATTTGAATCCTGGCTCTGCCACTGACAAACAACTCACTAATTGCTTTAAGTATTATGGAAGAAACAAAATTAGTCAGTCAATGTTTATCTTAGATATGGAAGATCGTCCAGGTACCAGAAACTCTGAAAGATTAGGAAATTTTCTTGGTCTTAAGAAACATTTTTATTATGTCAAATTTTAATATTATGAATAATAATTATTAAGGCATATGCTTATTAAAGTAAAAAAAGTTTGTTCTAAGTGTTTTATGGAGACCAGTCTTTAGATTCTAAAGTTCTACAATAGAAGATGAAACTCTATGAAGAGATTTTAAAAATAACTGAATGAATCAGTAACAAAATAAACTTATTAAACAAATAAATAAAATGTGAAAAACAATCATATAAAAAATTCCTCCATATATCCCGTTAACATTGAAACTTCTTTTCCCCTTACAGGGAAATGGGGAGTTAAACCATCTATGCAGAAACAACCTATGATTAAGATGAATAGAGCAATAGGAATAAACACCTGAATTCGCTTCTCATGTGTTCATTCAATTGAACCAGATCCTATTTAAGAGCATAAATACTAATAAGAAATAAAACAAAACAAAAATCAATGGCACATCTTCATAGACAAATGTTAGAGAACTATACACCCAAGGATTTAATTCTCAAAAACATAGTGATGAAAATAGAATAAAAATACTCTCCACTGATTTATCTTATATGAGTAAATATGGCAAGAACAGTATAAGATCATATAGAAGCCGATAACTGTGAAAAGAGTTATTAACTTAATAGAGTGACGATAGTCATAATTAATATAATTAATTATTAGTTATGAAGAATCCTTAAAAATTTCAAATTGGACTAGCTTAGCTGAATTCTAATTAAAATAAGAGCCATTTCTTTTATTGGAATACTAATAAGCTAACACTTTCAAGCTGAGCATAGGTGTTGAGTTTTTACAAATTAGAAATATATCGGGAAGGGATAATTGATTTATATAAACCGTTATCAGCATAGGTAATGTTAATAAAATTAGAAATTATAACCTTTACTAGAGGCCTGGTGCACGAAATTCATACACTAGAGTAGGGGTGTCGAACTCAATCAGAGAAGGGGCCAAAATCTAAAATCCAGCCTAAATCGCGGGCCGAATGGTTTACTGAACAGTCATAAACTGTCATTGTGATGGAAATGCAGCGGAGTGCAGTGATGACAGCGCGGTGCAGGCCACATTGCAAGGCTTGGCGGGACGGATTTGGCCCGCGGGCCTTGTGTTTGACACATGTGCACTAGAGGGTCCCTCAGCCTGGCCTGCTCCCTCTTACAGTCTGGGAGACCTTGGGAGGTGTCTGACTGAGGACATCCTTAGTGCTACCACAAAAGCAGGAGATGCTCCCACCACCACCCCTGTGCTTGCCAACAGTGAGCCCAGATTCTGGCTGAGCGGTGCTCCCGCTGTGGGAGAGCACTGATCACCAGGGGGTAGCTCCTACATTGAGTATCTGCCTCCTGGTGGTCAGTGCTTGTCATAGCAACTGATCATTCTGCCCTTTGGTCGATTAGCATATTAGCCTTTCATTATATAGGAGAGGCTTTAAGCCAAAATATAAAACAGTAAAAACAGCCGAAACCGGTTTGGCTCAAGGGACCCGGGTTCAATTACGGTCAAGGGCATGTACCTTGGTTGCGGGCATATCCCCAGTTGGGGGTGTGCAAGAGGTAGCTGATCGATGACTCTCTCTCATCGATGTTTCTAACTCTCTATCTCTCTCCCTTCTTCTCTGTATAAAATCAATAAAATATATTTAAAAAAAACAGTAAAAACAATCTTTGTTTGGAATTTTAAATGTACAAGATGTGAAAATTTTATCTCAAAATCTCTCTCTCTCTCTCTCTCTCTCTCTCTCTCTCTCTCTCTCTCTCTCTCTCACACACACACACACACACACACACACACACACACACACACACACACACACCAGACCCTGGCCACCCTATTGACTGTGTCCATAGGTACTGCATACATCCATATAAGATCTTTGTCTAATCTCTTCCCGTACCCCCCCACACCCATTTTCCTCTAAGAATTGTCAGTCTTTTCCATTTCCATGCCCCTGATTCTATTCCATTCACCAGTTTATTCTGTTCATCAGATTTTTTATTCATTTGATTTTTAGATTCACATATTGATAGATATGTATTTGTTGTCACTTTGTTGTTCATAATTTTTTATCTTTTCCTTCTTTTCCTTCTTCTTCGTCTTCTTTTCCTTCTTCGTCTTCTTTTCCTTCTTCTTCTTCTTCTTCTTCTTCTTCTTCTTCTTCTTCTTCTTCTTCTTTCTTTCTTTCCTTCCTCTTCTTAAAGAATACCGTTAGTATTTCATATAATACTGGTTTGGTGGTGATGAACTACTTCAGCTTTTTCTTATCTGTTAAGCTCTTTATCTCACCTTCAATTCTAAATGATAGCTTTGCTGGGTAGAATATTCTTTGTTATAGTTTCTTGCTATTCATCACTTTGTATACATTTTGCCACTCCCTTCTGGCCTGTATAATTTCTGTTGAATAATCAGCTAACTGTCATATGGGTACTCCCTTGTAGGTAACTAACTGTTGTTGTTTTTCTTGCTGCTTTTAAGGTTCTCTATTTGTCTTTTGCCCTAGGCATTTTAATTATGATATGTTTTGGATTCCTCTTTGTAGGGTTTCTCTATTCCTGGACTTGTAAGTCTATTTCTTTCATCAGGTAGGGGAAGTTTTCTGTCATTATTTCTTCAAATAGGTTTTCAGTATCTTGCTCTCTCGTTTCTTCTGGTACCCTCATAATTTGGATGTTGATATACTTGAAATTGTCCCACACCAGCCCCCAGCCAAGGATTCCAGAGCTGGGGGAAAAACTTCCTATGGGAAATAAGAACTATGGTCTGTAAAAACAAGTGCATATTGGGGCTGAGTGACACACAAGCTACTAGAGACCCAGCTGTTCCTCTTAAAAGGCTGGAACTGCACAGTGATTTTACAAGCTCCTGCTTTCTAGGGGCTCTAGTGCCAGGCAAGGCTCTGGGGGACCCAAATAGATACAGGGAGAAACTGGACTGGCTGGCATTGGGTAAAGAATATGGGAGTGGCTTTTTTCCAGAATGAGGTGCTCTCCATAGTCATTGTTCCCCCATCTCAGGCCTGACTGGCAGACATTTCTGTTCATTCTGTGAGATTCCCTGAGACCTTGCCCCACTCAATTTATAACCTCACCCAAACACCAGGACAAGCCTACCTTGCTTCACAGCTGGGCCTCATCTGGGTCCTTCCAAACCTGATACAAAGAGGAGGAATCTGCAGATCTCTCTGTAGCTCCTGCTGGGTGGCTCCAGGTAGTGGCTGACTTTGCACCTCCTTGGAGACCCAAGAGCCAGTGTACCCAGTGGTCAATGTGAGACCACACCAGGTTAAAACTCTTCACATCAATAAGTGACACACTCATGGGGCAGACTCAGTGAGCACCAAAGCCCCACTGAAGCAAGTCCTGCTCCATAAAGGTACCTCCTGCATAGCAGCTCTTCCACTGTAGTAGCAGCTAATCCCCACAAACAATTTGCCTGGAGGTCAATTCCTTCCAATTATACCAACAGCTATCAAGGCTCAACTACAACAAGACTATGCACACAGCCCACAAAGAGATGCACCAAGAGGGTCCACTTCAGGTGATTGGGAAGGCTGAGCCACTGGGCCCTATAAGACACTGACTCTATCAACTCAAAGAGACTTAGCAGCTACTCAATACATAGAAGCAAGCAAAGGGAAGGAGCCAAAATGAGGAGACAAAGAAACATGACACAAATGAAAGAAAGCAAACTACTGGATATAGAATTCAAAACCACAGTTATAAGGTTGTTTAATAATTTTCTAGAAACCTCTGAGGAACTTAGTGAGAACTTCAAGGATCTTAGTGAGAATGCCAAAAAATAAAAAATAAAAGAAAAAGGATGTGTTAGAAATTAAGAATACACTGATTGAAATATAGAATAATATACAGGGATTCAACAGTAGACTAGAAGATCCAAAGAATCAAGTCAATGATTTGAAATATGAGGAAGTAAAAAATACCCAACCCAAAGAGCAAAAAGAAAAACAATCCAACCTCGACTTTTTCTTTACTTTAAACTACATCATAATGTTCTAGATCTGATATTTGCAAATACTTAAAAATAACACTTATGGGAAATTTATTTATACACACTTCAAATAATTTTAAAAGCAGTGTTTATTAAAATACATTTCATTTAAAAGTGTAATAGAATCACTGTTAAAGTGTGTATAAATTTTGGGGGGACACTGTATAACTACAAACAATAAATATAAATAATTCTCACAGAAAGTTAATCTCCACTTATATACTTTTTAAGTCAAAATGTAAAAGTTATTTTTAACTTAATGTGATGATTTAATCTTTGTTAAGTCACATTAGCTGTCAGAGCTTTGAGTTATCCAATTATGTAGAGAAAATCCTTAGTTAATAAAAGTTTAATACAATTTAAGCTTACCAAGACTATTAAATCTCACAACCATAATGAATTAAAGTACATGTCACTGTTAGATATTCAAAGGTAATCTGTAGGCATTCTACAGTAATAATGAATGCAAATCCCTGTAGGCATAGAAGGTATTATAATACAAAAATCAGGGACAGCACATCATACGTCAGGATGTGCAAAGTTTATCTTCACAGAGCAGCTTCACTGCAACTAAAATAATACCAAAAAAATAAATTAAATGGACATAATGTCTAAGCACTCGCTTCCAAATGGGTGATAACAAGGAGCGTATCCAGATAAAATAGGCATATGCTAAAAGTATTGTTGGGCAATTTGAATAGTTGGCAAAATGTCTCTACTGTAATTTTAGGATGTGTTTGAAGATAAATTTGGTTATTCCTATTTGAATATGCATTGACAATGACATAATAGAAATTTGATGCATTGTATTAAATGTCATTAAGTAAAAATAAAGTGTAATCTACTTAAACCATATAATGGTTTTATCATTGATTAAATTTCTGGAAAAAAAATGTATTCATTCATCTTATAAAATATTTACATTCTTTAAGAGCAAAGTGTTGATAAGATGAATAAATTAATATTAGGAGTCTCAAACATATTTTTTTAAATATGTTTTATTGATTTTTTACAGAGAGGAAGGGAGAGGGATAGAGAGCTAGAAACGTCAATGAGAGAGAAACATTGACCAGCTGCCTCTTGCACACCCCCTACTGGGGATGTGCCCGCAACCAATGTATGTGCCCTTAACCGGAATCGAACCTGGGACTTTTCAGTCCGCAGATGGACGCTCTACCACTGAGCCAAACCGGCTTCAGCGGGAGTCTTAAACATATTTTGATGTTAGAAAAGTTATAGAAATTTCAAAATATAACCTATGGCATAGTCATATAACAAACAGAATAACAAATTTGTAAGAATTTATAATACATATATTAATTGAAAACGTTCTTGAGATGTGATGTACTGAAATATTTAATTTAAAGTTTCAGATATTTCATTATGTTGTAGACAGTTAATGGTAAAGTCATTTGACATAAATGAAGAGGGATTTAATATGCCTTTTGATTAAATTTAAAAAATAATGAAAATTCTTAGGATATATTCCTAGAAGTGGGAACGCTGATTCATTTTTATTTATTTGAGGAAACTCCATACTATTTTACACAGTTACCAGTCTGCATTCCCACCAGCCTCATATGAGGGTTCCTATATCTCCACATCCTCACCAGCACTTGTTGTTTCTTAATTTATTGATGGTAGCCATTCTGGCAGATATGAGGTAATAGTTCATTGTAATTTTAATTTGCATCTCTCTAATGATTAGTGATGTTGATCATTTTTTCATATGTCTATTGGTCATCTGTTTGTCCTTTTTAGAGAATTGTCTATTCAGTTCCTTTGCCAAATTTTTAATTGGATTGTTTGACTTCCTGGTGTTGAGTTGCATGAATTATTTGTATACTTTGAAAATTAACCCCTAATCAGATTAATATATGCATCCCTATGTTCATCCCATCCTTATTTATAATAGCTAATATCTGAAAACAGCCCAAGTGCCCATCAGTAAATGAATGGAATAAAAAGCTATGGTACATTTACACAATGGAATACTGTGGACTGTAAAAAAAGGAGCTCTTACCTTTTGCAATACCATGGATGGAATCAGAGTGGAGATTATTATGGTAAACAGAATAAGTCAGTGAGAGAGAAATAAATATTATATTATCTCATTTATATGTCTAATCTAATGAACAAAATAAATTGACAAATAAAATAGGTCCAGAGACATGAATGCATGGAACCAAATGACAGTTTTCAGAGGGAAGAGGTGTGGAAAGAGAACAGAAAGAGATTAACCTAATGCCAGGGTGATATCCAGCATCTAGAAGGATTCATGAATCTAGAGAAGGTTCTGCATGTAAATTAAAAAAGAGACTGGAAATATAATATAAATTTGTAATCCATGGGGGAGCCAGAGGAGGGCTTAGCTTCAGTAACCAAGTTCTTCAACTCTCTGGACCCCTTGCTCTTTATCAACACTAATTGCCCTAAAACAAAGCAGATATACATATTAAAAGGTAAGTTTTAGTATACAGTAGGGGGACTGTCTTCGGCTGTTCAGGTGTTTGGACAGCAGGAGGCAATAACATATAAACTGAAATGCCCTCAGCTGTCTGGCAGTAAGCAATCATTTATGTAAAATTCATCTTAGGGGAAATGCTTTCAGCCACTCCAGTAAGCAAAAATATACTTAGCCCTTGCTGAAGGCTCAAGGTCCACCAACCTTTTGATGAACTTCTTGCATTTATGACCTGCTCAAATTAACCTCCATCATTAACCAAAGAAAATACAGTATATACATAAACATATAGCCCAAGGGCATAGACAATAGTATCAGGAATTCCTGGATGGGGTGGGGCTTGGTAGAGAGGAACAAAGGAGGGGAAGTGGAGGACATCTGTAATACAGTATACAATAAAAAAGTGTAAAAAACAATGAAAATTGCAGTATTGCTACTACAGTATACCTACACTTCTAAAGAGATTATATTTAATAATAATTTGAAGATGTAAATGTTTTTCAGTCTTTAAAAAAAAAGGGCTGAGGCAGAAGTTGAGAGTGAAGGAAGAGGAGAGGAAGGAAGGAATGAAAGAAGGAAGGAAGGTGATAAGGGAATGGGAAGAAGAAAGTGAAAGCAAATTTTAATACTGCTATGTAACATTGTTATAAACAAAGCCTTTGGAAAAAATATAAACTTGAATTTGAATTTTATATAGGCCAGCATTACTCCATGTGACTTAACAAAGAAACAAACAAAAACACTTTCCTCATGTAAAAAAGCTGCAAGGTGTTTGTGAGAATTTTAAAATAGTATACAAATAGATACATGTAGCATATAACACTATCTCAAGAAGTGGAAGAAGTAATACTGATAGTAATACAATTTTTATAACTGGAAAGTTGTGTTTCAGAAGTGTAAAATAAAGACAAAAATCTTTGTTCACAAAGATCTTATACTGTATTATTGGTTTCTTAGGCCTGTTAAAAGAAGGTACTATAAATTGTGTAGCTTAAAACAATGAACATATATTCTTTCATAGCTCTGGAGGGCAGAAATATGAAATCAAGATGTTGGCAGAATCGATTCTTTTTGGGGGTCTCAGAGGAATACTGTGTTCCATTCCTCTTTCCTAGCTTCTCGTGCTTGTCAGCCTTTAGCAAGGCGTTGGCCTATGGCAGTATAACTCCAGTCTCTGCCTCCTTCTTTGCATGGTGTTCTACCTGTGTCTTTTCTCTCCTTCTTATAATGATATTGGAATAATGATCCAGCTTACTAAAGTGTAAACTAATCTTGACTTAACTAATTACTTCTATTATGATGCTATCTATTGTATAATAATAAAAGGGCAATATGCTAATTAGACCAGAGAGCTTGACAATCTTCTGGACTTCATTCTGGATGACCTTCTGGATGAAGCCGTGATGGTGGGCATTGAGGCAGAGGTTTAGGGGCAATCAGGCAGGCAGGCGAGTGGTTAGGTATAGTCAGGTAGGCAGACAGGTGAGCAGTTAGGAGCCAGCAGTCCCGAATTGCAAGAGGGATGTCCAAATCCCTGGCAGTTAGACATCTGCCAATGGGTCCTGGATTGCGAGAGGTTACAGGCCAGGCTGAGAGACACCCCCTTCTCATGCACATATTTCATACACCGGGCCACTAGTTTCTAAAAAATTTCATACTCTAATGTTTCAAGAAGGATATAAATTTCAGAGGGTGCTATGCAACCCACAAAAACTCTGTAGTGAATGTAAAGAAAGATATTTAGTATTTGAAATTTATAATATATTATATAATTCCAATTACTGTGAAGAGTATAAAGTATGGAAGGGTAAGGTTTGTCATCTTTTAAATAGAGTGATGAGGCAAATTATACTTAAGGAAAGCCATACAGGATGTGGGAAATGTTTTGATACCTTTCAAAATGGAATTATTCACCTGCATACATCAAATCCCAATCAAATACAAACAGGAGTTTGTAGCATAGAGAGTAAACATTCATTAATTAAGGAAATGGTACCATGGCCAGAGGTGAGCTTATGCTCAAAGATCTTGTCTTTAATGGCTTCTGGGGGAGGGCCTGTTGTATTGGGGATGAAGGGAGTTAGGGCCACAGTTAGGGTTGTGGTCTTTATTGACTGGTCAGCATTGGGATAGGGAATAGTTATTCATTGTATCTGATTCAGATGTCAGCCATGGCTCATTCCCTCTAGTTTTGCAAGGGTATGACTAGTGGGGTTCTTCAGCTTTTCTAGGTTTATAGCTGAGGCACAACTGAGGCCTAGGTGTCATCTCTAGTTTGACTGAACTAGGTGTTATCTCTAGTTTGTGGTGAACAGACCCAAGGCTTTGTACTAAGATTCTTTGATGTTGACCAGAACCTCACTATACTGAGAGCTTAAGGATTAAGTGAGGGGACATGCAAGGGAGAGGAAAGTGAGTGTGCCAGGATCCTAGAAGATATTTAAATCAAAAGAAAAGAAAGGAGTAAAGGGCCCATTAAAGCAATAAACTTTTGTGTGGTTATAGTCTGTATACAGTGAATCAATATAAAAACCACATGGCATATCAATTAATAAATGTTAGAAATCAAACTGTTGCTGCCATGTTCATAATAGCAAAACCCTAGCTATCCTAGACTAATCATTTTGCCTTTGCAATTTAATCACCTAAATATTTGAAGAGGAAAATGATACTGAAAATCAGGCTTACTTCTCTGCATTCTGTTACCTTCAGTATATTGGTCAATCAAGGTACTGGTTGCTCTGGTAAATTTAAACTGTAACTTTTATATCCCCATGGATGGCCTAAAACTTTTGTCTTCCAGAAGCCTTATATGTCTAGAGTCTCATCGGAGAAGAAACAGCAAATACCCATGAGGAAGAGCACCATGGGGAAAAAAAAATTGCTTGGCTTAATAAGCTTCTGTTCTCATTGGCATCTGGCTGCCTTGAAGCTGTCTGTTGTATTCGAATAGTGTGTTCTCTATTTAAATTCTGTTTCCATGGTTGAAACTTTAGTCTTCTCTGACTTTCCTATTAAGTAAAAGCTGAAGTGTTAATGAACTTCAAAAAGGTCCAATATAATGGTTTTGTTATCATTTGAGTCTAATTCTTCTTACTAACCTTCATGATTATCTCCAACTGATAAAAAAAAAAAAAAGTCCTTGAAAAGAAGTCCAGCCCTAACCTGTTTGGCTCAGTAGATAGAGTGTCAGCCTGCGGACTCAAGGGTCCCAGGTTCAATTCTGGTCAAGGAAATGTACTTGGTTGAAAGTATACATCCCCAGTAGGGAGTGTACAGGAGGCAGTTGATCAATGTTTCCCTCTCATTGATGTTTCTAACTCTCTATCCCTCTCCCTTCCTTTTTGTAAAATATCAATAAAATATATTTTAAAAAAGAGAAAAAGTCTAACAATATTTCATGATAAAAACACTCGGAAACCTAAGCATATAGGAAACTCTCCCACAATATCCTGGTTTTACCACTAACACTCTAGCCATGGTTCTTTTGTGTTCTTTGCTTGATTCCCTTTCGTTTCCCAAAGAATAGCTTTTTGCATAGCCTAAAGCTCTGTACTTAGACATTTTGTATTTTCTACTTACATTCAGTTCCTAGTGGATATCATTCACTTCCATTGCTCTAATAGTATCTCAACAGTAGTGAGATATGTTAACATGGAGCCGCAATCTCTTTTCTAGATGCAGAAAAAGATACCTGATTTCCAAATCTCCATTTGGAAATTCTTAAAAGTGTCAGCCTAAAAGTAAAAGGTTGAAATGAGAGGCAATAAGTGTTCATTTGGAATCAAAGAATTGCAATTTTGGAGCACATATTGAGGTGGAAACTTAAATATCATCCTAATCACAAAATTAAGGGCTAGGGATTCTTATAAGAAAAAAAAAAAAAAAAGAATAAGCACATAAATAATAGGAAAAAAATTCTTATTGGTGCTAACAGGCTGAATTACTCTTCAACTATATATGGCAGGTTACTGATTCTATCTTCAGATAAAGAACCCATAATTACCAGTCATTGTGGCACAGGAGTGGGCTTTACAAATAGTTGTTTGAAAGAAAATATTGGTTTGGCCCAGTCCAAAGGCTTAGTAGAGATTAAACAGCCTGAACTTTCAAGAAGCAAGACTTACAAGACAGCTCCTCTCATTTTGAAATGGCTCCACTTATGTCAACTTTCGCAAAAGTGTATCAAAATTAACCTGTCCAAAGAAAACTCTTGATTTCAACCACCTCCAAGCCTGCCAGCAATACACATATTCATTTTTAAGTATTGTTGTCTTAGTTATGACACTATTTATGGAATTGTTTGAACTCTTACTATTTCTTTACAACTCTCATATTCATATGCAATTTATTTGTAACTGTTTTTGAACTCTACCTTTAAAATCTATCAGCAGTATGACTTCTCATCACTTTTATCATCAGTATAGTCCACGTAGGTAAGCCCCAGTCATCTGTCATCTAAACTACTGCCATAACTTTCTTGTTAGTCTTTCAGTTTTATCCTTATCTCCTAAAATCTATATTCCTTACCACAACAAATAAACATGTTTTCATTTCTTGAATTAAACTTTTCATGACTTCTTACTGTATTCAAAATTAAAATTGTTTGTAACACAAGGTTTTACAAATCTAACTCTTTAGGTAATTTTACAACTTTATTTTCCTCATTCTGTTGTAATAAAAATTATATTAATATTAACAACTGCTTGTGTGTGTGTGTGTGTGTGTGTGTGTGGTGTGTGTGTGTGTGTGTGTTTTCTCCCTTAGAACATCTACATGTGCTGATCTCTCTGCCGAGAAGGTGTTTCCACTAGTCATTCACAGAGCTAACACTCTCCTTTTACGCTGGTTTTGACTCAAATGCCACCTCTTTAAAGATACCTAACCTGAATAAGCCACATAAAAGAAAAGTGACTCGCCAATATTTATCCTCTTAACTGCTTCATTTATAATCACTTTTAAAAAATATATTTTATTCATTTCAGAGAGGAAGGGAGAGGGGGAGAGAGATAGAAACATCAATGATGAGAGAGAACCATTGATTGGCTGCCTCCTGCATGACCCCCTTCCCATCCTACCCTGTTTCCCCCCCCCCCCCCCCCCCGCCCTCTCCTGCCACAGGGGATCAAGCCCACAACCCAGGCATGTAGCCTTGACTGGAATCAAAGCCAGGATCCTTCAGTCAACAGGCTGATGTTCTATCCACTGAGCCAAACCAGACAAGGCTGATCACTTTCAACTTATTGAAAATTCATTTTTTTATTTCAATTTGTTTAGTGTACATCTTCTGCAATAAAATGTGTATTCTGAAATGGGAGAGAATTCTCTTGATGCTACTATAGCTCCAGTATCTTCAAAAAAGGCTGGCAAGTATTTAGCATGCAATACATTTGTTTTTGTATACTACAATTGGTATCTTTCAGTGTATCCAAAGCATAAATAAAGATAATAAAAGAATTTAGGCATTTATTATGTACATAAAGAGTTTTAAAAATCAGAGCTCATATCCTATATTAACTCCTTTAGTAACTATTGATAATACAAACAATTTGTAACTATTTAATTTTTTACTAAAAAAAATGCATTGGTACTTTTAAGTATTCATTTAGTCAATTTGGGTGACTATAAGGACAATAAACACATAAATATAATTAATCTAACAATATGTACTTAATAATATTAGTGTCCAGAAGTATGAATGGCTTATTCAATAACTATTTATTCAATATTTCTCATCTTTAGATACCATTCTAGGCAAAGAAACACAGCAGGGATCACAACTCAAGAATTTGCCCTAAGGACCTTATGTTCTATTGGGAGTGAAAAGACAAAAGCCCAGTTAAAACAGTGAGTATATCCGGTACTTTAGACTGTGATAAGAAGAAGAAAAGTAAATAACTTTGGAGAAAAATCAAACAAGGAAGGGAGGTGAAGTGTGCCCGGGGAATTGAGAGAAAATGTCAGTTGTATATCTGGGGGAAGGGATTATTATGGGTCCTTAACTAAAAGAGTCAATATACTCAGCACCATCTAATTTTATGTGATAGACCTCATAATTATCTTACTATATACTCATTTCTATTTCAGCTTGCATATGAGATTACTGAAGCTTAGTGAAATCAGAGGTCTGGTTCAAAGTCACATTTTCTATATAACAGAGCAATGTGCAATAGTAATTGGCCTAAATTCAAATCCTATGTGAGATCACTTTTTAAATCTGTGCAATATTTAGTGAGACTATGAAATATATAGTTTATGTGAAAAGTTATTTCATAGAACGCCATAAAATATTCACAATGATAAAATTGACTTTTTTATATTAATAGACAATCTTTCTTTACTGACTTAAGTTAAAGTAATCCATAACAAGAATGCATATTGATAAATATCCTATATAATAAAAGGCTAATATGCGAATCGGCTAAACAGCAGAATGACTGGTTGCTATGATGTGCATTGACCACTAGGGGGCAGATGCTCAACACAGAAGCTGCCCCTTGATGGTTAATGCACTCCCTCTGTGGCAGCACTAAGGATGTCTGACTTCCCGGGAGTGGGCCTAAGCTGTCAGTCAGACATCCCCCGAGGGCTCCCTGACTGTGAGGGGGTGTAGGCTGGGCTGAGGGAACGCCCCCCCCCCCCAAGTGCACGAAGGTCATGCACTGAGTCTCTAGTACAATAATAATACTAGTTGACACTTATTTTACATTTTAAATAGACATGTTTCTAAATGTGGTAGGTGCATTATCCTATACAATAAAAGAATAATGTGCAAATTGACCTTAACAGCAGAATGTCTGGTCGTTAGGATGCATACACCCTGACGACCAGGGTGCATATGCTCAATGTGCTTCCACACCCGGCTGACTCATGAAGCTGGCTCATGGCTGACCAGTGCAGCAGTGGTGGTGGGAGCCTCTCCCACCTCCACAGCAGTGCTAAATATGTCTAACTAATGGCTTAAGCTGGTAATTGGACATCCCCTGAACGCTCCTGGGCTGCCAGAGAAATGTCTGACTGCCTTTGTAGGCCCAATCCCCTGGGAGGGAGCCTAAGTTGATAGGTGTACATCCCCTTAGGGGTCCCGGACTGCGAGAGGGTGCAGGCCAGGCTGAGGGACCCACCCCCTCCCTCAGAGTGCACGTATTTGTGCACCGGGCCTCTAGTCTGATATAAATCACTTAATGCATTATAAAGAAGTACAGCTAATGTGACTTGCTGGACATCTTATGTTTGTTCACAGCCCGGTGAATTCCCTTTATTGCAATATGTATAGATAATTATGAGCAGCAGCATGAGATTTGGTTGATGGGTTTCTGAAAATGTCACTGTACCAATTGTCAGACGAGGATTCTCTTTTATACAAGTCTAATTCTTAACGTTAAACAGAAGGGATAACAGAATTAAATTTAAAAATGCAATGCAACAGATTGGCTGATTTTCAAAAAGAGCCATTCTCTCAATGCACCATTAGGAGTATACACTTCAGGTCTCCCTACTAAAACTGGTATTAGAGGAAATTGGAATTTGTGGAGCTTGCTGGCTCTGAGCTGCCTAACAGCTTTGCAGGAATGGTAAATTATGACTATGAGTAGCAAAGAAACTACAATTAGCAAATTAATAAAGTGATTTTTTTCTCCTCTTTAAACAGAGACAGAATGACTTAGAAAAATCTCAAAACATTGTTTTTAGTATTAGAAATGTGCCTTAGCTCTTGGCATCAATAAAAACATTTCCTTGGAATGGTAATTGGATGTTTTCCCTTTTGCAGCAATCCTGTGACCAAAATACCTATTGTTTGACTATTGCTGTGCTAAGAGATAGCAGATAAACATGCCTGACAGAGCACTGACTTCAAAGTGAACTGTACTAGGCTGCCACTAATTTGATCGTATAAACACATCTTATGGAACTCCATGCCTAGTGTTCAAACTCAAAAAATTTATCTCAATGCATTTTCAATCTAGTTCATTTTTTCAAGAAAATATTAGACAAAAAACTAAAACATTAGCATCATCCAACTTATTAGTCAGGTAGGACACTATGACATGTGCGTATTGCTGATAAGAATGACACAGTAATTGGATATGGTGAGATATAAAAAAGTGTTTTATTGTGGGTTTGCTTCATTGTTTTGTAAGTTCTTGTTAGCTACAGAAAGGTGGTGTTTATTACCAAAGGTAGGTCTCTCGGAGTGTGAGGGCAGTGATTATGGTTTTTACGGAGCATCATAGAGACTATAAATGAATTCAGAACACCCTAGAAGACACTGCTAGAAATGATTTCTGAACTATGATTTTTTGCATCATTATTAATGTGGCTCGGTTACTCTTGCCTAATATCCCAGTACTATTTAGTAGTTTCTTTCATTATATCTTAATTAAAATTTCCAAGAAGGAGATATTTTCTGCTTATTTTTTGTTTTTGTGTATGTGAGGTTATATAGATTTTTAAAGCAATATTTTTCATAAATCACAGGCTAATCTCATGGCTGTCAATCTAACTCACACATTATGGAAGATAAGTTTAAGTAAACTGAAAGATGCAAAAAAAATTTGTAACTGAAGGAGATAGTTACAAATAATTGGTCTTTAGAGTTCAAATTGCCACTCAGTATATCATTTTGAACCAAAAACAGCCTTTTAAATTAACGATTTAAAGAATAACATATCAGAAAATAATTAATTCACTGATTCAAAAATATGTGAAATTTATTTACATCATATATAATGTAATATACATTAATGTGCAAAAGTTATTATTACTGTAGGTTTTATATTAATAAGGTAACTACCTAAGGGATAACCATTTAATATCTCACTGTGTTGTTAGTTGAGATTCCTCCAAGAAATTAAATATTAAGATATAATTTGATGAAGTTACCACCATCCTTAGAAAAATATCGAAACATTCTCAATGGGGCCAATACTTTATAAAAAATGGAAGAAATAACCTGAAGGAAATTCAGAAAGTTCTCCTGGACAAAGCTATCTTTTACCTCGTGTAGCGTCTGAAAATTCTTGCTCAACAATATATTTGTGTTTTAAAAGTCAACACCTTTCCATTCCTAAGAGATGGTTATGGTTAATGTATAAGATATAATTTTGCATTCAAATGTCATGACTCACCATATGTAGCCTGCTTTTCCTAAGAGGCCAATCTGGAGCTCTGGATTATATGTAAAAAACACATATTTGATTATTAAAAACAAATCATTACTTTTCATTAGACCCTTAGCTCCACCAAAAGGAAATTCAGTCATTGACAAATGTTCTGAATTTAAACACAAATAAAAATTATCAATGACCTGTTTGTTGCTTCTGTTAAAAAAAAATAAATCAGACTGTCAAATACTTTATAAAACCTAAGAAAAAAATAATACATAGAGTTGAAAATCATTTATATGTGCTTCAATTTTAGGGTTGACTGGACATAATTATAGCTGTAAAATTGATCTGATTTTTCCATAACAACTTGTAATTGCTACCCATTCTTCTTCTAGTTCTTTTATACCTTTTTCAGTATTTGAATTTTTCTTTCGTTTTCATTAAGTTTACTGAGGTGACTGGTTAATATGATTTTATAGGTTCCAAGTGTACATTTCTATGATACATGATCTTCATATTGCATTGTGAGTGTCCACCATACAAAGTCATATTATTTTCTGTTACCACATATTTGACTTCCTTTACACTTTATTACTTTCCTCTGGTAAATAGCTTATTGTTATCTGTATCTATGACTTTTTTTTAAAAAGATTTTCTTATTTGTTCATTTCTTACTTTCAGTTTTATATCCCACACTTGAGTGAAATCATATTGTTCTTAAGTTTTTCTGACTTATTTTCATTTAACATGATATTCTCAAGATCCATCCATATTGTCACAAATGGCAGTATTTCATCTTAAGGCATATCTATCAAAGGACACTTCAGTTGTTTTCATGTCTTGGCCATGTTGAATAATACTGCAATGAACATAGGGCTACAGATATCTTCGTGAATAATTTTTTATCTATTTTTTTTTCAGGTAGATACCCAGAAGAAAGGTTGCTAGATAACATGGTAACTCTATTCTTAATTTTTTGAGGAGCCTCCATACTGTTTTCCACAGTAGCTGTACAAGTTTACATTCCTACCAGTAGGAATGAGGGTTCCTCTCTAACATTTGATATTACTTATTTTGTTGGTAATAATAATTCAAGGGGGTGGGAAGCAGAATCTCATTGTAGTTTTGATTTGCATTTTCCTGATAGCTAGTGAAGTTGAGCATCTTTTCACATATCTGTTGGGCATTTGAATGTTTTCTTGGAAGAATTATCTGTTCAGGTACTCTGCCCATTTTTTAATGGATTGTTTGTTTGGTGTTGAGTTGTATGAGCTCTTTATATGTTTTTATATTAAGCATTTGTTGGAGCTGTTGTCTAAAAATATCTTCTCTAATTCAGTTGGTTGACTTTTTGTTTTATTGGCATTTTCTTTTGCTATGCAAAAGCTTTTTAGTTTGATATATATAGTCTCATTCATTTCTTTCTTTTTATTTTATTTTTTTGCCTTTGCAATACAAAGGTACTAATTTTATGCACCTTGGTCTTAGAAAAGATTTTATGAATTTGACCTAAAATGCAAGGGAAGTAAAAGTAATTGTTCTATTAATATTTTGACTCTTCACAAAACATCATGATGTAATAATTAATTCTATTTAGCCATATTATAATACATTTATGATTCTTATCTACTTAAGTGAAAAAAAATCTCAGATATATCAAAACTCAGAAAGGTTTAATATTATTAAATCAAGTAAATGAAGATATCATACTATCTGTTATATGCATAGACTTTGAGCTGGATTTTTCCATTTTAGGCCTACTTTACACAATAGCTAAAACAGTATATTTTATTGAATTCTCTATTTTAATCCAAAATTTTTAAAATATTCTGTTGCATTATAAGAATGCTATTGTATGAATATTTAGATTAATCTTCAACATCTATCTATCTATGTGTGAAAATACCTTGAATTATCTTTTTATAATCAATATTTTAAAATCTACATGTCATATCTTAATTGGATATAGATGGCCTTCATTAAATGTCACCAAATAAAAAGGTATATAGTTTTTGTTGTTGTTGTTTGTATTGTTAACACTCACCATAAGCTATTTGTTTTCCCATTGATATTTAGATAAAGTGGAAGGGAGGTGGGGGGGGGGGCGTGAAAGAGACACATTGATTGGTTGCCTCCTGCATGCACCTCAACCAGGCCAGGGATGAAACCTGCAACCCAGGTATGTTCCCTTGACTGGGAATTGAACCTTTGACCCTTCAGTGGATGGACCAACATTCTAATTACTGAACCACACTCTCCAGGGCTATATACTTTTTTTATAGATTAAATGACCATGATAATGAAATTGTCTTGTTGGTTTTGTATTGAATTAGGCAAACAATATAATATAATTTTTAAAATATTTGCTAGAAATTTTTGAAAGAAGTAGTTATATACTTATCTAGAAAAGGATTCTCCAGAAGTATTTTGAGAAATTATGTCTATATGGAATATTAAGAATTCTCTTAGAAAGCTTAACCTAGTCAATTAAGTTTGAGATACTAATATTCATAGTAGGTCATCCTTCTTTAGGCCTAGCCATAGAGAGAGAGTGGAAGAGAGAGAGAGAGAGATCTAAAGCAAGCTGGTTAACAAGATGGTGTTCTATATAACATAGTGATGGTAGTGATATGCCCTGAACTTTGATATGCAATGTTATTTAATCCCAGGAGTGACAGATCATCACTGCTGCTACATTCTGATAGTTAGATGACAGTCACAAATCCAAAGTCTTCCCATACACAAAGGCAGAAATTATACAAATAAGTAAAAGAAAATTCCAAAGGCTTCTTTGAAGCACCAAGATGTCAGAAAAGAAGATTCTCAAGGAATGAACAAGTCTATTTCCCCTAGCCCCTCTTTCCTGATTTGGGAAAACAAGAATTCTGGTTTGAAGGTGGGGGTAAAGGTGACAGATTAACCAAAGGACTTGTATGCATGCATATAAGCCTAACTAATGGACACAGACAACAGGGGGTGAAGGCATGAGTGGGAGGGATAGGGAACAGTAATGGGGGAATAAGGACACATATGTAACACCTTAATCAATAAAGAAATTAAAAATACTAAATAAATTGTATTTCTAGTTCTCTCACAGAAACACACACACGCGCGCGCGGGCGCACACACACACACACACACACACACACACACAATGCAAAAACATAAAGATTAAATGTCTCATCACCCTCTGTCCAGGATCCTGATAAAGTGGGTTAGATGTTCAAATTTTCACTGTCCTCTTTAAAGGGAAAAGAGTTCATATAAAGTTGAAGAGGGCAATTGGAAGACATGACACAAGAACACATTCTCTGACTTTATCCCAGTCTCTTCACCTGGACAGTGGACACCAGCAGTAACTTGTGGATCGGTAAAATTCTTGCTCTACTAGTCATTGTCTACTGACACTAGCATTCCTTCCCACCACTCTCCCCCACTCTCACCATATCACAAGGGCTGAAGGAGTGAAAAACCACATCCCCAGACTCCTTTCCCTCTGAAGTTTGAGATGTGATTTAGATTGTTTCAAGGAAATGAGTCCATGACAGATTGGAAAGGTAGAGAAAGGCAGGATCTATTTATCCCTAAACTGTAGTAGAGGCTGATGTTATTTTGGACAACAGAAAGCCATTATGTTTCAATGTGTAAGAACAACTTTATGGGTAGAGGAGCCATGAAATCAGCAATGGTTTCCTGCAGATTTCTGAACGCTGAGTGGTTGCCACACCTGTTTGCCGATTTCTAGATTGCAGCAGTACCTGCAGTGGCAGAAACTTGAAACCGAAGGATGGTGTCCTGGCTTAAATCCAGATCTTCATCAATTATAATGTGTTTGAAATGCCTGTAGTAGTGTGTTTTTTTGTTGTTGTTGTTGTTGTTGTTCGTTCGTTTTCTGCATTATAAATAGTACCAGTATCTTCAAAAAGTCTAGCCTAGCCTGCCATAAATTATCTGTCTTGCTTTCTTGCTTCTTGGTTTATGAGTAAATATGAGTGTCAGATTTCTCTTCTTTTCCTCGTTCCATGGAACAAGCAGGGGATTTCTTTTGAACCTCATACATACACATTTAAGCATAACATCTTTGATTATACTTACTTTTGAATAGAGCAAAATGTAACACTCTTACTGTATTCCAAGCATAGATTCATAATGTGTGACGATTTCTGTAGACAGTTGAAAAGAATTTCATAAGCATGTGATTATATTGTGTATGTTGTTAGTGATTTAATATTTTTAATAAAAAGCTCATTTTAAAAGGTTTTTTAAAAAATAATTTTAGCACCTGATTATGACCAAAAATGGTTGTAATACCTAAAATTCTTCTGCAATGCAGTGTTTAGGAAATAAAAGGCTACAAGAAGAGGTAAATTAGTTTCAATAAGAGTACCAGAAATGATTGTATGGCACTTTCAACTAAACATAGATATATCGCAGTACATTTAAATTTGCTGAAGAAAAATTACTTGTGCAAAGGAGAGTCTAGTCCCTTGACAAGGAGAAGAAAGCTGTAAGCATATAGCATCACTTATGTTATTAATCTGAATGACAAGGAGGAAAGGAAAAAAAGATAACAATACATGCTGACAATGCAGAGTGAGCCATGAATTAATTTGTTCTGACAATGACACCTTTCAAAGGACACTCTTTAGCCACAAGTGGTAGCATTTTGCTCAGAATAGAAAATGCAAATATAACAGAACCGTTTATTAAAAAAAAATACACAGGATGTCAGATATTTCTTTTTCTATTGTTTAGTAATATATGTGACATTGTTGATAACTACAATTTCCAATTCCTTATTTTCTTACTGGTATAGATTAAAAAGATCTAGTTACACTGTCCTCTAAAAGTGGGATGCAATTCTAAGAAAACCATGACTATAAAACAGAGTCTGGACAGTTTTATTTGTTGTTTGTTTAAAATAAAAAAAATAAAAAACTTTAAGAAATTACCCAAGGATGAAAGGAGATTCTATACTTATAATGCAGAATGTAACTATGTAGATAAACATAATGGACTCAGGAACAAATGTGTATTAAATATATTAGAACATTGCTTATAAAATAATCTAACCCTTAGAATCATTATCTGTAAAACGGGGATGATAATAATCTTACCTACCTTGTAAGGTATCTTTGAGAATTTCATAAGATATTGAATCCATGTTTCCATGCCTGTGCGTTAGCGTCTGCCCCGTGTTGGTCAGTGCGTTTCATATCTAATGGTCGACCGGTCGCTTAGGCATTTACAAATAATTTGCCAATTTGCATCACAGAGTTTTTTAAATATATGAAGGCTCTAAATGATCAGTAATTTCTAAAATGTGTGAAGTTTAAGAAAACTTTTTAATTTAATTTGCAAAAATTCAATAAAGCTGTACATGCAATGTATAACATGTGTTCTTAATGCAATGTTGTACCCAGAATATAAGTAATGAAGCAGTCTTCATCTTCCCCACGTTATTTCATTATCTTCTAAACTATATATTTTTTTCAATGTTTTCTCATGTGGAATCATTATATAATGTGAGACATATTATAGATTCTGGTTGTATAGTATATTCTTAAAAATATTGATAAGGCTGAAACCGGCTTGGCTCAGTGGATAGAGCGTTGGCCTGCGGACTGAAGATTCCTGAGTTCGATTCAGGTCAAGAGCATGTACATTGGTTGCAGGCACATCCCTGGTGGGGGGTATGCAGGAAGCAGCTGGTCGATGTTTGTCTCTCATCGATATTTCTAAATCTCTATCTCTCTCCCTTCCTCTCTGAGAAAAATCAATAAAATATATATTTTTTAAAAACTTAAATATATATTGATAAGGCTTAAAGGATATTTCTCCAAATGTTAAAACACTAAGAAAAAATATTCTATAAACTACCTAAGTGATGGTTTTTAAGAGTTTTGAACAAAGTGGTTGGCTTATGATAGTTATCATTAAGCTAAAATCTGGCCTCAGGATGTGATTACCAGATAAAATAAATAGTTAAGTGGGTGTGCATGTGTAATGTGTGTGTGTGTGTGTGTGTGTACACTTTTGCACACACAAATGGACTTGAATTTCTAGAACTTTATGTTTTTGTTAAAACAATAATTACTCTGATGTGTTTTATTTTCTATTACTTATTTTAGAAAACTTAAGTGCATTTTTGTTTCTTTTTTAAATAATCAACAGTAAATATTTGATAAAGAAGTGAAGGTTACAAACTTGTGATTTGATCAAATATGATCCATAGTACATCAAATAAGTAGTGTTTCCTAGTTACTGTATTAATTGATTTAAAAATATCAAGCTTATAAATGGTAATTTAAAACATATAATCATGTATACTGAACCCATATGAATCAAGTTCACTATTTCTTTTGCCTGAACATAATTTTATGTCCCTTCATCACTATGACTCTTTGAACAATAAGTGATAATTTTGATTTCAGAATATTCTACATTTTAATGGAGTGGTTCACAAAAACGAATAACCTTTTATTTTTCAAACATCACTAATTTCTTATATATTATAATTTTTGGATAGTTTTGAGATGAGTTATTAGACCAGATATTTTGGTATTGTTAACAAAGATCAAAATTAATGTTTCTTTGAAGTGATTTTTAAGCACATACAAGAAATACAATTATATCTAAATTGCTCATAGAAATTTGAATTTCAAAAGTATTAATAATATAAATGATCTATTTTAATTTACCATCTTATTCATAAATAACTTCAGCTCAGAGAGAATAAGATTATAAAAGTCATTAATGTCAAAACCAAAAACTGAACCCTGGAATATTTAATCTATTAAATAGAATGAGAGTTTTGCAGATTTTTTTAGCAATAAATTGTGGTTGATTTAGTTATAACCACTTAAAAGTAATAAAACATTATGAAAATGCTGAAAATATATAATTAAGACACATTATGGGCAACTATACATCTAACTTTACAATATCCAATTTATTTTACATTCTTATAACTCCTAAAATCACAGGGTTAATGCAGTACTTAAAATCTATTTTAAATATATATATATTTCTCCCTTTGTACAAAACAATGGATTTTTTAAATGGAGATTTATTTTATAATAAAATTCATATTGTATATTCATTCCATTTAGTGTATATTTTATACCTCCAAATCCAATTGTAAACATATTTAGTATATATTTCAATAATATGCCATTTCTGTCTAATATGTTTACTAAACAAATCATTTCAGGGTAAATTTCAATTGAATTAGGATAAAATATTAATTTTCAAGTTAAATTTCCTTGAATTATAAAAATATACACATAAAAATTCTTATGCTTTATAAATTATTCTGATTTTGAACAAATTCATGTTATTGACTATATTTATTTTGTTAAATATTCATAAGCTTAATGTATCTAAATCAAAATATATTTGTTTCTATCACGGGGTTTTTATTTAAGTACACAACTCAAAATCTAGTCTCTCACATTATTCAAAATAGTTATTGCATCATTATTACAGGGGCTAATTTTCCAAAGTATTTTAGTTCTACATTTTTCTTTTTTTAAAAAATATTTTTTTCATTGATTTCGGAGAGGAGGAAAAGGGAGAGAGAGATTGAAGCTTCGAGGACGAGAATCGTTGATTGGCTCCTCCTGCACACACCCTCCTGGGGAGCTAGCCTACAGACAGAGCACATACCGTGACCTGGAATCAAACCTCGGCCTCCTGGCTCCTAGGTCAACACTCAACCACTGAGCCACCATGCCTGGGTTGTCCTGAATTTTTCTTAATGAAAAACCATGTTCTCCATATAAAAGTAGGTAGCATTATGTTATAGATATTATTATTTGAAAATTGAAGAAATCTTATTTCTATTCTTCACAAAATTGTATTTTTAGTTTACATATTCCATGATCTCTAACAAGTTGCCAGACAATCCTAATTGAACTTTAGTTTTTAAAATTTTCAAAAAATTAAAGACATAATTTCATTACTTAGTAAAGACTGATTCTAGTTTATTGTTGGTTTCTTTTCTTAATTCATTCATGTAGGTGAAACATTTAATGTTAAAACACTCAGCCTCTTGAGCTTCTCTTTTACAATGATCTTCATTTCTATCCTTCCTTACTTTCAATTTCCCATGGTCTACCTTCTCATTATCAATACTTCAGAACCTCCATAGCTTCAAATGGCAAAAAGCCCACTCTTTTTTTCACTGCCTTCTCTTATACTTCAACTTTGACAATACTTTGACTTTCAATGGGTTCTTTAATCCACTGATCTTGCTGTTTTCACTCTCAATCAACCTGAGCTTAAATCCTTTGATAAATTATTGGAATAATTCTATTGCATACAGTACTTTGCTATCATATCATCCCACATAAAGTTAAAATTTTCACTGAATCCATGCCTACAACAATGCTGCTGAAGGTCACTGAAGACATACTTGAAATATAGATGACCATCATGCATGAACCTTTCCTGCTCTCATGCCCTGATCTTAATACCCCCTAGCTCAATCTTTTCTGCTTGCATAACTGCTTTATTTTTTTCTCACTGAAACTTCCATACTGCTACCCTATTCTTCACCTTGAAATGGCAGCCTTACTTTTTTTTCCTCCACTGAGGATTTTTAGTAATCTGAATTCCTGTGATTATGTGACATAGACCTTCTGCTATGCAATGAGAATTGAAGAATGTCTAAAACCAGTTTATTTACTAATCAATATTTTCATGTGTAAAATTTAAAAAATGATTTATTTTACACTTGCAAAATACCTATAATATCATCACTTTTGTTTTTTATTCAATCCATTTTTATTTTTGTTGTTATTTTGATTGTTTATTATCTCCTATGCTCAATATTGTGCTGGATGTAAGCGATTTAAAATACCACTTCAAATTCAAAAAGTTTACTTTAATTAGAAGATAATTGGCCTTAAATATAATTTATTTTAGTAGCTTTGACAGAAATGATGTGTAAATATATATCTATGTATCTAGGTATGTTTGTTTTTTGGGGAGACAGGTGCATAATCTCTACCTATCTATCTAACTATATGTATCTCTATGCATCTATCTATCTATCTATCTATCTATCTATCTATCTATCTATCTGTATGTATCTCTCTATCATCTATCTATCTATTTCTATCTATCATCATTGTTGTCTCTATATAGCCAATATATCTAGTCCTCTATTCAAAAAAGAATTTGAGACAGGTGTTAACAAAAGAGAAGGGGAGTTAGCAATACAAATTATTTTAACCTTCATAAGATGCATAAAAGTTTAATGGGCTCTGGAAATTCCCTGGGGGTTAGGACATCTGTTAGGGCTGAATGCCAGTGGTTTCTGAAATATGGAACCAACAGAAAATACAAATCAAAACTTTTCAAAGAATATTTTTTTTCTTATTGCCACTTACCAGGAGTTTTACAGAATATTTAGTGGCTATTACGTCTGATATGCAATGGGAAAGTAGAAGTTGCTTTCTATCCACATCTGGTGATAGCTAAGGTCATAATGCAGTACAGATGCCATTTGTTGCTTCTTATTTCTAAGAGCTCATTTTGTCTGACATCTGCAACTAGTTCAATATGACACAACACATAGAAAAAAGGAAGAGAGGGTAAGAAAGTATTGCCGCCAGGTTGAATAAAGTAAAACAATCTATTTTCAATCAAATAAACATTTCCTACTATCTGAAAAAGTGAGCACACTCCGTTCCTCTCCCTAATCTACCCGAAATTTGGCTGAATTTCCTTTATTGTGCCCTAAAGAATAAATCAGTGATTTGACATTCATTTCTGATAGTCCATGAAGGCCTTTTAAAAAGATATTCTAAAGTTAGCAAGACCATTACTAGATTTAGTAATTCAAGTGGATATTAGCTAATTTCTAAAACAGCGTTTCTCCTGTCTTTTTAAAAACATTAACATTTTAGCAATTTGATTCTTACTTGCCTTTTAAATGTAGATATACATTTTGCAAAAGACTTTTATAATTCACTAGAGGCCAGACGCACAAAGATTCATGCAAGAATAGGCCTTCCTTCCCCTGGCTGCCAGCACCAGCTTCCCTCTGACACCCTGGACCCAGGCCTTCGCTCTGGCCACTGCCTCCCGCCTTCACTCTGGCCCTGCTTCCCTCCTGTAGCTCCCTCCACCCCCCGCCCTCACCCACAACATGCTTCCCCCCTGGCCCCAGCCACTCTGTGCCTATGCACATGTGCTGCCAGAGGCCCCGCCCTGGCCGCTGCTATCTTTGTCACATCAATTTGCCTATTCCCTCCTTATTGACTGTGGGCACCGCCATCTTTTGTTGTGGAGTGATGGTTAATTTGCATATCATCATTTATTAGATAGGATTCTTAAATAATAGCATAAATCTCACTTGTTAGAGTATATATTTCCCTACAAAGTCCAATTCGTATGTCTTGTTGTTTCCTGCAGCATGCCCTTCAGTATTTATAAGCTTTTAATCTTCTGTATTTTACAAAATTAATATTCGATTTTTTTCTGATTTTTTTCAGAGTATACTGTGAACACATTTTCATTTTCTTCCTGATTAAAACAAACAAACAAACAAACAAAAAGCAAAACCAAACCCAAAGGGAAATTTGCTTTTGATGCTTCTCTATCTCTTCTTTCCTTGGAAATACTTGTATGTGGCATGAAGCTTGGAGCTTACAGTTTCTTGAATCCATGAGAAAAATACTAAGGACAATAAGCAAATGTACTACAGGAAGTGGTAGGGAAGGTTAGCTAGAGACTGAGCCTGTCAGTATGAAATAAAATTTGAGCAGGGGTTGGAGGGGTAATGGTGGGATAAGAGCACATGTAATATCTTACTACAGAAAATAAATAAATAAATAAATAAATAAATAAATAAATAAATAAATGAATAAATAAATAAATTTCATCATCACAGACTTGTTTGATGTGACCTACTATGAGTCATGTTAGTTATTAACTGCAGTAAAAACAATATTAATGTAAGAAATATTAAACTAAATGAAGGCTGAAATGTTAAAATTTGGAAGAGGGTGTTCCTAAAGGTCTGACTATAAACATTGCTGTCATTACTTAAAATGTGGACGCTAAGTTATTCTCACATATGTAATACAGTGATAGGTTTCAAAATGTACAATAAATAATTATTACTTATATATGCATAACATTGGTTACCCAGGCCATACTCATGTCTACTGCCATCTACCCTTGTATTTTTACGTAAGTTTAATTCACTCGAACTTGAACTTCCCCTTTCCCTCTCCCCCATTTTTCACTAACATCCCCTTCTTTTAACTCCTTTGACATTGATAATGAATTTAAAATTAACAAAATGGCTATTTTAAGAAGGGGGCTGGAGGATAAAACAGATTTCCACACATTCTTCTCTCTTATTAGGAAGTAACTATTACTCAGCGTATTCAGCCTGTACTCAGGCAATAGTAACAGAGTAACGTTAACTTGTAAACAGGGTACAATGACATTTCAGAACCTTCAGTCTTAACAGTTTTGGAAGAACACACAAGATTTATGGGCCAGAGATATAGGCCTTTTAACTCAGGGCACAGCTAGTGCAGGAGCATCAGAACTTGCACTGATCCTCTTTGCCCAAGACCCATGAATGAGGCAGTGCAGACCTTGATGAATGCTACTCATGCTTGGTGTTTGCCTGAAAACTGAAGATCAGCACGAGTTTAGAAAAGCAAGCTCTCTATTACCTCATCCATCAAGATTTGTTTCTTAAAAAAAAATAATAAAAAAACAAAACCTGAAAAATGGCCCAAGTGCACTCAAAGCCCTTGATGTTTTGCCTGACATGGTAAAAACTGGTCTCTCCTATAAGTATTGGTCTGTATTGGCTAACCTATGCTGCTCTGACTTATAGACTTGGGTCAACTATAAGTCATAGAATGGAGGGCCATATTGCTGTTTAAAAAATACTGTGGTTCCATTAGCAAAGAAGTTGGAAAAAGTAACTACAAATGTCCCAATTCATTCAGAGAGTGAGATGGTTTTAGGTTTTTTGTGTTTTTGTGGGTTTGTTGTTGTTTTTTTAAATCAGAAAGTTACTAATTGCAATGAAGTTTATTTTATTAAAATATATGAGTGCATAAAATGCAAATAGTCATCAGTGGGCTTAAGTTGGAGTCAGTTTTCTTAATCAGATAGTTTTTTTCTTAATCTTTAGCCTTGACCATTTATATTAAAAAAGTTTTATTGATTGAGTAGGGAGACATGAGCAGGGAGCTTGAAGGAGGACTGGCTTGGTTGAAGGCAAGAATGTAAGAAAGAGAAATGTGTGATTTAAAAAATTATAAAGAGTATAAGAGAAAAAAGAAAAAATGAGTATGACACTGATGAGAGCAACTTCATCATGTAATATACTTTTATAACCCATATTTAATTCCTAATATCAGCCACTTAATGGGCTTTTTATCTGTATATATTCAATTATATGATTTTTAAGTGGGCAATATTAAAAGAAATATTGAAAAATAAAGAAACAAAATTGGAATTTAATGTATTAAAATCTGTAGCATATGGTTTAATAAACCACAAAAGGGAATCATTACTGAGAGAAAATTTCCAAGTAATATAATCACTAAGCATATAACTGGTATCCAGATGACTGCTTCTGGAGAAAAAGGATGGGTAAGCTGATTGTTTGTGTAATGTCCATCGGAGGCACAGAATGATCAATTTATTTTATGTCTGTTGTGGAGCATGATGACATATTTTGTCATACTGGATTTTACTAGTTTTGCAATTCAGAGGAATTTGGGGGCATTACTTTGCTTAATTTTGATACTAAACAAGTATAACATTCAAAGACTGAAATGTTTATAGTAGTGATGAGGGACCCAGATTCCTTAAGATTGAGAATTCTGAGTCTCCCCACCTGGCAAGTCTCTTACCTGATGACAGAAATTATAATGATTAAAAGAAGAGACATTGAGCATCAGTTGCAGCCTCTAGTTTGTTTGTACTAACTGACCTTGTATAAGTTTCTTCTCAGACTTAAAAAGGGATACAGAGTAAAGCAGAGAGGAGTGGATTAGAGAGCATGTTGCATGCAGCGTGCTATTAAGATCCACTCCTGAAAACTGAAGCACTTCCACTGCTGGGAGCAATGCCAGCCGAGAGCTCAGCTGAGATCTCCAGGAGTCGCTTTTGGCTAAAGAGTCCCCTTATGCAAACTTATCCTATGGCCCTGGGACCGCGCACATTCAAAGAGCAGATGCTTTTTCTGAAAGGTAACACCAACTCAGAGCATCCCATGGGATTAACCGCCTGGCTCTTCTGTTGTGACCTCATTGCCCTTCAAGTCTTCCCTTTGAGCAATTCTAGGTCCCTCATGCTCCAATGAACTACCTAAAAGCAAATTTCCCTCCCAGACTCTGTTTTTGGGGAAGCCAAACTCAGACAACTAACATTAAATAATATTAAATTAGGTGATTTGGTTAGTTTTAATTCAGAAGTCTTATCTATATATCTAAAAGCCTAAGTGACCATCGCAACCAAATGGACAACCGAACAAGCTGTGTGGGGTGACCAGGCTGGCAGGGGTGTTAGTGAGGGGTGACCAAATGACCAAGCAGCAGGCTGTGCAGGGTGACCAGGCTGGCAGGGGGGACAGTTGGGAGCAAACAGGCTGGGGGGCAGGGGGGTAGGCAGTGAGTGGTGACCAGGCCAGCAGAGGTGGGCAGTGAGTGGTGACCAGGCTGGTAGAGGGGGGCAGTGAAGGGTGACCAGGCTGGCAACAGAGAAGTTGGGATGAACAGGTCAGCATGGGGCAGTTAGGGGTGACCAGGTTGGTGGAGTGGGTGAAGCTGGGGGCGACTAGAGCAGCAGGGGGAAATGTAGGGGGTGACCAGGCCAGCAGGGGAGGGGGCAGTTAATGGCAATCAGGCAGGCAGGTAGGTGAGCAGTTAGGAACTAGTAGTCCTGGACTGTGAGAGGAATGTCTGAGTGCCAGTTTGGACCCAATCCTGGGAATCTATCCAAACTGGCAGTCGGACATCCCTAGGGGTCCCAAATTAGAGAGGGTGCAGGCTGGACTGAGGTACCCCCCCCCCCCCAATGCATGAATTTCATGCACCGGGCCTCTAGTTACATGTAATAATTATTTGTAGTTTCTTGCTATTGTAAATTTCTTCTGCAAAATGTTTTTATGTAGAAAATATATAAAATATATTATCCTTTATGTTTTAGGACCAATGCTAGTTCTATGGCATTTGTTCTGCATTGCTATTTACATAATTAATGGTTAACCTGACTTTGGGGATATAGTACACTTTATCTCAATTTCTGTTCCACTGCTCAGTTTAAATTCTAATTGTGATTCCAATGGATAAATGAAATTGGTTGATTGAAAGTAAAGATTGCTGTATTTCTTATTAATTTTACCCTTTCCAGAAATAGACAGGATGAATTATACTTGACTTTAAGTTGATCGCTTAATTACTCTTCCAGATGTTCATATTATGGTATACTGTGGATACAGAGCAAGGGATTCTTGAAAAGTATATATCAGTTTGGGATCCTACTCACAAGAAAAGAAAATAGCTTTGCACAAATAATCAGAAAGGGGATTATTCAGAAAGTATCAAACACCAAACACGCGCGCACACACACACACACACACACACACACACACACACCAGAACATGAATCAATTGCATATTCTTCAGTCACCATTAATGTCTCTTTTTTGTAGGAATTTTAAAATATTTACATAGTACCCTCCATTTGTCTTGATAAAGCTTCTTCAATAAAATAATTGTTCCCTGAGTTTCTGTGGGGGTGTGAGCTGGGGCCCAGTCTCCACAGGGCACCACTCGTGGATGAATTCATGCACCAGGCCTCTAGTTCATTTACTAGTAATAGTTCCCATGTGTTATTGAACAATTGACAAGAAGACCTTAGTATTTCTTAAAATTAACCTTTAGACAGGCTTCTTCTTAACAGAATATTCTATTATGTATATTATCCAAAATACTCCATGGCTCTTGATGTATAAATGCATTCATTTTTACTGTATAAATACCATTGCTTGTTTTTTCATAACTTCTTGTTTAAGAGAGACTTACCCTTTTACTAGTGTATAACATTAGAAAAGGGTAATTTTCTCTTTGGAGGAATAGGCACTTTTCTTTTCTACTCTTCATTTATTAGAAACAAAAACCCACAACAACCACCTATACTAATGAGAATACATGAATTCAGAATACGTTTCCAATAGGATTGCTACACTTGTTAAATCAAGTGGAAAAAAGCAGCATCATTATTTAATTGGGAACACTTTAGTATTTTTTTTAATGTAGCTTTTTCATGGGGGCTGTTCAGAATAAGACGTGTGACATATCAATTGCTCAGTACCTGCTGTTACTTGTGATTAAGAGACAGACACTGTTCAAAGGAAATTGTCTTGTAATTACTACAAAAAGCAGGCAATCAACACAAGTATTGTTTTTTTTTATATTTTAAAGAGAGAGAAGACTAAATTTAACCAGAATGTTTATTTGAAGAGCACAACTCATTTAGCTTAAAACTGTTTTCACAATATATCTACCACCCATAGTGATGTCTCTTAGCTCTTATTGTGTTTATGAGTATCCAACTTGACCTTTTAAAACTTACATTCTGAAAAATTGCCAGAAAAAAAATAAGGGGGATTTAAGACCTTATCATCAATTGCAGGATTAATATGTTTTTCACTAATTAGCATATTAGTAGATTTAATAATATTCAGTATTGAGTTTTTAATTCTTGCCTTTGTTTTCCTAAATCTGCTAAATTTTTATCTATAGAGTTAAATAGTTGAAAGAGTGGTAGAAACCACTCTCAGAATCCATACATAATTATATGAAAATAAAGAAAAATAATTATGATAATTATTTTATATAGTTTTATATGCTAACAGAGAGAAATTGGGTTAGTAAAGCTCACCCAATGGGAAACTGTCATAACTTAGTCAATGAGAAGTCAGAATATTTCAAACTTTTAGTTTCTTGACAATATCCATAAAAGAGTGTCTCTCCTTTGTTTTTCTCAACATGGCATTTTTGCTATTAGACCACATGTCCTGAACTGCAGTTCTTTGTTGTTTAAAAAAAAAAAAGAAGAAGAAGAAAAGAAAAAGAAAGAAAGAAAAACCCCATTTTGCTGGGAAAAAAGTGAAATAAGCCAATCGGAGAAAGACATGTACCATTTGATTTCACTCATATGTGGAATCCAAGGAACAGATGAACTAACAAGCAAAATTATCAACTCTATAGATAGAGAGAAACTGACAGCTCTTGGAGGGTAGGTTGGGGAGCGAATGACCTGGAAGGATTAAGCAAAAGAAGAAGAAAAAAAAAAGAGTAAGAATTCATGGACATGGATAACAGTGTGGTGAGAGGGTATAAGGGGATAAATGGTGTTGGAAAAAATAATACAGTCAACATTATTTATACATATTATGTACAATATTGTGGAATCCACGATATTCTAGATGCCTTTAAAATATGTATATTTGAAAAAAAGATTAATTATCTTGAAAATGTCATGCAAACCGAAAGTGGAAAGTTGGGATGTAAATTTTTCTAACTCTAGACTTAATTGTGATAATAATTGCAACAACAATTTATATTTTTGGTAAGTCCTAACTAATGACTTCTCTTTTTTCATTGGAACTGTATATGGGAATGTAACTGTGCAGGAGGTATTTGCAGAGCAGTTGATGAGGGGGAAAAAATGAATCAGGATGATGTGTAGGTTTTTAGCTTAAGGAGCAAGTTGGATGGTGGTGACACTTCCTGAGATGGCGGAGACCAAGAGAGGAAAAGTTTTGATGGGTGGGACTCAAGAGTTACATTTTCTAAGTGAGAGAAGGTTTGGTCGGCCTTATGTCTATGAGTCAGGAACTCAGGGGAGATGATAGGCTAGGAAGGTGCAGCTCCTAGCAACTATAGTGTGAAAGGCAGAGGCCTTCACAAATGTGATGTTTGTGTGGTGGGTCCCCAGCCAAAAAGAAAAAGTCCTGAGAGAAGGCACTTTCTCCTCTGGGTGACAGAGACGGAAGCCTCGCCACTCAATGGTCAAAGTGAAGCAAGAGCATGAGGACCCCCTGACCGGGGAAGAACGGGAGGACTGGCAGCACTGGGAGGCACCAGTAGGAAAAAGGGCAGACTAGGAATAGTGACCTGAACAGGCTCAGGGGCGGCTCCCCTCAGAGGAGAAGCTCTAATGAGAGGAGAAGCTCTAATGGGAACGGGCAAGCTCAGAGACCTGATGGGAGACCTTCTGCACCTGCAGGCTCAGGAGGCAGAGCGGGAGCTTTATAATGCCCCCATGGGGGTGGGAGGGAAGCATGGCCAAAGGAATGAAGTCAGTACCAGAGGGAATGAGTCCCAGGAGTTGGTTTCTCCATCTGGTGGCAACAACAAAAACAAAGAGGTGCCTGTTAAGGAGCAGCCAAGCTTCGAACTTTCTGGGGGCATTTCTTGAGGACACGAATCTTCTGGGATGTAGTCATTAAATATAGCGACTCCCCGAAGCACCTACCCCTATAACACGGTGGCGTCTCTACCCCTTTAAAAAGGAAGAGGTGCTTCTCCATCATGCACAGCCGTGGACAAAGCGCTTACCTCCTGGGACCGCATGACTCTATCACAGACATTCCAGTCCATCACCCCCTGGTTCACACCAGCAGGCAGTTCTGAAGTGGAGGCTTGTGGATACACCTGTGCTGACGGATCAGGTGGCCGCAGGGTGAACCCCTACATTATTGGCCTTGGCTCAATGGAACGTTCTTGAATAACAAGTGCATTGGACCAAAGAGATACTATGAACTGGAGGATGTGCTTAAATGTGGGTTTAGCAGCAGAGAGAGTATGTTCTGTTTCATGAGTCCTCTGACACCTCTGAAGTAGAGAGCAAAGGGAGAAGGAGATGGAGAAGGAGATGGAGATGGAGAAGGAGATGGAGATGGAGATGGAGATGGAGATGGAGATGGAGATGGAGATGGAGAAGGAGGAGAGGGAGGAGAAAGAGAAGAGGAGGAGGAGGAGGAGAGAAGAGGAAGAGGAGGAGGAGGAGGATAAGAAGGGAAGAGGAGGAGGAGGAGGAGAGAAGAGGAGGAGGAGGAGGAGGAGGAGGAGGAGGAGGGAGGAGGAGGAGGGAAGGAGGTATTTGAAACCTAACAAACTAATTAACAACCAAAGTCTTGAGAGACCTTTCCTTCATGCGGAAGGTTTTGTGATTGACACAAGAGCTCCCTGGGGCTCTCTGTAATGTCTCTTACTGCTTTAAGTCTTTCCTGGGTTGCTGGCCAGCTTATGTGAAAATGTAAGAAAACTGACTTGTGCTTGTTTGAATTTTTTTTTCTGTGGCACATTTGCCACTTGCCTGTGGGCAAGTGTTTTCAGAGCAGCCTCACCAGCACCCCGTGTTCTCCTGGAAGCACTGTGGCTTTAGCTGGCGCTTTCAGAGCTGCTGCCTAGGAAACTACAAGCCCTTGTCTGGAGGGGAACTGTGGCTTGTTCTCTTTGTTTACAGGCTTTATGGACTGGGTTTGTTTTGCTTTTGTTTCTGGGGCAAATCCCTTAACAGAGAATCTTTCTAAGCTTTGGTTATCATGAAAACAGCCTCCTGTATATGACAAAGCTTTGACCTGCTTGAGCTTTGGAGTCACAGAATTTGATTTTGTACTTCTTTTTGGGGGAGTGGGAATTTACCACATGATCTCATTATTGACTGTTGGAATTAAACAGATGCTGCATGGAGCCTGCTTAAGCATTTGACAGTACGGGGAGATCATGACTACTGCCAGTGAGGGCTGATTTAATGTCAGGAGAGGCTGAGAAGCATCAAGGACCTCTTTCCTGTGAGAGAATTCTGATTTCTCCATAGAACATGCACATAACAACTTCGATCATTTTATCTGTTTTTCAACTTTGCATTTTTATTCAAATGCGACCTCTTTCTCTTTTGAGAAACACTATCATTTATGAGGCAGGCTCCTTGCTTTCTTCTAACAACATGTGTACATGTCTAAAGAAGGATGTGTCATTTACATGTTTCATTTTTTTAAAAACATTTAGAGAAGTTGTATTTACCTTCTCAAGACTAAAAAGTATGGGGATTGATCAATTTCTTAATTTTCCAGTTCAGGAATCTTAGTAAGTAGACAATTCATAACTACTTACATATATAGTGTGTGTGTGTGTGTATCTAATTGTGTGTGAAAGAGCTGCATGCTGATTTTCATAGGAGAATGTTTTGTGATGTAAATGTAATGCTGCATTATAGGCAGAGCCTCCCTGCTTTTGAAGAGCAGGTTTTCATTTATATTTATTTTGGTGATGAAAAATAAAATTTATAAATATAGCCCCTTCCCCCAAAAGAACCCTGTATTATTAAAAATTATATATATATAAATGTTTTACATATAAGCCAATTCCTAGATAAAATTAAGTTGATGCTAGGTCAATGCAATTTGTGCTGATTAAAAAGAACAGCATTTTCAACTTTTCTGTCTTGCTTTTTTTCTCTTAGCATGATATTCTCAAGATCAATCCATGCTCTTACAAAAGATGGCATTTCTTTTTTTCATGGCTGATTAGTATTCCATTGTATACATGGACCTCATCTTGCTTATCCAATTATTTATCAAAGCACACTTCAGTTTTTTCTATGTCTATGCTGCAACAAACCTGGGTACATATATTTTTGCAAATAAATGTTTTCAAATGTTTCAGGTGGATACTCAGAAAAAGAGTGATTATTTCCTATGCTTACTCTATTCTTAATTTTTTGAGGAGCCTCCACACTGTTTTTCACATTGCTGTACCAGTTTACATCCCCACCAGCAGTGACTGAGTGTTCCTTTATCTCTAAAGCCTCTACAACACTATTTATTACTTCTCTGGTTGCTAATAGCCATTTTAACAGGTGTGAGGTAGTATCTCATTGCAGTTTTGATTTGCATTTTCCTAATAGCTGGTAAAGTTGAGCATCTTTTCATATATCCGTTGGCCATTTATATGTATTCTTGGGAGAAGTATCTGGTTTGGTATTTTTGTTGTTGTTGTTGTTGTTGTTTTAATTAGAGTGGTTGGTGTTGAATTCCATGAGTTCTTATGATTTTGCTCATGTGTGGGCTATAAAACTGAAGGCAACAAATGAACAAATAAGAAAACAAACAAAAACTCATAGACACAGGGGAGAAACCAAGATGGCAGCATAGGGTAGATACAATGGTGCCTCACACAACGAACTTAATTCGTTCCAGGAGCAAGTTTGTTATGTGAAAAGTTCGTTATGTGAAACGCGTTTTCCCATAACAATACATGTTAAAAAAAATAATTCGTTCTGTAGCATAAAATATGCTAAGATGACATAAAAAAAGATAAATTTTTTGTTATTATTTTTATTTAGATACATCTAAAAACATAATTTAAAAAAAAAAAAACACACATTTTTTTTAATTTTAAGACAGACTAAGTAGAGTCTACAGAATCTTGCACATCTTCATCCATTTTCTGCTTTTTGGCCGATGGTTTCATGAAAAACCTGTCCAAAGTCGTTTGTTTTTCTCTTTTCTCCAACATCTGCCGGAAATAACGGACAAGAGTATCGGAGTAAAGATCGTGGATCCTGTTTGCTTCAGCTGAATCCGGATAGTGGGCATTGGTAAACTCCTGAACTGCTTTCCATTTGACCAGGATGTTCTTGATGTCAGCAGTTGGGATTGGTTGATTGTTTGATTGTTGCTCCTCGTTATCAGATGACGCTTCCCTTTGAGCATTGTCCTGTTTTATTTCAACAGAAATCACCTTCCTGCTTTTTTTAGAAGCCATGATATAAAAAAAATATTGAGTTTAACTTAAAAGGACGACTGCCGTGATACGTGCGTGATTTAATTCGTAATGAAGAACGATTGCCACGATACGTGCTTAAGTTAAGCGCAGTGACTAACGACTGCCTGCAGTGCCTGCGTGGAAGGATGCAATACATCGGCAGCGATCGTGGAAGCTCGGGCGAAGCAGTCGTGGAAGCTCGGGCAAAGCGGTCGTGGAAGCTCGGGCGACTTCGTTGTGTGAAACGAAGTTCGTTGTATGAATCATGAAATGAAGTTCGTTGTGTGCAGTGTTCTCTGTGCGAGGCGTTCTTTATGCGAGGCACCACTGTACTCAAATGCAGCCTACCACAACAAATTTGAATTTAGAACTGGAAAACTGGGGAGGCATTGCCCTGAAGCACCAGACAGCTGGCTGAGAGGAGGCTCTGCCATCTGGGAAGGAGAGAGAAGGCACGCTGAACCTCAGGAACTGTGAAGGTACGAAGAACTGTGCCCACGAAAAGGCACTGGCTTAATCCCGGTGCGCAAAGAGGCCAGGCCGGGCCGAGTGAGTTTGCTACTGGCTTACTCCCAGCACTCGGAGAGGGCAGACAGTTAACGCGCGGCTGGCTTTCTTGTTCGAGAGGAAAACAGAATCACCCTATTGCTCTGATAGACAGCCCCAGTCAGGGAGAGGCCAGAATGGGCAGAGATCTCTCGGAGGTGTGTGAAGCCAGAGGCCATTACTGCGGGACTTGGGGAGGAGCCACTTGGGGAGGAGCTGATGGGAAAACAAAGCTTGTCTGCACCACCCCAAGACTCTGCCCCATCCAAGCTGAGCACAGAAGCTCTCCCAGAGGCTGGCTTTCTCTAAGGAGGGATTGGCAGGAATCTAAAGCTTCTCTGCGCCTTTACAAAAGAGGTGCGAGAGCCTGCAACCAATCTGGTGAGACTCACCACAAACAGGACTTTTCTAAGGCGAGACTGACAGGGAACCAAAGATTGCCTATACCACCCCAGGGCTCCACCCATCCAAGCGGAGTACAGAAGCCTTCCTGAGACACTGCTGATCCTCACAGCCAATTGGCTTGGAGATCAATGCTTCCCAGTGATACCAACAATAAGCAAGGCTTAACAACAAGACTGCACACACAGCCCACAAAGGGCTACACCAAGACTGTCCACTGCAGGTAACTGGGAAAGTTGTGCTACTGGGCTCTACCAGAACACCTAGCACACAAAACTAATCCATCAAATCAAAGAAACAACTAAAATGCAGACAAGGCACAGGACACAAAGGAAGGAGATGGAGGAAAAGAAAAGAATAGACATTGAGTTCAAAACCACTGTTATAAGGCTTTTCAATAATATCGTAAAAAAGGCAGATAAAATAAATGAGACCTATGAGGATATGAAAAGGGATCAACTAGAAATACAGAAAACATTGTCTGAAATAAAAAACATTACACAGGGTCCTAAAAACAGACTGGAAGATCACAAGAATCAAGACAAAGAGTTAGAACACAAAGAGCCAGAGGACACTCCTCTGCAGAAGCAAGAAGAGAATAGAATTCAGAAAGTTGAAGATAGTGTAAGAAACCTCTGGAACAATTTCAAGTGAACCAACATCAGAATTATGGGGGTCCCAGAAGAAGAGAGAGAGCAAAATACAGAAAGAATACTGGAAGGAATAGTGAAAGAAAACTTCCCCCATCTGGGGAAAGAAATAGACTTACAAGTCCAAGAAGTCTGCAGAACCCCAAACAAAAGGAATCCAAAGAGGACCACACCAAAACACATCATAATTAAAATCCCAAGAGCAAAAGACAAAGAGAAAATATTAAAAGCAGCAAGAGAAAAGCAGGTAGTTACCTATAAAGGAGCAGCCATATGATTGTCAGCTGATTTCTCAATAGAATCCATGCAGGCCAGATGGGAATGGCAAGAAATATTCAAGGTGATGACTAGCAAGAACCTACAGCCAAAAATACTCTACCCAGCAAAGCTATCACTCAGAATCTAAGGCCAGATAAAGAGCTTCACAAAAAAAAAAAAGCTAAAGGAGTTCACTGCCGCCAAACCAGAATTATATGAATTGCTGAAGGGGGTTATTTAGGAAGAGGAAGAAAATAAAGATAAAAATTATGAACAACAAATATTTAACTATCAACAAGTGAAACTAAAAACCAAGGGAATTTAAAAAATCTGATGAACAATATTAACTGGTGAATATAATAGAATCAGAGGTATGGAAGGGGAGTGGACTGACGATTCTCAAGGAAAAGGGGAGTGGGGGTGCGGGAAGAGACTGAACAAAAACTGTGCACCTATGGATGAGGACAATGGGGGATGGGGAAAGGACAGAGGGTGGGGTGGGAACCTGGTGGAGGGGCGCAATTGGGGGGGGGGAAGAGGAACACATTTGTAATAATCTGAACAATAAAGATTTATTTTAAAAAATAATAATAAAATAAAATAAAAATAAAAATAAAAAATAAAAACTCATAGACACAGAGGAATATGGTGCTAACCAGAAGGAAAAAAGATGTATTGCACAATTGTACCCATGAAACCTGTATAATTTTCTTAACCAATGCCATCCCAATAAATTCAATAAAACATTTTTAAAAGCATTTTTAGTTAAAATATAGAGTGAATTAAGCAAAAGTAAACAAAAATAACCTGACACATGAAGGAAAGAAAGAAAAAAACTATAATTAAGAAAACTGGAAACATATTTTATTATGTAAGAAGTATATGGTTTACCATAAAAATGTAATTTAGACCATGATACTAATTTTGATCCAAAATCATTAGCTAGTTTGCAAGAAAAAGTTAGCTGAAATGTTTGAAAAGTGGATTTGCAACCGACATTTAACTTAGATGGAGTGAAGATTGAATGCTCAAGTAGAGGATGAATCTTCCTCTCCTATAGTATTCACCATTTAAAGACATTATATCCAAAGAATCCTGAAACACCAATCAGAAAGAATATATACACCCATATATTCATAGCAGCACTATTTTCAATAGCTAAGATTTGGAAACAGCCCAAGTGCCCATCAATAGATGAGTGGATTAAAATGATGTGGTACATTTATACATTGGGATAGTGCACAGCAGTAAAAAAGAAAGACCTCTTACCCATTTGAGACAGATTGGGGAAATAAGCAAATATTCTTTCTTTTTATATAATTATGCTAAGTGAAATAAGCCAGTCAGAGAAGGACAAGTATTACATCATCTCATTCATATGTGGAATCTAATGAACAAAATAAACTGAAGAACAAAATAGATCCAGAGACATAGAAGACAAAGAACAGACTGATGAATATCAAAGGAAAAGGGAGAGAAGGGTGGGAAGATACTAACTGAATAACTTATCTAGATATGTGCATAACCCATGAACATAGACCACATGTGTCAAACACAAGGCCCGCGGGCCAAATCCGTCCCGCCAGGCCTTGCAATGTGGCCCGCACTGCGCTGTCATCACTGCACTCCGCTGCGTTTCCATCACAATGACAGTTTATGACTGTTCAGTAAACCATTCGGCCCGCGATTTAGGCTGGATTTTAGATTTTGGCCCCTTCCCTGATTGAGTTCAACACCCCTAACATAGACAATAGTGAGTGAAGGCCTGGAAGAGGGATAAGTGCCACATGGAGGTGATCAATGGGGAAAGGGAGACATCTGTATTATTTTCAACAATAAAGAGAAATTTTAAAAAATGAAGACATTCAGAAGCATTTTTAACACATTTTGCATTGTCAGATAATCCAAATTTTGAATTTTTTAATATGTTTTATTTTAAAAAATCAAGAATGTCAATGTTTAAGAAACACTAACAGGAAAAAAATTATAATTTCAAACTCTTTAGACTTATACTTTAAAATATCTTCTGCAGAGAATTCACCCAATATAAACTGCTATGGTGCATTGTTTATATTCTGTTTAGACATGTTAAATATTTGTTTTAAAATTATCTATTTAAATTTACTTTCTTTTACATGATGTTTATGAACAAAACTTGGTCTTTGATGTATAAAATGCATTTTTAGATTTGAAAGCCTGGTTTATGATGTATTTTTTATTGGTTCAATAATATTCATTATTAAAAACTAAGACAAAAGGACCATTAGGACCAAATGACCAGAAAGACTGGTCAACCAATAGCTATGATGCACACTGACCACCAGGGGGGCAGACGCTCAACACATAAGTTGCTCCCTGGCAGTCAGTGCACTTCCACAGCCAACTCTCATGGCTGGCCAACCTCCCGTAGTCCCTCCCCATAGCTGTCTGCAGTCCCTCCCTCAGCTGGCCTCTCACCCATCGTCAGTGGACAAACTCCCTTGGTCCCTTCCACACACACCCTCCACTGGCTTCAGGGCAAATCAAGGGACCCCACCTGTGTATGAATTCATGAAAAGGACCTCTAGTATTATAATAAAAAGCAATATTACACATAAAATAAAATAAAAGTTATTCTGAAAAGTTGCAAATCAGAAATATTTAAGCAAAAAAGTTAGTCAATTTTAGAAATAATTTTAAAAAGCAAGCACTTATACTGCCGCATAACAACTAAAAAAATTCAAAGCAAAGAAACTTTTCAAAAAGGCATTCTTATATACAGAGCTAAAAGTTTATTTTCTAGCATTTCAGCCATTCATGTGTAAAATAATTTTCTTAAAGTGCTTCAAATATTGAAAATAGATGAATATATTTCACGAAATAAGGTTCTCTCTTTATCATTTCCCCCCTTCCTCTGAGGGAGGTGTTGTAGGACTACAAGAGTGTTTTCCAGTTCAGCTTGAATATCATGCATTGAAATGAGCAGATCTGAATTAATGAGGTCATGAGGTCTAAGTAAAATATAAGTTTTTCTATGAATTTAAAACTGTATATGTAAATTTTTCCTCTTAACACACATTTGCTGGCATAAGCTTGTAAAATCTAGATGGTTGTGTTTTTTTTTTAAACAGACCTTATTTTTTTGGAGCAGTTTTAGGTTCACAGAAAAATTGAGTATAAGTTACAAAGGTTTTCCCTATGCCCCCGTTACCCACTTTTCCCACCCAGCCTGCCTTACTGTCAATGTCCTACACCAGAGTGGAACATTTGTTTCAACTGACGAATCTACGTGATGTGTAATTATCATAAAAGTCCATAGTTTACATTAAAGTTCACTCTTGGTGTGGTACATTCTATGGGTTTTGGCAAAAGTGTAATGACATGTATCCTCCATTATAGCATCATGCAAACAGGTTTTACTGCCCTAAAAATCCTCTGTGCTATGTCTACTCTTATCTCCCTCCAACTAATCCCTGGCAACCAATACTTTTTATATTGTTTCTGTAGTTCCACTTTTTCCAGAATGTCACCTAGTTGGAATCACATAGCATGTAGCCTTTTCAGATTGGTTTATTTCTACTTAATAATATGCATTTGAGGTTTTTCTGTGTCTTTTCATTGCTTGATAGTTCATGTCTTTGAGCACTGAATAATATTCTAATTTCTGATGTACAATAATAGTTCATTTATCCATTTTTCTGCTGAAAGACATCTTTGTAGTTATGAATAAAGCTGTTACAAACATTCATGTGCAGATTTTCTTGTAGATATAAATGTACAACTCATTTGTATAAAATTAAGGAGCATGGTTGCTGGGTCTTATGGCAAGACTATGTCTAGTTTTGTAAGAAACTGCCAAAAGTTTTCAAATGTGGCTGTACTATTTTACATTCCTACCAGCCATGCATGAGAATTGCTGTTGCTCCACATCCTTACCAGCATTTTGTCAGTGTTTTGGAGTTTGGTCATTCTTGTAGGTATGTAATAATATCTCATTGTTCTAATTTGCATTTCTCTGATAAAATATGTAGAGCATCTTTCCATTTGCTTATTTGCCAGAAGTATACTAGTATTTTCATTGTTGAGGTCTTTTGCCCATTTTTTAAAAATATGTTTTTATTTTTAAATAAAAAAATAAGAGAGGAAGGAAGAGGGAGAGAGAGAGGATCAGAGAGGAGAGAATAATCAATCAGCTGCCTCCTACATGCCATCTACTGGGGATCAAGCCTAAAAGCCTCGCATGTGCACTGACCGGATTTGAAGCTGTGACCTCCCAGTGCATGGGATGATGTTCAACCAGATGAGCCACACCAGCCAGGACTCTTTTGTCCACTTTTTAAATTGAGCTGTTCATTTTCTTGTTTCAGAGTTTGGATATTTGGATAGCAGTCCTTTATTAGATCTGTCTTTTGCAAATAGTTTCTCCCTGGTTGTCAACCCTTCATTTTTAACAGAAACAAAGCTGCATAAACTGACGTTCGCTCTCTGTAGACAGTTCATTCTAGCTCTGGGCATTACATATGTTACATGTCACAGCATCTAACTCCTTAACCTATTCCAAACACAAATCTATGTGCATTATGAGGACCACAGTTATTATTGTGGCAATTCCTTTATGTTTTACAAGTTCTATTTGTTAATGTTCTTAACAGTGGCCTGTGGAAGTTCTAGGGCCATTAATAAGTTCTCATTTGAGCATTAAGTGAAGATCTTTCTCTAGGTGGGGATTGGAATTGTCAATAGGTTAAAAAAAACATGTGACCCGTTCTTTAGTGAAACTAATGGATTGTTAAACTAGGTAATCTGCACTAAATTTCTAAATATCTACTGAAAAACAAATCCTGTAATATTTACTATGGGCATGTCAAAATGTGCCACAGAAACTGTCGCTCATTTGACACTATCCCCTATTCAAAGACCCAAAGGCAGGTTTTGTTTTTTATTTATTTATTTTTTATTTCAGAGAGGAAGGGAGAGAAAGAAAGAGAGATTGAAACATCAGCAATGAGAGATAATCATTGACCAACCATTTCTTCCACGGCCCTCTTCCTCCCTGTGCCCCTGAACCAGAATCAAACCCAGGACCCTCCAGTCTGCAGGATGATGCTCTATCCACTGAGCCAAACCAGTGAGGACAGTATTTTTTATTAAAGTCTTTGTGTCTTGGCCAGGAAAGAAAAAATCTCTTCAGCATAGTACCCCAGGAAGTGTCTATCAGGAGTGAAGACAGCATGACAAAAATAACATCTGTCATTTTTGCTTGGCCCTCAAAATTTCTATGCTCTCTTTAATTAAAATCCTTTTTCACCTTATAAACCTATACAAGCAAAAGGGGGCAGTTACTATAAAATTAGATTTAGATTTAATAACAAAATTAGATTTAGATTTAATAACCATTTAATAACAAAAATTATCATCCATATAGCATTTATTTATTTATGAAAAAAATCAAACACTTACTCTGTCATTGACACTACTGTAGACATTGGGTTCTGATAATGAACAAATACCTAAAAATGTACACATTTCATGGAGTTTACATTCAAATTGGAGAGACAGCAAATGCAGTGAATAAATTAAATATCAATATGCTATAGAGAAGCAAATTCTAAAATAACAAGAAATAATGAAAGGAAAGGAGGATAGTGTGTGTGTGGTGGGGGGTGGGGGGGAGGGGAGAGGGGGAATAAAAATCTTAGAGTGACCAAGTAAATTACTTGGAGAAAAGAGGTCTTTACTCCAAATGTGTGGGATGAACATTTTTTTAAAGGCAGACAGGAAAAATAAGTGCCAAAGCCCTATTGTCTGTTGTCTGGGATATTCAAGGTACACTAAAGAGAGCAGTGTGATTGGAGAAGAGTAAACAAGAAAATGGCTTGAAATATAGGATGTAGCATTTTGAATTTCCTGCATGCCTTATATAATAATTGTATTGATTTTTTTCAATAGTCTTTCAGCACAATAGATATTAATACATTCTTTTACACAGGTAAAGACAGAATCAAAAAGTTATATGATTTACCTAATGTCTACTCTTTAGTAAATTGCGCCATTCTCCCTGAGATCCAGTTTTCTGAATTTCAAATACATCACAAATTCTGTTAATTAAAGAAATAGCTAATGTTTGAAATGCAAACGATCCTGCCACAGAGTATCCTTGGCACCTGACGCAAAACAGCGTGCAGACCATGTCTTGCCAGTAAAATCACTATTTCAGCAGCTTAAATCAAGCTGGGTATCTTATCTGTGGTTTGTTCATCCATGACAATGCTCTGCTTGATATGTATTTCAATGTACTAGAGGCAAAATTTTACTTGCGTTCACAAGATATTGCTAACCATACATTTAAAAATGGAATGTATGCTTGTCAGATTGTAGATGTCCTTTCTCTAAGGTAGGGGTGTCGAACTCAATCAGAGAAGGGGCCAAAATCTAAAATCCAGCCTAAATCGCGGGCCAAATGGTTTACTGAACAGTCATAAACTGTCATTGTGATGGAAACGCAGCGGAGTGCAGTGATGACAGCGCGGTGCGGGCCACATTGCAAGGCCTGGCGGGACAGATTTGGCCCGCGGGCCTTGTGTTTGACACATGTGCTCTAAGGGATCTTTGAATCAAGGAGAGTCACCATTACAAAAGTAATCATTGGAATTTACTGTTTAGGTATCATCTTTTATTTTTGTCTTTCTTAATAATTGAACATAAAGCAGATGAGCTGATGTCCCAGGCATACCTCATTTGAAGGTATCATTTCACAGCTATTTTTTACATTTAATTATTTACAAATTTGTTTCAACTCAATTAGATAGTTAATCCTTATTTTCTCTTCAACAGAATCAATAATTTTAATTTTCTACTTATTTAAACAAAGTAGCTGTGTATCCTTCTTTAGGATTTCCATTCTGGAATTGGCAGGGCTGACCAGCAACCCCTGAGTGACAGAGGCACAGGTTACAGAGGCACAGTTTGGGGAGGGCTCAGGGGCTCCTGGCTCTAGTAGCCAGAGCAGCCTTGAATACCTGCCTTGTTAGCCTCTTATAGCAGTTTTTACCAAGATACAATCCTTGGTGTGAGTAATCTTGGGAGGACACACGTGTTTACATTGTCCTCTAGGCAAGGGCATCCAGGGATTGAGCATAAGGACTCCAGTAAACACCCGGGGATCTGCACATGCACAGACTTGTTTGGAAAGGTCAAGGAACAATTAGGGGCTTTGCCTTCAACACTCCCCTAAGTCTTCCGTAAGTCAAAATTCTAGTAATCAGGGCAGGCAGCCTTCCACACACTTCCCTTTTATCAAAATGTCCACCTTACAACTTTCCAACCAAGTCAGGTGTGCTCCCCAACCAGGAATAATTACCCACAGATAAACATATAAATGCCAGTAACTATGAATCTTAGAAAATGCTTCAGTGCAGTCCCCTATGGAGAAGCACCTATAAAAGTTCATCTGTAGTTTATATGCACCCCTATGTTCATAGCAGCACAATCTACAATAGCCAGAATTTGGAAACAGCCTAGGTGCCCGTCAGCAGATGATTGGATCAAAAACTATGGTACATCTATACAATGGAATACTATGCTGCCTTAAAAAAGAAGGAATTCTCATCATTTGCAGCAACCTGGATGGAATTGGAGAACATCATGCTGAGTGAAATAAGCCAATCAATGAAAGAGAAACACCACATGACCTCACTCATTTGTGGATGATAAATAACATTATAAATTGATGAACCAAGAGACAGATATAGAGACAGTAAAGCAACAGGCAGACTGTCAAATTACAGTGGGGAGGGGAGGAAGATCTGGGGGAGAAAATAGATCAACCGAAGGACTTGTGTACATGCATATAAGTACAACCAATGGACATAAAACTCTGGGGAAGGAGGGTATGTATGGGAGGGAGGGAGGGAGGCAAAAAAAATCAATAAAATATATTAAATAAATAAATAAATAAAAATAAAAGTTCATCTGTAGCTGCAGTCTAGAGAAATCAGTGCTTGCTTTTCTTGATTCATGACCCATATTGCAAAAACAATGTTGATTTTCTCTGTCTACTTACTTAGTACATATAATGAATCTCTTAATTATTTGACACATGAATCTTTTGAGTAGTTATTTAGGATGACTACCTCTACCTTTGGGCTGCAACATGAAGCACCGACATTAAATATTCATAGTCTCAAAGCATATATCTAAGTGGCATCACTCAAAATATATTGCCCAATCATAATGAAAATATACCTAGGCTTTTTCAGTGATGAGCAAATGAAAAACAGATATAAGGTTCAGTTGTTTTATAAGCTTCAGCAAAGGGCAATAGATTATTAAAACAATTCCTACATTCTGAGTTTCAACTGTCTTTGAAAACAAAACACACACACACACACACACAAAAAAAATACTGCACCAACAACAACTACTTTGTTCTGCACACAAAACAAATCATAAACTTTGTTCTGCACACCATCCCAGAGCTTAAATATTTGATTTAGGTATGGAATAGTGAGAGAAAGTCTCAGCGTATTATTGCATAAAAGCAGCAAATTTATTGTCAGTCAATATGAATAATTCTAGGATTGCATCTACCTTGTTTTGATTATTTTTTTTTTTTTTTTTTACAAAATTTGGATCAAGAGTCATTGGGTAAAGTATTTTTTAAAGTAGATTATTTTTACATTAGATATTTAATTGTGAAATTGACAAAATTGTTTTTATTTTACAGTCTCACAGATATCATTCTGCACCATTTTTTTTTCAATATAAGATGTCAAGGAATAATATTGACAGTAGTTTTATTTGGTTTAATAAGACAATTAGACAATTTAGACATTTTGTTGACTGACCGTAATTTAGAATATAGGTAAGTTAATAAATAAAAAATAAACTTCTCATAATTCCATGAAATACATAATTATATCTTAGCTCTGAGTTTCTGTGATTTTATCCACCTGGGAGTTTCATTTGTCCTTGTCTGGCTTTCTTCAGTCATAGCTTAGAAGGTAGTTTTGTATGATATCTTAAAAAAAAATTCCTAGGATTGGGTTAGTTATCACTCTGTGTATTCCTTTAAGAAACTGTGGGCAAGCACACATCAAAGCAGACATCTGATTAAAAATTATTGATTTTCTGATTCAACCACCAGAGTTTTGTAACTGGTTTCTTATTCAATAAGAGTCCTATTCAAAAACAATCTTTAATATGTAGTAGGTTATTAAAGACATTTTTAACTAAATAACAAATAAAAAGCTATGCTATCTTGGCAGATGATTTGAAGTGAAACCCTATATAATAAAATCCTAATATGCAAATTGACCAAGCAATCAGCAGAACAACTGGTCACAGGAGTGATCACTATGACACACACTGACCATCAGGGGGTACACTGACCACCAGGGGGCAGATGCTCAACATGTCTGGAGAAAAAAGAGACTTGCAGTTGCCATTGTAGGGTGAGGATGGCCAGCAGGCAACACCAGGCTGCCAGCCAAGGTGGGTGCCAGTGGGGCACCCCCAATTGTCCTGCTTGCCAGGCCCCCCATAGGTGGCCCTGATCACTAGCCATGCCTAGGGATCCTACCCTCTATATTGGGAACAGTCTCTAGGTTTAAAAATTAAAACCTGGCAAGGCTGGTCTAACACTAAAAAAGCAGGATGATGCAGCACTGACATGCATGGACTCTGGCTTGCACATTTTGTAGTCAGCCCTGATTCTGACACGTATAACTGTGTGACAAAGTCAATTACTTAACTTCTCTCTGCTCCTGTTTTTCCACCCATAAGATGGGATAAATGGTACCACTGCCTCAGAAGGATCATGTTATGTACTACTTTATAATCAGACCAAAAAAATGTAGCTGCCCATACAACAGCAAGATGCCTTTCACCTGTATGAAAAGTATGCTCACTGGTGCACGCAGCATCCCGGATTGTGAGAGGGATGTCAGACTGCTGGTTTAGGCCCAACATCCCCAGAGGGGTACCAGATTGCAAGAGGATACAGGCCAGGCTGAGGGACCCCCACTCTGTGCTCAAATCTCATGCACCATGCCTCTAGTAAATAAATAAAATGCCTTTTATGGATTTGACACTATAAAATGTCATCAGTAATACACCATATTGCTTGGTACTTTGCAGCATACAAAAACATTGATGTAAAAATGGACCACATTTCTTAATTGTTTTTAAAATACAATTGAATGCATACATTTAAATGGATTTTTGTTTTCTTATTTAAAATAATTTAAAATAGTTTAAGAATGCAAATTATAATAATTCCTCTATACATCTTCCTAAATGGTAGAAATGCATGTTGATATTTATTTTTATCCAATTATAATTACATTAAATGTATGATTTATTATAGATTCATTTAAACACATGCTACATGACAGGCAATCTTCTTAAAGATCTATTATTTTTTTTCTGGCCAATGTAGCCCAGAGCATTATCCCAATATGCCAAGTTTGGGGTTGGATTTCCAGTAAAGGCACACAAGAATCAACCAATGAATGCATAAATAAGTGGAACAATAAATCTCTCTCTATATTTTTTCTCTCTTTCTCTCTCACCCTTCATTGCTCTCTCTCAAAATAAATCAATAAATAAAAAAATAAAAAGAATTTATTATATCTATAACTGCAACAATTGAATGAGATCCATTTATAATTAATGTTTTTATGCTTGTCATTTGTTAAAAATTTAAACTATCAATAGAATTTCTTATCATTATTAAACTTAACAATTAGTGGTCAGTAAGGCAAAATTCTAATCATATGATTGAGCTCCTGTGATTACTGTGACAATTGAGAATCAGACAAATTCAAAAGAAACTAAGGAAGATTCCTGATCAATCCTTTTATAAATATTTTCCTTGAGAACAGAGAATGTTCTATGTTCAGCCTTAAATTTATACCCTTATGATATTTCCCATCACAATGAAGATACTCAATTCATATTTGTTAAAATAATTAATAGCATTATTAATGTTACTGGAGGCTCGGTGCATGAAAATCGTTCATTCAGGGGGGATGTCCCTCAGCCCAGCCAGAACCCTCGCCAATCTGGGATCCCTTGGGGGATGTCAAACTGCTGGTTTAGGCCACATCCCCAGAAACATCCCTCTCACAATCCGGGACTGATGGCTCCCAACTGCTCACCTGCCTGCCTGCCTGATGGCCCCTAACCACTCCCCTGCCATCCTGATCAATGCCTAGCTGCTTTCCTGCCAGGGCAATTGCCCCCAACTTCCCTCCCCTGCTGGCCTGGTTGCATTCTGCTCAAATTATTCCCTCATATGTCAATCATGTTGGAACAAGTCCACATTTTCAAAACAGGCTTTAAGCTGAACTGACAGCAGTATGTCTTTACTTTCAGAAAAGTAATTTTGAACTCCTGTTATATCTCTTGAGCATATACTTTATTTGTCTTAGTAGACATATATTTGATATACTATATATTTAGTATATTATATATATACTTAGAGATACTTTATCTATCACTCATAATTATGCCTCTCATGGCCTTTAGACTTTTAGGTAGCTATGGAAGTTCCTTTATTTGAAGTTGCTTGCTCTTATTCCATGAGCCACAATACAATTTTCATCTATATTTAAAAATGCCCAGAATAATTACTTCACATAAGTATTTCTAAAAAGATAAATAAATGAAAATGACAATCCATATGTGCTATGGTAACTTTGATTCTTTAAGGATAATAATACTATAAAAAAGTAGAGAGCGACCCTTACCAACTCCCCCTCCCCCCGCAACATGGCAGGCGCCTGAACCTTCTCCCATTCTGAGGGAGGTCTCCTGCCCCCATGGCTGCTTTGCTTCTCATGCACAGCTCAAATTGGGACCCAGGTAACAGACAGAGACTTGGCTGACAGCAGCTGCCCTCTCACTGCAACAAGACTTGTTTGAGAGGTCTCATACCCATGGTGTGGGCAAGTGGGTTTTTAATATCCAAGTCCAGCCTAGTAGCAGGTATGCTCAGGCCCTTCTCAAGAAGGGAAATAATCAATTCCACTAATAAACACATGGTAAATAAGATTGTTGCTGGAGTGTTGAGTTTGACAGATGAATAGTAGCCAATTTCTCAGAGGAAATTAATGTGGCTAATGGAAATAAATGAATATTCTAGAAAAACTGATTGTACTGTTCAAAAAGCTGTTCCTAAAGTGTTAAGAAAAATTTTTATTGGCAGAGTGTCCCATGGTAAAATTGCACAACAAGTTATGAACCTAAAGTAGTCATAGTGTAGCGCAAATAATTTAAAATGTAAAAGCTATCAAGACTACACTATATAATTTCCAAAAGTCTCCTATTATTTAATGTAAAAAAAGGGGGGGTGACAGTAGAAGAATATCATGTAAGGAAATATATCCTGAGAATAATTTACATCTAAAAAATTTGTACTTTAGAAAATTAACCTTCATTCGAAATGTTAATAGCAAGATACCCATGAAAATACACACACGGTGACAAAACAAGCCAGGGGGAAATTATTTGGGGGGGTAGGGATGAAAAAGAATCCCAAATCAAATTTAAAGAAAATATCCCTTTATTAACTTTTGGTCAAGAATATGTTTGTATATTTTCAGAAAACAACTCCAAGACCATCTGGAATCCTGTAACAGAGAGGAATAGACAGAAGTGCTCCAGCCATGAAGACAGAAAAGACACAATTCAGAGATGGAAGATGCTGACGACACCTCACATACCAGCAGACAGCAGCTGCGTGTTGCTGAAGGATGCCCAGAACCAAACCAGAGACGTTCAGACCTGCATCACCACCATTTGTCCACCAACCAGATCTGAAATATCATGGCTGACATATACACATAAAGAACTATTTGACATTGAAATTGGGACTCAAAAGAATTGTTGGACCAGAAAGGAACTCACTACAGACTGATTCATTTGCCTCTCAGCATAATTATTATGGCTTATTGCAGTTTAGGTTCTTACAATGGTATTTCTTGGATCACATGATCTCACATATCTAGAGGAAATAATGAACAACATAAACAGATCCAGAGAAAGAGAAGCAGCGATCAGACTCTCAAACCTCAGAGGGAAAGTAAGGGAGAATGGGGGTAAGGGGAAGAGATCAACCAAAGGACTTGTGTCGATGCATATAGGCCTAGCCAGTGGCCATGGACAACAGGGCGGTGGGGGCACATGTAGGGAGGGGTTTGGGATGGGAATGGGGAGATAAGGACAATTATGTGAGACCATATCAATAAAATAAATTTTAAAAAGTAGAGAGCATCTAAATAAAATCATTATATAAATTCCCAAACTTTTTATTTTACATATTTAAGAACTCTTAATCAAAAGGTGTCTTTTGTATTCTTGGCTGGCCATAATTTGCTCATTCTTATTCTAAGGATATTTTTCAGTAGATCTTGTGCTTCTTTTATCCCAAATCATTCTCATTTGTGTCACTTTCTTAGGCTAAAAGCCTGTTAAAAACTAAAGATTCTTAACCTATGCATAAGATCAAGTTAAAGATCATTTTCTCTCCCAGGTCTTTGTTGATGAAGGTTTCTCAAGGAAATGTTTTCCTCCAACATGGTCGTCAACCTTCTTACAAATTGTAAATATCATCTCCCTTTATTTTCTTGGCACTGCTGACTTTTTTTTTTCTTCCTGAATTCAAAAAACAAGTGAGTATTATTGCTATAATTGAACTAATTATTTTGAGAGAGGAGTATGAGAAAGCAAAAAAATAAATACCGTATTTTCCAGCATATAAGACGACCCCCTAATTTTACAGTTAAAACATAGGTTTAGGCCTATATTCACTGTATAAGACTACCCCCCACTTCAAAGAAAAGACTTACTTTGCTGTCAAGATATGCAGGTAATTTTTGTGCAATTTTGGTCTTTTGCCCCCGATTTTCGGGTGACTTTTTTTTGTTTCAAAGGTCGTCTTATACGCCAGAAAATACAGTATCTTTAAAGATCTACAATGTACAAGGTGTGGGCTAACTGACTATATATTTTTGGCCAATCAATTTCCCCCAAAATTTCTCTAGGCAGGGATTTTTGTCTAATTTTTAATGTCGTATTTTAGAATAATGCTTTGTTACAGTATGGCAAAAGTCAGGTAGATTTAGTTCCTGAATAACTCACTTAGGTTCTCTTCTATCCTCTAACTGTGTCAGCTAAAAATATAATTTATATACTTATTATCTAGACGTTGTTTTTTTTAGAAAATTGATACAATTATAAAACATGAATGCTTACATTCTTTTTGGCATTAGGTTTAGTTAATTCATAAATCTTAATAAGTGAAGTCTACTAATAAATTATAGAAATTACTATATCTTCTTAAGTCAACAATGCTGGATTGTTTTATGAATTTTGAAACTCATCTTCACATTCGGAAGTGCATTAGTCAACAAAGCATCCACTTCTCAAGATACCTTAGGTTTGCAAGAAGTGTTCATTATTTACATTTCTAAGTGCTCAGCTTCTTTGAAAGTTCCTGACAAACCAGATAAGGCAGCTATTCCTCATGCAGGAGAGTTTGCAAGCATGGCTTTTGTTCTTTCAATTGCAAGAGATAAATGGAAAAAATGAAGAATTCTTAAAAGCTTTGTTGAGGTACAGGTTTTATTTGATAATCAGACAGCATCTTAGCTGAATAGAAAGAAACTGTACAGCACTTCATATTCTTTATGCAATGAAAATAGTTTTGCCTTCCTAATCTTGAAATGGCTAGTCAAATTAATTAAGGAATTCATAAAGTTAGTTAAGGAATTTATAAAGATTGAATTACATTAGCCCTTTCATTTTATCTCTTTTAAATTCTATTGTAATAAATAATTCTAACCATGCTGAACAATATTTTAGTGGTGATCACTATTGGTACTTATGTATGTTCTCATAGTTTATTCTTTTTCATGTTTGTTGGCTAGTTTATAGGGCATGTTTTTGTCAGTAATCATAAATTTATAGAGTGCTGGGGACGAGGCGATATATTTTGGTTTATGGAATGCCAGTATGGTATCACATGTTTATAGAAGCTCCATGTGCTATTGCATTGGCAGATATTACAATGGTGGTTGATGGCTTTTTCATTATCTGTATAGCAATAATCATCTCTTACTGCTTTGATTTCTCAATACAACAAAATGAATTTAACAGAAAACCATATGTAATATATGCACTTGCTCAACATGAATGTTTATTATATTTTGTAGCTTATAAGCAAGAATATTTATTAATTATATTCAGGAACTAAATATTATCATATAACACATTACTTTGGCAATATATCAAAAAGCCTGAACTTTATGTTTTTAAATATATTTATTAACAGAATATCTGTCTCTTGGTTCACAGAGAATCTGCTTTGATTAAATATTAAGTGAAAGAAACTGAGTAGCATGTAATTAACTTTTTTCAAATAAACCTAATTAGAAATAAAATAGCCACAAATTGATGCATATGAACATTGTAATTAAGAAAAAATAGCGCAGATAATCCTACAAAAGTGGCAGAGAGATTTATTCTTGATGAAATCATGGGCAGCTGTGGCTAATTTCAATTTCTGAGTCTAATAACAGAATAATAATTATATACAAAATATATTTTTTTATTTTTAGAATTTAAAAATCATTGCACAAATATGTACATTAAATGCTTAATGGTTCCAAAAATATATATAATGAAATTATTAATAATTTTATCTACTTGAGTAAGCATTCAAAATTATATTTATTAATAAAAAACAAAACAGATCAGAAAGTGGTTTTTCAAAACAACTAATATCATACCTAAGCTAATATCCACATTTTATACAATGAATACTTACAAATATTAATTCTCAGCTTTTTGACTCTGCAGTACTGATAGCCTTTGGCCAACTTGGAAATGTATATGAAGAGATAAAACATAAAGATCTATTCCCCCAGAACCTCTAAACTGAGGACCTTATTTTCTAAAGGTTTATTTTTGATAATTTAGGAAGAAAGTATAGGGAAGTAACTGTTTCACCTACAGAAACCTCCTGATTTTTATGCCAGAAGTAGTTTAGACTTTGCATTGCTGTCTGTATCTGTGACTTCATCCATTTCAGAGCTCCCTGAATCTGATCTGTAAATGTGTAAGGAACTTTCAAAGAAGCTGAGCACTTAGAAATGTAAATAACTGTAGGTAATATATTAAACATAATCCTTTTCTTACATATGCATATATCTAATGCTTTCTAGTAATTTTGCACTTCTAGATCAACCTGTAATATTTTCTCTGATTATTTTGTCTTTTATTGATAGTTTACACTTTTATATTACTATTATTATTAATATTTTATTGATTAAGGAAGAGAGAGATAGAAACATGAATGATGAGAGAGAATCATCCATCAGCTGCCTCCTGCAGGTCATACACCAGGGATTGGGCCCACAACCAGAGCATTGACCTGACTGGGGATTGTACAGACTGAGCCAAGCCAACTGGGCTATATTTTTATATTATTTACTAGAGGCCCAGTGCACGAATTTGTGCACAGGTGAGGTCCCTCGGCCTGGCAGGTGATCAAGGCATCTTGGGCCTGGCAAGCAAGGGGGAGGGGAGGGTCCGTGGGAGGTTGGCCAACCTTCTACCCCATCAGGGACAATCTATGGGTCGACCAGGGGGCGGGGCCACAGGAGTTTGGCTGTGGGAGTGCACTGACCATCACGGGGCAGCTCCTCATTGAGTGTCTCGCCCCTGGTGGTCAGTGCACATATTAGCAACTGGTCGACCAGTTGTTTTGGTTGTTCCATTGTGACGGTCTCTTAGGCTTTTATATATGAAGATTGTGGATTCATATATATTTAAATACATTGAATATTCAACTTAATTAGTGAGAAAATTGATTCAATTCAGATGGACTCTCTTAGCAAATAAAAAGAGGCCATAATACAAGAAAAATAGTACATATTGCACATGAGAGAAAGATCGCACCTGCTCTGGGCCTATTCCTAGCCATAAAGCATCTTTCCATAAACTAGGAAGAAGACTTCTCTTTCTGGATGGATGCAGCCCTACAGTTAGCTGACTTGGTGAATAGAAAGTACTCTGTCAGGAAAATTGTCCTGAAGGCATGACTTATAGTGCAGAGCACCAACTTCTTCTATTTCTTATATCCCCTTTTGCCTGGAATCTCTGTATAATACACAAATGGCATAAACTGCATGAACCTTCTGCTTGCAGCACTTCATTTATCCACTATCACAAAATAAATTTCTTTCTCAGAGACACCTCCCTCCCTGTCAAGCATAATCTAAAAGTATAGTCCGGCAATGATGTTATTTGATGTTATTAAATCACATAAACTTCAAAATACATTAGTTTATAGGGTTAAAATTTCTACCCAAATTCAAATTCTATACATGCCTTCCAGAGAGTTTCCTTTAAAATTGCAAGATAACTATGCTTCTCTTGGTAGTAGTACCTATGAATCTGTTTTTTTCAAAATACTGAACATTATGTTTTCAAATATTTGAACCCTCTTTGTGTGGAATCCGAGGGAAAATGCTGGAGCATAACATAGTGGAAACTAAGATTTTTGTCTCTAATTTGAAAAATTCCCCTTCTTCTGGGCCCTTCCCTTTTACTAATGAAAATTTTGACTCGTTTTTAACAAAACAAATTGAGAGAAAAAAATCCCCTAGATTTTGCCTCATGTTGGCCTATAAATCATTTCCAAAACCTAAGACATCTCCTATGTGTAGGCTTTAACTTACATGTTGTCCCGCTTGGAATTCCATAGCTTTCTATAATCCTCACTATTAATATAAACTCAATACATCCCTCTTATATTGTTAGCCTTTTCTCAGACTTCCAAAGAACTCGCAACACATTCTGTTCCTACTCTTCTAAGAATATGCTGCATCATTTGTCCTGACTCCATTGATACACTTTGAAATTTCCTTCTTTGTAGATGCCTTCTGCCAGAATGTAATATTAGTAGAACAACATTTATGGAGAACTTACAATGTAGAGGCTTTATGATAAATTATTTTCCATCTTTAACAACAAAAACAACCTCAACAATACAGGGTGAGTCAAAAGTAGGTTTATAGTTGTTTGAATTGAAAATAATACAATAATGATTAAATAATCCAAAAATAAACTCTGTATTTCACATACTCACAGCTATAAGCCTAGTTCTGCTCCATCCTGTAAATATCATTGTTTACTTTTATTCCTCTTCTCAGTAATGTTCTTGTTGAAAGAGAAATTAACTCTGCCCAAGTCCAGTTCCTTTCTACCCTCAGTACTACATGTAAAATCCACAAATGGCTAATGCTCATATCCAAAAGTCATATTTCATTCTATTTGCTTCAATTGTTTGGAAAATTAAAATAAAATTCCTCTTTTTTTTGCAATGATTGTCTTCATTATGTTTCAAGAGGCCAATCTCTCCCTCAGTCTTTTTATAATATGCCTTTACCACCTTACTCTCCAATAGACTACTATACTTTCCTTTGTCCACCAATAAGTCATTTGTGCATTAGGTTTTCTCTGAGACTTTCTTCTTTTCAAACTCTGTGTTGTTTCCTTGCACACTCTGAAAAGTGTCAATAGTTATGAAGCAGAGAAAACTCTGAATTCTTATTTGTACATTTCAAAAGGCAAAAATAATCATAGCTAATACAACACAGTAATCTTTACCTTCATGATTATATTTGAAATGTGTAATAAGAACCATTTAAAATTATACCACACATCTTATGCCTTTGAGACTATATATAGGAATAAAACTAACTTAGAAGGCTTAATAAAAGGATTGCATTTCTCTAATTTTTAATGAGTTCATGTCTTTCCTGTCAGTTCTACTGGCAGTAACTAATTTGAATTCCCATATTAAATACAGAGTGAGCATTCAAAAAGAAAATTCTTAGTATCTCAAATATTGGCCACTGACCCTTAGGCTCTCATTTATTGTCTGCTTCTGCAGATTACTGAATTGGCTAATTATCTACCAAACATTGTGTCAAGAATTCATTTCTGTTAAAAACTGATAATGTCCAAGTAGGAATAAAATATTTATCTACAACATGTATTTGTAGAATAAAATTGCCCTGTGTTGTGTTGTGTGTGTGTGTTTTCATAATAAACACACACACACACAAAATAATCCTAAAACAAACAGAAACAAAAAAACAAAAACCTCTTAGTGACAGTATGAGTTTCTTCTGTCCACAAGTGGCCTTGCTAATGACAGCATGGGTTTACAATCACCAAAGTGAATTGCATCTGTTGAAATAAAATGAGTTGGTTTGTGAATATAATACGTACATTAATTGAATGGATGGCATTTTCTAGATAAGAGTCAACATTTTTACTGTTTCTTTGCTTCTAGAAAAAGTAAAAAGTAAATTACCTTAAAACAATCCTGCAAAACACTGACATTAGCAAAAGACATGATTGCTTGGAAACGGGGTGACATGTATGTCAATGGCTTCATTATAAGTTTAATTAATGCTTGTATAAAGTTTGAAGTTCACTTATAGATGGCACTCTCACAAGTGTATCTGAAGCCTCTGAGAGTCAAAAGAACTGTCATACACTGCTGTCTGTGGCTTTTGTTGTCTTTTTTAACTACGCAGGGGTAAGAACATATGGTCTGTTATAGTTTATGCACTATAATAAGAAATACATGGGTGTGAGGAGGGGAGGAGACATTTGGAAAATTTGGTATTTTTTTATCAACATTAAGAACTGATACTATTGGAATATTTATTTCTAAATGCAATTTAAGGAGTATATATATTCTACATAGTAAGGGATTGATTGAAATACAGTTAAACAAAAGAACAAAGCAAAATAAATCAATAAGAAATAATACTGTTTTACTAATGAAGTCACAATATTCTCTTATTTTTGAGTGAAAAAGTCCAATATGTTTTACCTACACAGTTAATTCTTTCACTTTGTTACTTCAGATGAAGCTCATAGCATTAGTATTATTTCATAATATATATAACTAGTTAAATCTCCCACTTTATTTTAAGCCAGGCTTTGAGTCAGTAAGAGAGTAATATGCTGTGGTGTCATGCAATATGATATGACCTATAATAATAAAAGGGTAATATGCTAATTAGACCAGATATCCTTCTGGAGGTGGTTCTAGATGACCTGGCAAAGCCGGGGCTATGAGAGAAGCAGGGTCCTGGGCATCAAAGGGAAGCAGTGCTGGCCGCCAGGGGAAGGAAGGCCTACTCTTGCAGGAATTTCATGCATTGGGCCTCTAGTATAACATAACATAACATAACATAACATAATATTGATAATGTTATAACAACCATGATCCATCTTTTGGATTAATTATGGAATTCTATCTTAGAAGAAAAGAATATTAAATCTGTGTTGCATTGTTTGGAACAGAGGTATATGATTCAGTAAAAAAAGAAAGGTAAACAAAATTCAAGGCAATTTCAGGCATCCTATGATGAAAAACTATTGATATGATTAAATAAAAACAGGATTTATGACATGATCAAATTAAACAAACATAAAGGCATACATGTTATAATGTTTATGCATATTATCCTGAAATCCTGTATGTTTAATTTGAAAAAAAAATCAAATGTACACAGTGAACATGCACATACGAGGCTTTTGATTTATCCCCCATAACATCCACTATGGTACTTTTTGCTGAGCCTGAAACTATCCAGGATTCCACGGGGCACACAAAGTATGTATTGACTAAGTCAGTACAATAAGCTTGGCACCTAGATGTAAGCACTAATGCACATAGTAAGGCAGAAGTTCATAGAGAGGGGGGGGGGAAAAAGAAAAAACAGGGAATACAGTATTTGACATTATGTAGATTTAAATCTGATTTGGCTCACCAGTTACTAATTTTATGCTTTCTATATCTGTAATATTGGGACTAGAGGCCCGATGAATGAATGAAAATTCATGCACGAATGGGCCTTCGTTCCCCTGGCTGATGGGAAGGCCTTCACTCTGGCCAGAGCAGGCTTCCACTCCATCCCAGGGCTGCCTCTCTGCCTTCCCACACTGCCCAGAGGCCCTGAGCAGCTGGGATGGTGCAGAACGCCCACATCATCACCATGGCCATCCCTGGCCGCTCAGCACCTGCATACACAAATTAACCCCCAATTTTTATTGTGTTAATTTGCATACTCACTCCTGATTGGCTGGTGGGCATTGTGAAAGTAAGGTCAATTATTTAGCATGTTACTCTTTTATTAAATAGACTAGAGGCCCAGTGCATGAAATTCATGCCCAGGGGTGTGTCCCTCAGCCCAGCCTGCACCCTCTCCAATCTGGGACCCCTAGAGGGACCCCTATTCCGGACCTAAATGGGAAGTCAGACATCCCTTTCACAACCCAGGACTTCTGGCTCCCAAACTGCTTGCCTGACTGCCTTCCTGATTTCTCCTAACCACCTCTGCCTGCCAGCCTGATCACCCCATAAGCATTCCCCTGCCAGCCTGATTGCCCCTATCTGCCTTCCCCTGCAGGCCTGGTCGTCCCCAACTGTACTCCCCAGCAGGCCTGATCCTCCCCCAACTGCTCTCCTCTGTTTGTCTGGTCACCCCCAACTGTCCTCCCCTGTAGGCTTGATCACCTCCAACTAACCTCTCTTGCAGGCATGGTCCTTCCCAGATGCCTTCCCCTGCTGGCCATCTTGTGGTAGCCATCTTGTTTCCACATAGGGGCACCCATCTTGTGTGTTTGTCAATTGGCATATTACTCTTTTATTAGATAGGATAGAGGCCTGGTGCATAAGTGGTTGCCCTAAAGAGTGTCCTGGATCATGGTGGGTGTTCCCTTGGGGTGTAGGGTAGCCTGGGTGAGGGGCCTGTGGTGGTTTGCAGGCCTGCCACACCCCCAGCTACCCAAGCAGAGGCCATGGTATCTGGGATTTATTTATCTTCTATAATTAAAATGTTGTACCCTTGAACGAGGCCAGAGCAGGCCAGGCTGGGTGGGAAGCTTGGCTTTCTCCATCACCTGGGGCAACCTGCTCTCTCCAACTCCATGGCTGCCACTATTTTTGTTGGGATTATTTATCTTCAATAATTGAAACTTTGTAGCCTTGAGTGGAGGCTAGGGCCGGCCAGGGAGGGAAGCTTGGCTTCCTCCATTGCCAGGGAAACCCAAGACTCCTACTTGCTCCATGGCTGCAGCCATCTTGGTTGAGTTAATTTGCATACTCTATTGTAATTTCCTGGTGGGTGTAATGGAGTACAGTCAATTTGCATGTTTTTTTTATTAGTGTAGATTCTATTATCCATACAATTTTTAAATATCAAGTATAAAGTCCTACACAAGGTAGAAATTTAATATTTTAAAATATTAAATGCATTTGTCCAAATAAACTTGGAGCAATGACCATTCATTGTGGTGACTAATATGAGCTTTGTTCAGGGGAGGTATACCATAGTTCTAACAAAAATGGAAGGAAACACAAAAGTCTATCTTGGAAAAGCATTTCCAGATGTTGCCATCATTATACCAGCTTCCTTTAATGACTCCCAACCTGAATTCCAAAGATGTAAAAATATCATTAGTTTTAATGTGCTCAGAATCATCAATGAGCCTAGTAACACTAATATCCTTTATAGCTTGGTGCTTAAAAAATGTGTGCTATATTTGATATGCTACTATTGAAGAACATTTTAGGTCAAAACTACAGCTGGAGATATCCACACTAGTGTAGAAAAACATTGATAAATAAAGCTCCTTATTTCTCAAAATATAAAATGTGACATCTGTTAGAACAATAGGACTGTCCATCTTCTCTATATTGCCTGGGAATTTGCTAAACTCACTGTTTCTTATAGCATCTAATCCAGAATTTCTATTGAGTCCCTCCATGAAAGGATTTACTTTTAAATAATTATCCTTCTACCCTATCCACGCCTATGTAATTATCCCACTTTCTCTGGGTATCTACTAAACTATGCTTGCTTTGGTAGCAATTTCACTGAAGAAATACTATATTTCGCATTCCTCACATTCTAAATATAGGTTGCATGAAAATAACTTCATATAAAAGAATAAAATAGAGATTCATTTTCTCTTTGAATTAGCCAGTTATTTTCTAAGGCTAGCAATTAATAATGTTGAGAAATACGAAGTTTAATAAATTAAGTATCCATAAGAAAGTGCAATATATTGTACTCACAAAAATACACTGTTCCCCAAATTATTATATAGTGTGGACATCCTATATAATAAACTGGTAATATGCAAATTGACCTGCATGCCCTCACATCACAATACAGCCACCCCCATATTATCACAAGGTAGCCATCCCACATCCTAATAAGATGGCCACCACCATGTCATCACAACATGGCTGCCCCATGTCATCACAAGATGGCTGTCACAAAATGGCCTCCCACACATTGTCACAAGATGGCTGCCCCTACATTGTCACAAGATGGTCAGCAAGGGAAGGCATTTGGGGGCAATCAGACCTGCATTGGGGGGCAGTTAGTAATAATCAGGCCTGCAGGAGAGGGCAGTTGGGGGTTATTGGGCTGGCAGGGGAAAGTTAAGGTGACCAGATCATCCCACTTTTGGCGGGACAGTCCAGATTTTCAACAATTTTCCCCCCATCCCGCAGAGTTTTAAAAAAGTCCCAATTTTTGGAAAGAATCTTTCCAATCTTTGAATTAAAAACAATATCCCATTGGCCAGATGAATGTGTTTATTCACTTTCCTAAAATGTAAGTATCTTATCATCTGAAACTAAACTATCTTGCTACTAAGCAATCTAGGGCATTTTGTACACAACAGAATTTATTTTAATTGTTTTTTTGTAATCATCTTCACACATATTAATTTTCTCTGATTTCTTCTGCTTTACAACAATGCACAATTAACATGGGCTTGAGATAATGTTATTAATTAGTAATTTTAATCAAGTCCTTCAAATAATTGACTTTCCTTGACAAAAAATAATTATAGTAGAACATTGCCAAATTATTCTGGGACCTGGCAAATATTAGATGTAACTATCATTCTAGCATAGTTTACATCAGATCACAATAATGAAGGATAAAAATGGCTCTCAGCTAAAATTTTGTAGGCACTGAAAAATCTTAAGTGTTAAAGCTGTTCAAATCAGCACCATTGTGTTTTACCTGGGAGGCTTAATCAGCTAGTGTAAGGGTAAATTTGTCTCATTCTGGCCTGCAGCCTCTTATCTCTTGGTTTTCTGGCATGTACTGAATGTGTAGCTCAATTTGAAGTAGTTACCAATCTCTGGTTTATAGCACATAATATTGGAATAAAACTTTAGTTAAATTGATGGTATAGTACCATTAAATCTGAATACTTTTGGTATGCCTGTAAGATTGAGTCATCAAATAGTGTACTGTCCACAAATTTCTCACCTATAAAACCACTCTAGGGAATTCCAAGTTTACCATAACCTGGGCTGTGAATAGATGAGCCTGTTTTTAAAAAACATGTGTGTTCCCAATTCTATCAGATTACACAATGTAATGTATGCACATTTCATTTTTATTGAGCTCCAGAAAGCAGTCTTGCAAGGTGGTAGTAGGAATCCTTTCACTGTAGTTCACTGGGGAAAACCTAGACCACACTAACTCCTCGTCTCTAAAAAAAAATTTACTTCTTCGGAACTTTTGAAGTCCTGTACCTTCAGATAATACCCCATTTGGATTTTTTCTCCTTTACAAATCTTATTTCTTCACTCACTCTACACAGTTCTATCCCACCCCCCCTATTCTGTTACCCTGCTATCCTGTATAAAAGAGGTAATATGCAAATTGACTGACACTCCAACACACAAGATGTCCACCCCTATATGGTCAAAGATGGCCATACCCATGTGGACACAAGATGGCCATCATAAGATGGCCAGCAGGGGAGGGCAGTTGTGGGCGATCAGTCCAGCAAGAGAGGATAGTTGGGAGGCACCAGATCTGAAAGGGAGGGCATTTGGGGGAACAAAGCCTGCAGGGGAGGGCAGTTGGGGGCAATTGTGCTGGCAGGGCTGCAGTTAGGCATCGATCAGGCTGGCAGGGGAGTGCTTAGGGGCAATCAGGCAGGCAAGCGAGCTGTTGGGAGCCAGCAGTCAGACATCCCTCGAGGGATCCCAGAAAGAAAAGGGTGTAGGCTGGGCTGAGGGACACCCCCCCCCCCATGCACAAATTTTCTACACTGGGCCTTTAGTTAAAATAATATAAAAATAAAAACCAAATCCCAAACAAAATGTGCTAGGTATCATCAGAACTCAGCAATTTCCAAGATTCCTTCTTGGTCTTATAAATTATATGGGACTGGCCATCTTTCATGAATTTCTTCTTAACAGATTCTGTTCCAAGAAAAAAGAGGAAATAGTAAGTTTAGGTTCCAGAGGTGTAAAAAACAAGAAAACTCTTAGTTGCAGTTTGCCATTTTTCCCAAAACACTAAGTCAAATACAGTTATCACTATTAAGATATTTTTGGGATCAAGTTCTTTAATGCTTCACACACACACACACACACACACACACACACACAAAATGACTGATATTTCTTTTTAAGATTATACCTAATTTTAAAGTTATACCCTCCCCCCCAAAAAAAGCTATCACCCTTTCTACCAAGATCCCATTGAAGAATGGTGTCCTAATTGGCCCTCTCCAGTTACAAAATTTACCTTTGAATTTCAAGGTCAGGGAAAAGATCAGGGAAGTTCAGTTCATCACTAAAAATGAGAGGGGCATTAGTGATTGTGGGAAATGTTATTGGGATGAAAACTTGTCTTTATTTATAGGTGTCTGATATGTCAGTATTTTGCACTTACTAAAATAAAAAGAAATTCCCAACAACTAAAGTTCAGATTTTTTTTCAGATGAGTGATTTTTTTCATTTTCTTTGACTCTGTCTAGCTTATTTATTATATTGTGTTTTCATTTCTATCCTGCTGTGTGGAAGGACTCAAAACTAATAGACTTCCTCAAATGTATTTTCTCTGACTAGAGAGTAGACATAAGATTTTAGTTTACGCAAGAATTCTGTACTGTAAGATTTAAAAACAATAAAAATGTGATATAGGCAGTTTCTAAATGGGATATATTGAATTCAGTCATTGGATTCTATCCACACTAAGGATAAAGTCATTAACCAACTAACAGATTCCTTAAGTGAGATGAGGCTCATAAGCAGTTATAAGCTGTACAAGAGCATAATTAGTTGTGTTTTTAATTAAACTGTTTAATTTCTCCTAAGAATTATTTTCATTACATATATATTATTTTAAGCTGTTTCAATCTCCTGTGAATGCTAGTGAGTCAAGACTAAAATATTTTGTTTTCTAGAATTAAGCTCATCATAGTAAAAAAAAAACAAGAAGTACAAACATAGTAGGTTATTTTTAGTTAAAAACAAAAATATAAACATTTTAATATATATTCTAAGCTAAAAGTATAAATGTGTAACTATAATAATAATTCATATGCTTTTTGTCTATTTGTTTTTTATCATCATAGATGCATTATATACACATTGACTTCCATCTGCTAGCTTCCTTGTATGTTTCTGTGATAATAAGAATATATTCTGGAAGTAAACAATTAAATAAATGAATGGCAGATGGTGTGAATCAGAATTTTTCACTATGGAGTTGGAGATTTGGTCAAGGCACATGTCTGGCTTTCAGGCTCAATCCCAGTAAGAGGGTGTGCAAGAGGCAGCCAATCATGATTATCTCTCATTATTGATGTTTATCGCTTTACCACTCCCTTTCTCCATATTAAAAATAAATGCTTAATTCCTGTGTGTCTGGTTGGAATTTTTAGTATGAATGTGAAATTTTTCTTCTGATATAAGCAAGAATAAAAAAATAAAAAAAACTGTGAACTATAATTTAAAAAAAAACACAAATTGCACATTATCAAGAAATAAGACTCAAACAAATAATTAGACATATCTAGATGTAATTTTTCATAACTACTAGAGGCCTGGTGTACTGAATTAGTGCATGTGTGTTGGGGGAGGGGGGTCCCCTCAGCCTAGCCTGCAGCCTCTCCAATCCGGGATTCCTCGGGGGATGTCTGACTGCTGGGGATCAGGCCTAAACTGGCAGTCAGACATCCCTCTCACAATCCTGGATCGCTGGCTCCTAACTGCTCACCTGCCTGCCAGCCTGATCACCCCTAACTGCCTCCCGCTGCTGGCCTGGTTGCTCCTAACTGCTCCCCCCATGGCCTGCCTGGTCACCCTCAACTGTCCTCCCCCTACCAGTCTGGTCACCTCCAACTGTCTTCCCATGCTGGCCTAGTCACCCCTCACTGCCCCCACTGCCAGCCTAATTGCCACTAATTCCCCACCCCTGCTGGCCTAGTTACCCCAAACTGCCCCACTGGCCTGGTCACCTCTTACCACCCCCTCTGCCAGCCTGGTCACAGTTAGGGACAACCATGACTGCAGGGGAGGGCAGTTAGGGATGACAAGGACTGCCGGGGAGGGAAGTTAGGGTTGACCAGGCCATCAGGGGAGAGCAGTTGGAGGGGACCAGGCCTACAGTGGAGGTCCCAGATTAGAGAGGGTGCAGGCTGGGCTGAGGGACACCACCTGTGCACAAATTTTGTGCACCAGACCTCTAGTTGTATATAAGACACATTCACCTAATCCCAAAGTCTCCAAAAGTCTCATCCCATTACAGCAAAGTTCAAAATCTCAGGTTCATATTCAGATGGAATTCCTAAATGTAATATATCACTTGCAACTCCTGGAACACTATCTCACCATATTTTAACTCATGAAATTAAGGTTATGTACTTCCACCCCACCCAACATACGATGGTGGGACAGGAATAGTTTAATTGCTATAGACCTTTTGATTCAAAAAGCAAGAAATATCATTGGTACAAGGCAGTTCTAGCTTCCTATTAAGGTGAACTTCAATCAATCAGGAGAAATCCAGCTGGGCAAACTCCAGCCAGATCTTGATTTGGTTTCAAGGTTTGGCAATAATACCCTGTGACTTCCTGTTCTACCCTGTGGTCTATTGGTTTAGATCACTGAGTCATCCTTTTTCTTTTCTTTTTTTCTTTTTTTATCAAATAAGCTATCACATGTTTATATCTGAGTAGTTTTCTCAGCCTAGTTTATTTTTATTCATTTATTTACTTTAATAAAATTTTTTAATATTGATATAATGGCAGGTGTTCCCCTTTTCCCTACCCTTTTCCTACCTCCATCCACTTATTTTTCTGCTGGTAGAATGTTGAAGGTCTAACAGACTTCTTTCATTTTGAATTCTTTCTAATATATATAGCTTTCCTGATAATATATTGCATTATATCCTTATCTCTACTATATTCTATAATCTTTGCAAAAAATAAATTTATTTGGAGATGATACTGATGGAGGCATATTCTTAAACTCTTCCATCAAGAAGATGCACTCTAGAATTTTATATTCATTTTCATTTTTTTAGATTTGAGAGTACTTTTCTACATGCAATTAATAAGCAAATGTATAGAAGATAAAATGAATAAAGCCCATATATCAGCTATCAGCTTCAGTATTTTTATTTATAACACCTGTATATGATCCTTCATGGAGTATTTTTCCAAAAACATATTCTTTAACTTAGGTTTTACATGCTATCTTTAGAACCAAATGGAGAATATATGTACTTTACTATTCAGTTTTCCAGACCATATAGCTTAAATATAATGAGGAAGTTTATAATAGGACATTACATCACACTGTCAGAAATGAAAAATAACAGCTGACAGACTGATAGCCGAGAAAGAGAATGACAAATACCCTCAAAAACTCAACGAAGAAGTTGAGAAAATTTAGCATAGTGAGCTATCTTTATACTTACTTAGGTTTTAAGGATGTATTATATCAAAGGAGGTTGTAAAACTGACATTCTCAACAGTTATATAAAATTATAACAAATCTATTTTGAATATTGTCTTACATCATTATGAATTTTGCCCTTGCCTATTTTTTATCCTGGATCAGCTATTGCAATTGATCATTTGTAATCCAAAAGGTAAAAAATAAATAAATAAATAAATAATCACTTTATTAAAGGACATTATTCATTGATACTATGCATTCCATTAAATAATAATAATAGGAGAGTATGCATTCAATAGAGTACAGCATCCTTCTTTGCCTTAACTCCCATAAAGAAACATAATTGATTTATTAGGTATATTTAGACAAGTTTTCTAATGCAAGGGGTCTTACACACAGGCAGTTCACTAATTTTAGATTTATTATTTATATAATCCTATATAATAAAGAGGAAATATGCAAATTGACCCCCATGCCCTCACACAGGATGACTGCCTCCGTGTGGTCAAAGATGGCCACCAGAAGATGGCCTGCAGGGGAGGGTAGTTGTGGGCTATCAGTCCAATAGGGGAAAGCAGTGGGAGTGACCAGGCCTGCAGGGGAGGGCAGTTGGGGGAGATCAGGGAAGCAGTTAGGCATCAATCTGGCTGACAGGGCAGTGGGTAGGGGATGATCAGGCTGGCAGGCAGGTGAGTGGTCAAGAGCCAGCAGTCCTGGATTGTGAGAGAGATGTCTGAGATTGGAGAGAGTGCCGGCTGGGCTGAGGGACAACCTCCACCCCCGTGCACAAATTTCATGCACCAGGCCTCTAGTTAGATAGAAGAAGATTGTAACCGTGAAACTTGATCGTTATTTCTTAAGAATATATAAATTTGTCAGCCTATAGTAAAATATATTTATTCCTCAGATAATTCTCTATTTAATATATCTTTTTGGATATAATATATATCAATAGGAAGGTCTCTCCCATATATTTTATGATGGATCATGTTTAAAACCAATATAATTGCATCATCTTTGTAACTGCTATTAGTAGCTGGGAAGAACAAATCTATTATGTAAAAATCAAGAAGGTAATAAATATAAGATCATTGTATTGTATAAGAGGTGAAATTAACAGCAACTAACATATTGGTCTTGACTTGCTCGTGCCATAATTGAAACTATTACATATTTCCTTGTTAGACCCTGTAAAAGGGATTCATAAGACTAAATTAATAATTTAATAATAGTAACAAATGATGCATAAACTAACAACTACTTCCATTATAAGTGGTATGACTGAAACATAAAAAATATGGGACTTGTGGCTTGGAATGGAAGAATAAGGATCCAGAAATACAGTAAATACCTATTTTTTTCTTTTAATTTTCTTCATCCTTCTATTAGAATAACATGCTAAACATAATTAGCCCATGCAAATGCATAAGGTAGAAATAAAATTGCATTGCTACAGTTCTTCAATTCACTAAAAGCAATGTAGAAGGCAAAAGAGATTAGACAAATAATATTTTTTAATTTTTAAGTGTTTTTAACTATTACATTTCTATCAAGTTAAATCTCCTAAAGCAATACATCTTATTTAGTAATCTCTAGAATCCTATAGCAATTTGTTGGCATAGTTATGACTCCATATATGTTATATGGTATTGAATTGATGGAATACATTATAAAGCAAGTCTATTTTATTTATGCACTGCAAAAACAAAGATAAGAAGCATTTCTCATTATGTTGTTTATGACTTTTATAAAGTGGCCATTGTACTACATTTTTTTATAAGAATATAATGCTAAGAAAAATTTTGTGTCTACAGAAAAACAAAACAAATTAAAAACACAGTTAAAATATTAAAACATTGTTCTTTATAACAAAACTCAACATATTTTCTAGTTTGTTTTTAATATCTTGGCTTTTGTAAAACTGAAACAAAATAAAGCTTCTAACTTGATTTGCTATGACAGATTTTACCTGTTAAATAAATTATTTATATAATTATGACTCTATGCTTTATATTTATTAAATATATACATCTGTGTATTTTATGTTATTTTGCCTAATGTTTCATGAGCCAGAGAACCTTGATTTATACATATGTAATCTGTATTTCTATGGAAATATGAATCTTTTCATCAAACAACAAACATGTATTAGCTATCATAGCCATATTTTATATTCTTGGATTTTTACATTGCTTTAATAGCTTGTTCAATGACCCACAGCCATTCCTTAGTAGGCTTCTTTTTTTACTACTTGGCTCCTTTATCTTTATTTTAATATTTTCTTGTTTGTAGAAATACAATTTGAAGGTATTACTGTATACTGAAACATTTTAAGCATATTTTAAGAATCCAGTTATTTATTTATTCATTTAAGAAATATTCTATTTGTTCTAAAAAAATATAGTTCATTCCATATCTCACATGATACTTAAAAATTTACATCTTTATTGACCAAAAAAGATTTTGCTTTGAATTTGTTTAGATAAATTAGAGGCAACTTATCTTTTACTATATGTGTACAAGATAGCCATCCGAACTTGGATACACACACACACACACACACACACACACACACACACACAGAGTTTTATTTGCAGAAAATAGTGCAATTATTTAAATTTTAAGTAAGAAACTTCCCCTACTTTAAACAAATGTATTTTATAGAAAGTTTTTAAAACTAAAAATGCAATCACTTGATTGAAACCTATTACATTATCAATTTGATAGAAAATAGTTGATATATGAAATTTCAATTGACCCAATATAATATAAAATCTTTGCACAGCTAGATTTTGGCTTTCTTGCTGATAAGGGTTGCATAACTAGGACATTAAATAAAAATCTCCAGTTAATCTGAAATATTAAAGAGCTCAACTGTAATTAAGAAAGAAAACTCTTAAGCACTTAATCTTAAATAATGCCTTTATTCCAGCTGAGTGGTTCTTTTGTTCACACCCCTCCTGTGACCATTGAAATAGTTCTTAACCTTCTGTGCTTTATGTATTCGAGGATAGTTTCATCACAGCAATAAATTATTTGAACAAAAAGATTATTATTGTAGATATTTTATAAAATACAATTTTAATAGATTCATACTTTGAGATTAGAAAAAAATAAAGTCTGATTTTTTATTTGTAGCAACCATTTCTATACCTACCAAGACATTCACATACATAATCCAACAATGCATTGCTTCCTTCAAGGTGTGCTACTATATTTTAAAGAGAGCAATAAAGTAAATAAATCAATGCTAGAATTCATCCATTCCCAAATAAAATTGACAATAGGAGGCAATTCAACTTCAAGAATTTTGAGGAGGATGAACTTTGGGGAAATTCTCTTACTGAAGCATAAGCTTAGAAGTTTATCTGGTTTTTTTGTTTGTTTGTTTTTGTTTTTTTGTGATGGTGTTTTGTTCTGGACACCTCGTTCCTTGCAACTCCGGGGTTTTTGGTGTCAACATTAAGTGGACCACACAACACATCTGCCGTCTTGACATGTTTTGTTTGTTACATCTTACATTATGAGGAATTATTTTTGTACAAATTGTTTAAAAGTTATTTATGCAAGGTTTGAATGCATACCAGTGTTTTCATTGTTTTATGATTGCCAACTTTCCCTGGTTTCCTTAAGGTAGGAGAGAACTTACCCTGGACTTCATCGGCCCAAATAATCCATCTATACATGTGCCCAGACCTGGCAGAGCAGTCTGAGCCTTCCGGTTTAAAGCTGTTTACCTAGAAGCCAAGAGCCTGCTTTGGGCGTTAAGAAATTGCATGAGCATGTTGTGCATAAATGTAAAGTATAGTGGACGTAAGACACGTTGCCAAGGTTCCCCTGTATAGAATTCACCCTTTTCTCAAAAATTTTAAAATTGAACTTCAGCCTTTGCACTCAGGAGGGTTTGCTCCAGCATGAGCTCTTGGATTCTACATAGACCTAATTTATACGGCGAGTCAATAAGTAAATGACCCAACATAGCCTTTCTTTTCCTCTTCTTTCTCCTTTGAAGTGTGAGCAGAGTTCTCCTTTCAGGTTTATAACATGGCTGTTCCCCAGTTATAAAGATATGCATTCATAAGTGCCATTGTTGTTTGGTGGTGTTTTCCTAGACCTTCCCGACTCTATTCTCTGTTGAATTTGTATAAACAATTGCACAAAAAAAAAGAATTTTAAAATAAAGATTATTTTGGGTTTTGTTTAGCTCCCACAACTCAAATGTTCAGGGCAAGTGTGGATTATTCTATTTTTGTGACCAAAATCAATTACTTGATTCTATAATTTTGTTTCATACCCAGATTCTACACTGAGAGCTCACAAGTGGCAAATATTCTCTCTTCTGTTTGCAAGAATTTTGGGCCTCATAATCTCATAATATCATTTACATGTCTCATAATTAAGTGATGTAAAGTCTGTACAAGTGATTGAAAGCTATAAAAATAATTATAGATCATTGATTTTTTTTCTGCTTGTATTAATTTGGAAAAACCACACTCCCTTATTTCATAATTATGGTCCTACTTGAATTAACACATGATAAATATATAACATATATGCAAATAAGCTTCAGTATTACTATGACCATGCTTTCATAATGGTTATTAAAAACAGACCATGAATAGTCCTGGCCAGTTTGGTTCAGTGGATAAAACATCGGCCTGAGGACTGAAGGGTCCTGTGTTCAATTCTGGTCAAGGGCACATCCCTGAGTTGTGGGTTTGATCCCCAATAAGGGGCATGCAAGAGGCAGCCGATCAATCATTTTTTCTCATCGTTAATCTTTCCATCTCTCTGTCACTCTCCCTTTCTCTCTGAAATCAATAAAAATATATTTTTTAAAAATAAACCACAAATATATTTCCAATTTATATCCTATATAATAAAAGCCTAATATGCTAACTATCTAATCTTTCATTTGACCCTTTGACCAGCCGCTATGATGTGCACTGACCACCAGGGGACACACAGTCAACCAACCGGTCAACCAGTGACTGTGACGTGCACTGACCACCAGCGGGCAGATGCTCCGACCAGTTGGTTAGCTTGCTGCTGGGGTCCAGCTGATTAGGAAAATTATTGTATCAAGTTTTTCCATTAGAATTTTGGTAAGCTGGATTTATTTTAGTTAAATGGGATCATTACAGTGCTTTTTCTCTGCAATTTAGAAAGTGTACCCCTCTCTGTTTAGAGAAATAATCCCTCAAGATGAAATATTCCTCAAAGAAAAGTCATCCTAAATTTAGGCTTTTATTTTGATTAATTTCTTCTCATGTTAAGCACAGGTGATTCTAAGCTGGCACAAAAGTATTTATAAATGGAGGAAGCATTTTTCTCAGTCTGTTGAGATCTTGCTAACAGGTATATTCTTTGTTTGGCTCAAATAAATTCTTATTTTAAAAAAGTATTTGCAAGTGGAAAATTTTTAGTTGCTCTTTAGTCATTGTTCCTTTTTCACAGCACTTCTGATGGTAAAAGTATCTTTCATGGCCTGAGAATCAGGTGAGGAAACTCCTGGCACACCCAGAAACTTTGCTTGATGTGGGTTGTTGGATCTCTTGGGCCCAGAGTCAAGTCACAGTGCTGAATGCTATTGACATGAAGCAGCATAAGTGAGTCCAATTTAAAATATCTCTGTTTTCCCAATAGCCTTATTATCTTCAACCCTTACAACTCCAAAAATATATAAATTCACTGTCCTTAGTCAGAATTGCCTAAAATTATTCCCACAGCATTATATTAATATTTGTGAAGGGAAATTAGTCAGACATTGCTGCTTTCTTTACATCAGGATGGTTCTGCATCTAAATTAAAACCCTGAAACCTTCTTAAGACTTAAAGGTTTCCAATATTATATTCCATTATGTCACTAGCTTTATTTCCTACTGCCAATTCTTTCTCATTTACTTGAGCTGTATTGGCCAATTATTATGCAAAGTATATTCCATCTTAGGACACTTTCACTTATTCTCTCAGGCAAATTTGTCCATCAGTTGTTCACAAAAGTTGTTTCTTCACTTTAAGTGAAGTCTCATCAACCTGAAATGTCACTCCAGTTCTCCTTACCTTATTTTAATTTTATGCACATCACTCAACACTAGCCAACACTTTATATATGGGTATATTTATATATGAGTGTTTGCTACCATGTGCACGTATACATATATCATACATGTATATGTGTGTGAGTCTTTTCCTTTTATTCAAAGAGAATGTAAAATTCGCCTATGTACAATAATATTATCTATCCCTCCTGTTGGTCTTGTCCTTCACTTCATCCTTAATATACATAACAGTAACTAGACTGTAATTAGACTTTGATAAGTATTCTTTTAATAAATGAACTATAGATTGAATGGGTCTGTATCCATTAAATATTTCTCATAAGTTCTGAAAAGTGTTTAGCATCATCCTCAGCTTGATAAAATGATGTAGGTTGTTCAGTCTTGCTTATTTTCATAAACTCCTTGATTTCTGTTTGGTTGTTCTACTACCATTGTTTCAGTATTCTTCAGATACACTAAAATATCAATTAGTGTTAATAGCATTTCTATGACATGTGTAATTACATAGACCTTAAATATATCTATTACAGTATATTTAACTTTACATGATATATTTCATATTTGTGTTCAAATATTTTAATAATATAGAGACAAAATATAAAGGATAGAATAGCTTTTACTCTTAAAATTCTTTTAATTAATTCCTTCCATTTAAAAGGTGCCAAACAGACCCAGTTTTTCCTGTCCTAAACTTAGTATTCTCCCTCTGTGTTTGTGTGCATCCAAGGAATCTGTATATACATATATGTACATATGAAATGGAAAATTATGTTTAGTGTTGAGGGTAATAGAAGTACCATCACTGTTTTTGCAGGATACAAATTACATTTAATCATCATTGTACCATTTCCATAATTATATTTCTACTAAAGTTACACCACTGCTTTGTCGACTAAAAAATTCCATTGTTTAATCTGGAATAATCATTAAAAGAGAAAGAGAATGAGAGAGAGAGAGAGAGAGAGAGAGAGAGAGAGAGAGAGAGAGAGAGAGAGAATGCTAAATTCTGATTAGTCCTTTTCATGGCCTTTTTAATGAAAAACAAAAATATTACATTTTGAACTGTATATTATAGTTTTATTAATAAGACATATGTACAAATGTGAGTCTTTTGAATAATATTTAACATATAATAAATATAAAATAAATTAAAGGCAACAGGCTATACTTGATCATAAACATAACCTGCAAACTATTAAAGTATTTTTATGGTCAAATCAGATGCTATTTAAAGAACAGGAAATAATTTTTTTTTGTTACTGTAAAAGTTGTTTATTCCACATGTTATCTTCTTTGTTGGATGTTTGGGTTTCTGCTCTGCATTTGCTTTATGGGACATGATTGGCCTGACCTAGGCTCTTTGTTAAGTTACTGAGGTTAGATTTGCATTCTAAGAAAATGGAAGAGGACTAGATGAACCATACAAGGGTTTGCTCAGGAAATATTTCCTATCCCATAAACCAGACAGAGTTACAGAATCAAAGAACCTGGACTGCAATGAGGTCGAATAAAAAATGGCTTGGGTACAGATAGTAAATGCAGGATACCCTGTGGGACTTGTCTGAGTATGCACAGACCCACATGAGTCTACTGTCATTTCAAGATTGAAGACTTACAGGTGGCACTTGAGTGTACAGCATTTTCTAAGTAATGTTTCATTATATTCTGTAGAGTTTTATCAATCTAATTTGAAATAATTCCAAATATAAATGCAAATGCTATTTGGTTAACTAACCACATTATTAACTAGTGTTATCAATTATTATAATTGCTTTTGAAACAGTAAAATAAAATTAGTGAGAAGAAGAATAATGATAATAGTAAATGCTATGCTTCCTGTGTGATATTCACTATTCTGAATGTTTTATATTCAGTTTAATTTTTTTCATTTGCAAAGCAATCACACAGATGAGAAAAATTTTCATTTTTATAGACATAGAAGGTGTGACGTAGTGAGTTCAATACCTGCCTAGTAAGTGATGAAACTGTGTTCATATTCATGTTTATAGTTCTTGGAAACACACATTTTTCACAAATACACTGTAATTCTTTAAATAATAGATTTTATTTTTATTAAAATATACTCTCTGATAAAACAATGATTGACCTTTGCAACACAAACTGAGAATATAGTCTATTAAGATCTTAAAATTAGCTTAAATTATTCTAATATGTTATATTTATGAATTTTTAATTACCAGGGTGCTTCTTTAAATTGCTTTCATGTTCCGAATTGAGCATTTTTAATAGTTTTGTATATATATTCAAACTTAGTGCTTTGTTTTTTATTTTCTTTACTTGTTTTAAATTTCTTTAAAGTTTACTACTAATCAAAACTAAATATATTTTGGCTTGATATCTAGATTTAGCCACCTACCAATTGATATTCTAGCTATTTCAACATTTCTTAACCACCTTCTTAAAAATACTGAAAGATGAGTGTATCTTTTTAGGAATAACTCTCATCTTGTTTTCTAACAGTTACAATTTAATAAACATTTCTTCCATATGACCCAGAACCTTGAATCTGCTCCCTTTTTGCTTCAAATAATGTTGTCATTTCCTAAACCGTTATTGTTTTTTTCAAGGAAAACCAATGAAGAAAGTATGGATTCTTCCCACAGGCACTGAAATTCCCAACTTGGTTATCTCTACCGGCAATTGTAATTCTTAAGATAATTTGCTTAACCTTATTTCTGCCTTTTCAGGGTATCCCTGGAGCTGACAAAATATAAATTTTATTAAAGATATAATATTCTCTTTCTCACTTTTTTTCAGAGGTAAAGTTGTTTTTAGATCCCTTCTGGGTATAGAATTAAAATTGGAAAGAGTCAAATGTCAACACTACTATACAGTAGGGAATAACACACCTGAGCTATCAGACTGTCCATAGGTAAAGTGTAGAAAACAGTGCCTGTGTGATTCTTTTATGACATATTGTCTGAATTTTTAAAAATATTTTATATACTTCAGATAGGAAGGAAGAGGAAAAGAGAAGTAGAAACATCAATGATGAGAAAGAATCATTTATTGGCTGCCTCCTGCACAGCCCCAACTGGGAACTGAGCCAGGAACCCAGGCATGTGACCTGACCAGGAGTCAAACTGTGACCTCCTGGTTCATAGGTCAATGCTCAACCATTGAGACACACTGGCCAAGCTGCATTTTTTGATAGTCTTTTATCTAGGCAAGGGGATAAGTCTTATATCTAGACAAGAAAATAAGATTGACTTCATGTACCATGCTAATAGGTGTATACATTTCAACATTGTCTTTCTGACACTCAGAAGATTATTAACATGAAAATTAGGGCATTTTTTTCACATGTATATAAACTGGTGTCTAGGATTCTGTTCAAGGTGATTATCTTTTTTTTCAATTCACTTGAAAGCCTTTTTAATTATTTTAAATTTAGGTAAAATTGATATATAAGTTTATATTAGTTTTAGGTGTACAACATGTTATTTTGATGTTTGGATTCACTGAGAAGTAATGACAATAAATTAGCTACCCTCATCACCATACAAAGTTATGATTTTTTTTCCATCCTGTGTTGAGGACTTTTAAAATGTATCATCTTGCCAACTTTCAAATATGTAACGTGGTATGATCTATAGTGTCATGCTCTACATCCCATGTTCTACATTTCATGCACATTGTTTATTTATTTTACACTGTCATGTGCTACACAACGTTCCAGTCAACAGCGGGATCATGAGATTATCATGGAGGTGAAAAATTCCAATCACCTGGTGATATTTTACACTGTCATGTGCTACACAACGTTTCAGTCAACAGCGGGATCATGAGATTATCATGGAGCTGAAAAATTCCAATCACCTGGTGAAGCTGTAGCCCTCCTAATGTTGTAGTGCAATGCAGAAACAGCACTACACCACTATCAATGGCATAAAAGTATACATGCAGTTATGTATGATTTGTAATACCTTATAATAAGCAGCTATGTTACTGGTTTATGTATTTGCTATACTATGCTTTTCACCATTTTAGAGAAGACACTCATTTATTTAAAAAAAAAAAGAAACATTTGCTGTAAATGTAACACAGTATGCTGTGTTACACCAGCAGCATCCTCATACATCTCCTGTCTACTTGGTCTTCTTTTGATTTTGTGATTAAATCTCATGTTGTTTGGCACAGTAACATGTTTTATAGGCTTGTAGCCTGGGAACAATAGGCTGCATCATATAGCCCAGATGTGTAGTAGTCAATACCACCTATATCTGTGTAAGGATAGTACATGATGCTTGCACAATAACATGATCATCTAACAAGGCATTTCCCAGAAAGTATCCCCGCCATGAAGCAGAGCAGGGCATGTCTGGAAGTTTACCTCGTGACACCCTTCCCCCATTTCGCCTACCCTCAACATTCTTCCCTCCTGCCAAATTCCAATATGCTCTCTGTATCTGTGAGTTCTGTTTGTTTTGTTTTGTTACTGTGTCCGCAAATTGCTGACCACTGTCATGTACTACCCTTCACCTCTTGGCACACAATAGGCCACAAGTGACTAATCCTCACAGCTTCCAACTACATGGTAATAACATTCAGTCCACCAGTGACCGGCAAACTCATTAGTCAACAGAGCGGCAAAGCGCAGCTCACCAGCAGCATGTGGCTTGTGAGCCACAGTTTGCCAGAGTTGCCTAATAGTATATCATCATACAGACATTTATCCATGCAGTTCAAACTTAGGTTGTTCAAGGATCGACTGCATTTGTAAAAAGGAAATTCAAACACTCACAGAATGAAGGGTTAAGAAATCTTTATATTTTGGAAATAAAATATTTTAAAGTTAGATGATAAAAAAAGAAGCTTGATACAATTGTCACAATAAACATAAGCAAACAAAATAGAAAACCCAGGTGCCTTAAATGTTTGTGGAAGGTTTTAATATTTAGCTGCTCAAAGTATTAAATATTGGTAACATTGGCATTTTTTCTACAAAACTAGTTTTTCAGAGAGAATTTTGAAGTTTAAAAAAAAATCAATGAATTAAGGAATTTCACGTGCCTAGCCTTAAGGTTTGATAGTAGTGACAATAAAATCTCAGCCTCCAACTAAACAAAGTCTGGGGTCTTGTTGCAGGTAAATAAAGTAGCTATTATCCTCTGGATAGCTGCTTTGGTTGAATGGTTTTGTGCTTCATTTATCATAATAATGATGATAAGACTAATAAAAAGTTGGTACTGCTAATGGTGGTGATAAGAAAAGACAAGACATTTCTCTTGAGTAAATCTAGATATAATCAAATTCTAGAGTGGCTCATTGTTGCCAGGTAAGCTGTCCACTTTAAGCACAATGAAAGATAAAAGGAAAACAAACCCTTAATATGGAATATATTTAGAGAAAATGACTTGAGAGTCTGAAAATCTCTAGTTCCTTATCTACTTTTTTTACATTGAACCATTATTTTAAATATGTGATTTTTATCATTTAAGTTTTTTCTTGTGAAGCTGACAGTAAATATTTACTGATCACCTTGTGTTTATGTGCAAATGCAAAGGACTTTGCATAGAAGCAAAGACATCAGACATCATGGAGCAAGTAAATATTATCATGGGGATATTCTAACAACATAAATAAAGTGCTGGTTGAGTGCAAAGAATCACATGTTCAAACAGGAGCTGATATTTGAAGACTGAGTAGATTCACTAGATAGGCAACCTAAGAATATTCCAGTGAAGGAAACAGAAACACCAAGGCAGGTGTGAAAAAGAATGGTGTATGAGTGAACTGCAAACTAAAGGTTACATACGTGGAAGGTTGGGGTACAGGTTGGAAATGGTAACTCTTGGATAGATTACATTAAGTTCTAGTGGATGATGTGGAAGTAAGTTTCTTTTTTTAAAATTTTTTCTTTATTGATTGAGGTATTACATTTGTGTCCTTATCACCCCAATGCCCCCCACCTCCCCACCCATGCCCTCACCCCCCTGTGTCTGTGTCCATTGGTTAGGCTTACATGCATGCATACCTCCACCCTCCCCTACCTTCCCTCTGAGGTTTGATGGTTTGATCAATGCTTTTCTGTCTCTGGGTGTGTTTTTGTTCATCTGTTTATGTTGTTCATTATATTATCACATCATCTCACTCATTTATGGAATATAATGAACAATATAAGTCTCTTTTATTAAAAAATATATTTGTATTAATTTCAGAGAGGAAGGGAGAGGGAGAAAGAGATAAAAACATCAGTGATGAGTGAAAATCATAGGTCAGCTCCTTCCTGCACGTTTCCTACTGGGGATTGAGCCTGCAATCCAGGCATGTGCCCTGACAGAAATCAAAGCAGGACCTCCTGGTTCATAGGTTGACCCTCAACCATCTGAGCAATACCAGCCTGGCTGGAAATAAGTCTTAATACCAGAATTTTATATCCTGTAGTCTACAGAACACCTGCATCAGAGACCCCTAAGGGACTTGTTAAATTTTCAGAATCTAAGTGTGCCAGAGCTTTACTGCATCACAATCCCTCTGGGTGTAGTAAAGAAATCTGCACTTTAGTAAAGCCCTTGATCTATACCCAATAAACTTGGAGATCAATTTTCTATTGATAAAATGTAAGGTTAAATGATATAATGGTGAGTGACAAGAACATGTAAAAAATTTGTTATTGTTTATCGAGAAAAGGAGTTGAGAAAGAGATGATTTATTGGTGAGTCTAATGTGTGTGTCGTTAGAGTATTTTTTATTTGGCCTATATATCACAGTTTTGTGTCTAAGATATCTTCAAACAAGAGATTACCCTCCCACATCTACGTGCTTTCTGTGTGCTAGAATATGTTGTATTTTAGGAATGCTGGGTTAAATTGTTTTATTTACTTATTTTTTTAAAATCTCAGTTTAACAGAACCTACAGTCAAGCCTATATTGTTAAGTCTTCCATTTGAAACCACATGTATTGTAAATTGTTTCTTTATGAAATAAGCATAAAGAGAATTGAATTGACTTTAGCACTCCTTCAAATTGCTTTAAAAAAAAAAAGTAACTCTAAACAGATACATATGTTTATACTAGAGGCCTGGTGCACAAAATTCATGTACTCGGAGGGTTCCCTCAGCCTGGCCAGCACCCTCTTGCAGTCCAGGAGCCTTTGGGGGTTGTCAGATTGCTGGCTTAGATCCACTTTGTGGGAAGTGGCCTACGTAGGCAGTCGGACATCCTTAGCACTGCCGTGGAGATGGGAGGAATTCCTCCCTCCACCGCTGCTCTCACCAGCCATAAGCCCAACTCTGGGCTTCTGGCTGAGAGTCGCTTCCCCTGTGGGAGTGCATTGAACACCAAGGAGCAGCTCCTGCATTGCATATCTGCGCCTTGGTGGTCAGTGTGAGTCATAGTGACCAGTTGTTCTGCTGTCCAGTCGATTTGCATATTAGCCTTTTATTATATAGGACTATTACTACATATATGAAAATTAAAATGATGGAACTATATCCTACTATTATTTGAGGGTTGATAGAGCTTTCTTTTTGTAAAGAAAATGTTGTAGCCAACAAAAATGAAAGCATAGAAAATAACTTTCAATGCAGATAATTCTAAAATACGTATTATCATCTTGCTTAAGAATTTTAATATCTCCCATTACTTGTGACAGTGACCTTCAATTCTTTTAAAATCATAAAACTTTTCATGAATAATTTTGAACACAAACCTAGTGATTGTCTATTTTTATTTCTGTAATGTTCCATCCTATATAGTTCTATTATAAATGGTACACATATTTCAAAAATAGAAATGAAGAAATAAAGACAATAAGATCAATGTTTTAAAACAATGCTGGTAGTATTAATTTCTTAAGTTTATGTTAAATATTAAATAGGCCTTACATATTAAAAATCAGGGCAATTGATGGAATACGGTAATCACTTAATAAAAGTTACACCACATTATCATTGCTGCTATCAGTGTTGAAGTTCTTACTGTCTCAAATGTCTCTTTGGTGTAGTTGCATGACCTGGGGAATTTTATTTTTCATTCTCAAAATTTCTCAATCCTGGGCTTCTGATTCTGTGACCAAGTAATGGCTATTATAAAATAATTTCATACATTAAATACTATATTTAATGTAGAGTATAGTTTTATCCTAATGGATATATTTAATGTAAGTCAATGGCACAGATGAATAAGTATCAGATTGCTTTGGATATTCTGTGCTTATTTTGTTATCAAATACTTTGTATTCGAATGCAGTTTTCCTTAGCTCAGTACTTCATTTCAAAATATAAAAGGAAGTTCTGATTCTGTCAGGTTCACTATACATGAATTTAGGTCTTAAAGCCACAAAGTAGTTTAAGCTGCACCTGTCATTTTTCTTGTATTTAATGAAAGAAAGTTATGTTGTGTATACTTCTTTCCCTAAGGTTGCATTTAATGTCACTGATATTTAAAAAGTTTGTATTTGTTTGTTTGTTTTTTTAAAAAAGGCAGAGATATTTTTTTTTCTTCTTTGACAGTTTAACTTGTCTTTACTAAATAATAAAATAATGGTGAGATAAATATAATTTTTACAATAAATCTTTACATGTATAGACATGTCTATAATACTGCATAAGTATACAGTATAATTACTCAATATAGTTTTGTATTTCATTTATAAATTCATGTGCGTGCATTCCGAGAGAGCAGGTTAACATCGTATTATTTATATTTTATAGCAATATATGTGTGTGTATATAAGCATATATTCAGATATTGAGTTTGCACACCCTTTACTTACTTTAAAAAATATCAATTAATACTTGAAAAATAAGTAAAACAATTTATTTTTCTGATGATTAGTGATAAGATGAGTATCCATTCGTATGCCGATTGACCATCTGTATGTCCTCTTTGGAGAAGTGTCTATTCAGTTCACTTACCCATTTCTTAATTTGGATTGTTTGTTGGCTTTTGATGTTTAGTTTTATAAGTGCCTTTAAATTTTGGATATTAAGCCCTTATATTCTCCCATTCAGTAGGTTATCTTTTCATTTGTTGATGGTTTTCTTTGCTGTGCAAAATCTTTTCAGTGTGATACAGTCCCACTTGTTTATTTATTTACTTATTTTTGTTTCCTTTGCCTAAGGTGATATATCGGGGGGGGGGGGGGAAATAGCTAGGAGAAACATCTCAGATTTTGTTGCCTATGTTTTCTTCTAGAATTTTTAAGGTTTCTCCATTTAAGTCTTTAATCCATTTTGAGTTTATTTTTGTGTGCAGAGTAAGAAAGTGGTCTAGTTATTTATTTTATAAATATTTAATTATCTTATAAAATTTATTAAGACTTACAAAATATTTATTTTATAAACTTTTTATAAATATTTATACTAATTATTATATAAATAAGTAGAAAAAAGTTTGAAGCAAAAATATAATTTATTTCTGGGTTATTTTTCAGAAACCTTTGATTGTAATAGTCAACCTTTAAGTGTTATGAATAATGCTACTATAAACATTATTGTACAGGTCCTTTAATGTAAATGCCTTTGCAACCATTTATAACCATAATTAGAGTTGTTAATATGTTGTTTAGAATAGTTTTGCTTAATTTTCAGGAATGAGATCAATATATACTTTGTGCTTTGTAAGGTAACTGTTTCATTTTATTCAAGATAATGTTGAGTTCATTAACAGTAGGTATTCTCTGGAAGAGCACAAGTTTCCAACCATCTCTCTTGTCTTTTTACTCCCTTATTTGTTTCATGTGTGAATCTGTATCTCTTGTTAGTTGTTGTTTTTTATTTTTAGTTTTATGGTCCTTGCATACCTAGTAATTGTTGAATTAATGCTATATATTATTTATGAGGAGATATGAATTATTAGTATTTTATTTTCTTCAAAGAGGATTTGATGTCTTTATGGCTAGCAGTTACAGAATGGCAAACCTCAATTTTGTCCAGTTTTGTCATGTTTCAAGGCTATTCTTCACTATGATGAACTCAGACCCAGTGGAGAAATGGTTGATTTGATGGCTGAGGCAGTGAGAATAAATTGTGCCAGAAAGAAATGCAGTGCTTAAAAATATGATTTTATTTTATTCGCAGATCAACTCTATAAAAGTGTTTTTCCCATTAATGGAAACTGAGGGTCCAGTGCCTCCCCTAATGACTGGTTTAATCCCTGGTCTGATTTAAAATTTAGCTTTTTTCCTCCATCCATTTACTCATCCATTTATTCAATAACATTTTTTGAATATTTTTAGCTTGTTAGGAATGATATTGTACTTTGAAAATGTAGAAGGTTAGGCTGCTCTAGAGATATTTAGAGACAATTTATTCATTTTGAGATTTCTTACAACATATTACCATGAGTAATTCTGGCTTTGGACAGGACACAAGGCATCCATCATATCAGGATAGTAAAAAACAGAGTTAGATATTATCTGGAACGTTATGGGGCTATTTTATCTTGAGTTTTTACTGGGTAGGTGGTATTCTATTAGAGAATGCATGCTGAATCAAAGAAGTCTGTTATGTTTGATGTGGGTATCAATAAACCACCACACTGGAAGGTCTCACCCCTCAAAGCCTGGCTGGGAGACAAGGGGCAGGGCCTTGTCCCTGGGACCCCTCAGGTGGATCTGACCTGTTGGACTGCCTGAGGCGGTCAGGAGGTATGCACTAGGTGCCCCAGTCGGCATCCACTAGTAGTGGACCTTGTGCGAGCCTTGCCCACTGGGGGGCTGGGTTCCTGTGTCCGCGTGTAAAGAATTGCTGGCTTTGGTTGCCTCTGGGTAGGATAAAAAAAAAAAAATCACCACAAAAGGTTATTGTAATAAAAATACTTAGAAACATCGGACTTAAGTTAGCTATTTTTGTTTTTTGTTTTTAGAGATATAACTTAGATGTGTCTTATGGGCTTATGTTACCTATTAGTAAGCATTTAGATGATTTTAAAATATGTTGTTCAGCCTCTAAAAGGTTTTATGATGAATTCTATAGGAGGTTAAAAAGTGTACTTATATTTAGCTAGAAATAAGAGGTAAACTGGCAACACTTTAGGAATTAGTATATATTCTGTCAACTGTAGAATTCATTAAGCATTAAAAAATATATATATATATTGCTGAAACCGGTTTGACTCAGTGGATTAGAGCGTCGGCCTGCGGACTAAAGGGTCCTGGGTTTGATTCCGGTCAAGGGCATGTACCTTAGTTGCGGGCACATCCCAGTAGGGGTGTGCAAAAGGCAGCTGATCAATGATTCTCTCTCATCAATGTTTCTGGCTCTCTATCCCTCTCACTTCCTCTCTGTAAAAAATCAATAAAATATATTAAAATATATATATAATATATATTATATATATAGTACTGTTGAAATCACATTCTATCTGAAATAATTATAGACTCCAACAAAAGCAATTCGAATAACATCCAATTATGAACATTAAAATATCAGTTTACTATAATCACCAAAATTGTATCTTTATTTTATACTCTTTAAAGTTAACAGTGCCAGTTCAACATTGTTGAGGAAGTATTTCTAATAAACATAAATATTTCAACAGTTTAACTTATCAGAGATAATTTGTTCATTCCATGCATGTTTTATACTTTCTGAGGCAAGTTACTAGCCTGTGACTTCTGCTTTCCTGATGTCATACTTGTCTACACTCTGACTCACCCATTTACATATATTATAGGATCCAAACCCCAGACCAAAGATGACTGCACCATAAATGGACATTGTTCTAAGTCAGAAATATCAGATTTTTTTTTTTGTCAGGATTTGGAATTGGAAAAAATAATTAATTTTAATTGTTTAGATTTACTTGAATTAAGGATTTAGAATTTTTTATAGTTGTTCATAACAGCTTTACTTATAATTGTTGAAAACTGGAAGCAATCCAAATGTCCATTAATTACTGAGGAGAAAAACATTCTATGGAATATCCATGGGATGGAATGCTGCTCAGCAAAAAAAAAAGTTGAAACATTATATATGCAGCAAGAAGTTAAACAAACAAACAAAACAGAGCATACTGTATTTTTTTGTTATAGGTGGTTTACTTATTCTTTTAAAATTATATTTCACTTTTATTGTTAACATTATTATAGATGTCCCCCATTCATTCCCTTCCCCCCCAGCACCACCACCAAGCCCTCACTGTCCTTCTATCTTGCTCTCATCACATTATTGTCTGTGTACATGAACTATGCATATATGTTCTTTGGCTAATAACCTTCACCTTCTGACTATCAAATGAGAGACTAGTAAAGGAAATGAAAGGAATGTTATCCTAAAATAACATTTAGGATAAAGAATCCTAAAATAATGAGTATATTCTTAGCATGGATAATAATGGATTAAAAGTACTCTAAATAATTTTTATTTTAATCAAATTATATTGTTTGAAGTTGGACATTGTACTCTATCACTTAATTTCAAAATCATCATTTAGGTAGTTTTGGTTACATTTCTCTGATAACTAGTGACCACAAGCATCCTTTCATATGCTGATTGGCCATATGTATGTTATCTTCAGAGAAATGTTAGTTCTTTTACCCATTTCTTAATTTGATTGTTTGGTTAGTGTTAAGTTTTATAATTTTCTTATATGTTTTAAATATTAAACACTTATCAGATATATTGGCAAATACATTCTTCCATTCAATAGATTGTCTTTTGATCTTGTTGACTATTTTCTTTCCTGTGTAAGAAATTCTAAGTTTGATGTAGTCAAATTTGTTTCTTTTTTTTGTTTCCTTGCCCAAAATGGTGCATAAGAAAAAAAATATGGCTATAAGAAATGGCTGAGATATTTTATTCTCCAATATTTTTTATTAAGTATTTTTAATGTTGACATCCCCTCCCCCGAACACACCTTTTTGCCCACCTCTACCCTCCCCGGCCTCTCCCTTCCTTAGCCTTTACCAAATTACTGTCCGTGTCCATGGGGTATGCATATATGTTCTTTAGCTATTTCCTTCACCTTTTTTTTTACCTAGCCCCCTCCAGACCATCTTTCCTTGGGCATTGGCCAATCTGTTCCATATATTCATACTGAGATTTTACTGCCTATGTTTTCTTCTAGGAGTTTTATGGTTTCTAGTCTAATGTTTAAGTCTTTCATCCATTTTGAGTCTATTCTTGTGTGTGGGGTAAGAGGGTGGTATACTTTCATTTCTTTTTTTTTGCACACATCTATCAAATTTTCACAACACCATTTATTGAATTGACTATCTTTATCCCGTTGTATATTTTTGCCTCCTTTGCCAAATATTAATTGACTATAAAGTTGTGGGTTTATTTTGTGGCTCTATTTTCTGTTCCATTGATCTATATGTCTGTTTTAATGTCAATACCATGCTGTTTTGATTACTATGGCCATATACTATAAGTAGTTTGATATTAAGTACATTGTTCTTTCAACTTATTCTTCTTTCTCACTATCACTATGGCTATTCAGGATCTTCTGTGGTTTCATATATATTTTTGAAATATTTTTCTAGTTATGTGAAATATGCTTTTGGTATCTTGATAAGAATTGTATTAAATCTATTGATTGCTTTCGGTAGTATGGACATTTTAATGATGTTAATGTTTCCTATATGACATCACCTTATACCTTACAAGTGTTGACGAGAATTTGGAGAAAAGGGAACATTTGTGTACTGTTGATGAGAATGCAGATTGATGCAGTCACTGAGGAAAAGAGTATGTAATTACCTCAAAAAATTAAATATGGAACTGTTTATGACCCAGCAGTTCCATTTATGGGAATATATAAAAATAAACACCCAAAACAAAAAATCGAAAGATTCTATGCACCACTCATTTCCTTGCAGCATTATTTACAATAGCCAAGCTTTGAAAGCAACCTTAATTCACATTAGTATAAGAGTGGGTAAAAAAACTGTGGTACATTTATACAATGGAGTACTACTCAGCCATGAAAAAGAAAATATTACCCACTGGGACAGCACATGTGAGCCTGGACAGCATTATGCTAAGTGAAATAAGCCAGTCAGGGAAAGACAAATAACATATGATTTTAGTTATAAGAGGAATATAATGAACAAAATACAGTAACAAACAGAATGGAGACAGACTCATGAATACAGAGGACAGACTGAGAGCTGTCAGAGAGGAGAGTGTTGGGGGCTGGGTGAGAAGGGTGAAGTTCTTAAAGGAAGGAAAAAAAGAAAGCCTCATGGACACAGACAACTGTGGTGATTACAAGAGGGGTTAGTAGGAGGGTGAAGGGGGGATAAATAGTGATAGAAGGAGACTAAATTTGGGGTGGTAAATACACAATACAATAGATATTTGAGTTGTTATAGAATTATATACCTAAAGCCTATAATTTTATTGACGAATGTCACCCAAGTAAATTCAATAATAGCATAAATAAAATAAAAATAATGCATAAATAAATAAACATATAAATCATTTTGATTACAGCAATTCTTTACAGATAAGGACATTTTCAAAATAAAATTATCCAGATAAATTATTAAAGCAGTGATACATGTATAGTGAAAATTTATGTTCAAATAAGTGAAATTATGAATTAAATTCCAGATGAAAAAAATTGGGGGCAGTAACATAAAAGATACATTTTCATTTCTTTGTAAAACCAATAAAATCTAACTATAAGAAAAGATGAATTACATAACTTCCAAGATATAAAAGTATAATAGAACATGTATTCAGAAGGGAACAATATATACTAATCCTCATGAGAAATATTATAATGATTAAATGAAGTATATGATTTTTATATATTTCCTTTAATATTTTGAATAAAGCTTCTGTTTATTATTTTTTAATAAAATCATTGCATGAATAATTTCTTCACACTTTGGTACTTTCTCAAACCCTCCATTTTAATTAGAGTTCTATAACCATTAATACTACATCCTAATTAAGAAATCCATTAAGTCCCTATAATAGTTGCTTTAGAAATAATGTTAAATTCACTAGAGTTTTAAATAATAAATTCATGTGATGGGATTTTAATGTGCAATTTAAGAAGTTATTAATATTTGAAAAAAGCAGTCATTGCTTCTATGTTCAATCAATACTAAATTTTTGTCATATACTTAGTTATCGATTTTACCATTTCTAATATCTCATAAATATCTTTAAGTGTTCTTCATGGAAATGGATATCTTACTTTAGTTAAATTTCTTTGCTTAGAAATTAAGTATTTTTATTCATTTATCTCGATAAAAAAAATGTGCCTGATATAAGTTAGTTCTACTTCATTTGACCTCCTATGATTTTTTCTTTGTCAATACTTCTTCATGCCTTGGGCCCCAAGTGCAAAATTTGCATAATGTATAGCTCATACTTATAAAGAAGATGATATTTAAAAGAAACAGGAAACCTGTGAATTACACACTATCTTGACAATTGAGAAAGCTAAACATAAGTCCTGAGACTACTGCAAACTGCCTGTGTTATATTATTTATTCCTGCCATAAGCTCTCCTTGGGAATCTGTTTTTTTCATCTGTAAAATAAAGAGCTGCCATAGACTGAACTACCTTTCATCAATTAAAATATTAAAATTTCAAATAAGCTACTTGAGTAAAATTTTAAATTGTTCTAAAGGCACAAATTCAGTTCAATCATGTTCTGAATTAAGTTTGTAAGCTATCACAAACACATATTTAACATTAAAATTTAAAAATATTTTAATTACATTGATTATATACTAATTTTGGAGTGCAAATAACAAGTTAGGCAGGGAAATTGAATATTGATATGTAAAAAATTCAATTGATTTTAAAAGTTCAGTTGGTTCATTTGTAATTTTATTACTTAAAAGACATTTGCCAGGAAAAAAGAAAAAGGGGGGGGGGGGCATTTGTAATACTTTCAACAATAAAGATAAATTTAAAAATACATAAAAACAAGAAACTATGCTGAAGGATTGGGGAAGAAGATATATAGATGTTGTCATAAGGCAGAGGACTCAGCAGATAATTTCTATTCAATAAATTTCTATGTAAGAAAGTCCTTACAACTAATGTAAGCAAGGAAAGGATCTAAATTTGATAATACCAGGGCCCAGAAACTAATGCCAAATGGTCAAAAAAAGAAAGTTGGAAGTCATTATGTATGTAATGGGGGAGTTTTTAAAGAGAGCATTGTTATTATTAATATTATTTTAATTTTGTATTTGATCTACCGAAAAGTTATATAGTAGAGGAAGTTCTATATACCCTTCACTCAGTTTCTCCTAATAACATCTTATTAATAAAAACCTCGGTGGTCCTCATACCGTCATGCTGTGATGTCCTCACACTGTCACAAGAAGGCTGTGTGCACAACAGTGGCAGAGTTCCTGTGGCCCCACACGTGTGACCTACCTCTTTGGGACAATCCATCAAGGATCCCTGGATGGGTGGGTGGGGCCTACCTCTTGTGGCAATCAATTGTGGTCTCCCACACTGTGAGAGGGCACAGGCCAGGCTGGAGGACCCTACCCCAAGTGCAAGGATCTCATGCACTGAGCCTCTAGTCTTATGTAATGATGCTACGTTTGAAAAAATAAACATAGCTGCCATGTTATTCAATGATAGCTTAAGATTCAATAATTTTTCCACTTCTGACTTTTTCTGTTCAAATTTCCAATTCAACTTCATGTCTCCTAAGTTTTCTTCAGTCTGATAACAGTTCTTAGTCTTCTCTTGATGTACATGACTGGTTAGGTATTACATGAAATGTTTCTTAGTTTAAGTTTGCTTGATATTTTATCATGATTGGACTGGGTTTATTGATTTAGCACGTGTCAAACACAAGGCCCGCGGGCCAAATCCGTCCCGCCAGGCCTTGCAATGTGGCCCGCACCGTGCTGTCATCACTGCACTCCACTGCGTTTCCATCACAATGACAGTTTATGACTGTTCAGTAAACCATTCGGCCCGAGATTTAGGCTGGATTTTAGATTTTGGCCCCTTCTCTGATTGAGTTCGACACCCCTAATGTTTCTTAGTTTAAGTTTGCTTGATATTTTATCATGATTGGACTGGGTTTATTGATTTAGGGGAAGTATACCAGAGAAATAACATGTTCTTTTTATTAGATCAAATGGAGAGAAATGCCATTTATCAGCATGACTTACTATTGGTGATGTTAACCCTGATTACATGGATAAGCTGGTGTTGGGTTTCTCCACCAGAATTTCTCCCATTTTAATACTATAGTTAGTATTATATACAGTTAATAGAAGCAAGTTACTAAGACCAGGCCATTGTAAAAGGCAATATAATTGGATTCCACATCTCTGGAGGAGGAATATCAATGAATGTTCAGTATATAAATACCACTACAGTATTAAATGAATATTTTGGGGTGATATATTTGGCTGTGTAAATATCCTGTTTTTCCTTAAAGCTTTGCCTACTGATATTAGCATTTACCAGTGGGTATTGCCTATAGCAATCACTACTGTATTGTTATAGCTCCATGTATATACAAAGATAGTTATAATTCTTTCTAATTCTATCTATTTATATTTGTATCAATATAAACATAATTTTACAGTGATAGCTCCATCCATAACCCAGTACCTTTACTAAGTAACCAAGTATCATAGGGTTTGTTTACTGTATCATAACTTCTCTCTCAGACAATGCAAAACTTGGTTCTCATTATCAACCATTTATTTATTTGTGTAATTCCAATATTCAGATAAAGCAATTTGAGAATTGCTAACCCCTATTCCAGTGAGAAATATCTTAAACAATTATAGTCTTTACTAAAGGCCCGGTGCATGAAATTTGTGCACTGGGGGGTGTCCCTCAGCCCAACCTGCATCCTCTCCAATCTGGGACCTCTGTGGGATTGGGCTTAAACAGGCAATCAGACTGTTTCAGAATCCAGGACTGCTGGCTCTCAACTGCTCACCTGCCAGCCTGATCACCTCCTAACCACTCCCCTGTAGCTTTATTGATGCCTAGCTGCTCCCCTGCCACCTGATCATCTCCAACTGCCCTTTCCTGACAGCCCGGTCTTCCCTAAATGCCCTCAATAAAAAATATTTTTTATAAAAAGAACCATTTAAGATTCCTCCATATCTGCCTGGCTGGTGTGACTCAGTGGTCGAGATCCCAGGCTGCTGCCACTGGCATGGACCACGTGGTGCACCCCTCTCAGGCTCTATCACCCAGCGATGGATCAGGTGAAGAGAGGTATAAATGACTATAGTTTTAAAGTTTTGGAGTGCTGAGAAAATGGTTTGATGTCAGTAAATTAAATTAGTAGCTAAAGGTTAACACTCAGTTAATGTAAATAAAGTCTGCACAGATCCTTTTGAAATAAAAATCATGAGAGAATTTTTCATGATAAACATATATCTCTGGATTAGTATAGAAATCACTTCTCATCATCATCATTTGTGAGGAAAGAGGTTCAAATTTTGAAAGAATAATAAGTTGTTCTAAATAAGAGAATCATGCCATAGTAAATGTATTGGAGAAAACAGGAAATATCGAAACTAAAGAGGATTTTTTTTTAAATTATCCTATGCTAGAAACAGGAGCATTCTAAATGTCACTTTTAAGAGGAATATTCCTCCTTTTAATTAAGTACAAAACAGAGATATGTTCCTAAAAAATAAGTTGAATTTGCCACTAATTCAATTAAAATACAGCACTTTTAATGGAAAAAACTAAAGGTAAGATGAGGATATACCTAGTATATTATTCTTATGATTATTTATATTCAAACTAGAAAATATATGTATTCTATATTTCATTAATTCCCTCATGAAATTAAAACATAATTGTTTGAAAGAGAATATAATATTAACCATATGAAAATCCAGAAATTAATAAACATAAGAAGTTTTCAAATAAATTATTAGTTTATAAATAAATGCCTCCAAGAATAATTCATCAGGGTAGAAAATTTCTATTTTTCCTTACTGCTTTATTCTAGTCATAAAGATTTTTTTAGAAAATAAAATAACACACGATATATTTAAACACAGCATTATGATTTTATATTTCAAATTCATGTTTAATGAACTAAATTATCTAGTAAAAATTTTCCCATATACTTTGAAAACAAAATGACTCATGAGTATTTGTAATAGAGCATTTATTCATCTTAAAATTTACATTAATTACTGTAATTTTTTACACATTAAAAAATGTGGTCTCTGTTTTGCCTTAACATACTACAAGAAAGAGAAATATGAAAAATAAGAATGCCTTGGGATAGTAAAAATGGAGAGAAATTCAAATTCTGCCCCAGATTCAAAATGTTTCTAATTTAATGTAAATTTTAAAAATTATCTATAATTTTTATATGCAACATACTTTAAACATTTGAAATATACATTCAAACTATGATATGTGGAGGATATTTTAAGTTTGCATTAACTAATTACGTTTTTTGTCCATAATGTCCCATGCTGTACTAATATTCTACACATTTATTGACTTATTAAATTTGTAGGAAAAAAACTTTTGGCATAGATATTATGTTTTTTAAATTGACATATTTATAAGTTAAGTTGATTAAATATTTATATCTGAAGATAAAGCAGACAATGAATAAATTATCAAGCCAGAACAGCAAAACAAAACAAATCAGATGGTGCATTTTCAACTAAGTCAGTACTGCCTCCAAGTGAAAACCAATTAGTGTATCTGGAAGGATTTAAAGCCATACAGAGAGTGCGGTGTTCTGCAGGCCAAGAATGGCCATTCCAGGCGGATGGTGTCCGTGTAATCCTTAGGGGAGCACAACACTGCCAACAAGTGAAGGGGCTTCATCAAAAACCTGAGTCTGCCATGCTATTCTCTTGGGATTGTAGACATATTAAAAATCACGAGGAGAGAAACACAGAAACAACTAGAGTTTTGAAAGCTGAGTTGGATTTTTAGCTTAATTAGGTGTTGAACGTTTCCCTCCTTCACTCCAACTTCTTAGTGGTGCTAACTTCTCTATTAGCACAGAAGCTGGTTTGCAATTCAAGCCAATTCAATATTTGGAGACTGAAACCTGTTCTGCAGCACAAGCTTGTTTTAAGTTTTGTGCAAGGATAACAAAAATGTGGTCTCTGTTTTGCCTTAACATATTACAAGAAAGAGAAATATGAAAAATAAGAATGCCTTGGGATAGTAAAAATGGAGAGAAATTCAAAATGCAATTGAAGGTTCAAAGAGAGCAGAGCTTAACTCACCTAAATATTTATAAGAAAGTTGGACAAGGCAGGTTACACATATGCTGAATCTTGAATCATGAGCAGACAGCTTGCAGGTGGCACAGTACAAATGGACATAGTAGTTAACATAAAAGATGTCTTTGTGGGGCAAATAAACAGACAAAAAAGAACACTCAACATTTGCAACAGCATGGATGGACCTAGAGAGCATTATACTAGGTAAAATAAGCCAGTCAGAGAAAGTATTACATGATCTCACTCATATGTGAAATCCAATGATCAACATAAACTGATGAACTAAAATAGACCCAGAGACACAGAAGCATCGAATAGCTTGTCAAATCTCAGAGAGAAGGCAGGGCAAGATGGACCAGGAGAACAGATCAACCAATGAACTCATATGTGTATATGCATAATCCATAAAGAGACAATGGGGTGGTGAAGGCTTAGGGGGAGAGGTGGGAGAGAACACGGGTTAAAAAGGGACATATGTAATACTTTGAACAATAAAGATTGTTTAAAAAAGGGAAAAAAAAAGAGGTAACCAGAGTTCAAATATTATGTGATAGTCAAAACTATCAAAGGAGTTTGGTTATTACTCAATCTCAATTTATTAAACAGTATTAAATAGTGGAATAATGAAATCAGGTTTATGTTTAACTATAGTATTTTAAAAAATCACTTTTACTAACTAATATTGGTTGACTGACTATAATATTGGTCATAAAAATATTGGAAACCTTTGTTACCTTTTTTTATTGCCTAAAGTTTTACATATGTCTTCCTTTTCCCCAATTGACCCCCTGCCCTAGCCATTCCCACCCCAGCAAGCCCCCACCACCCAGTGGCTGTGTCCACAGGTTATGCTAATATGCATGCATACAAGTCCTTTGATTGCTCTCTAAATCCCCCCCCCCCCCCCTGCCATTTATCTCTGGATCTATTCTTGTTCCTCAAATTACATTGATCATTATATCCCACAAATGAGTGAGATCATGTGATATTAATCTCTCTCAGACTGGCTTATTTCGATTAGCATGAAAGCCTTTGTTATTTATTTCCTATCTAACATCTACATAAGTCTCCTAGTTAAACAACTTTTAATAAAAAGTTTGATATTGTAAGAAACACACAATCATATTCAAACAGTGCTGGGTCATAATTGCCAACAGAATAGATTCATTGCACCCAAATAAGAAAGGATAAAATTATTTGTTTGCTTTTCATTTCTGGCTAATTTTGTTTTTCTGCCTCTAGAGTTCTGCCCCAGATTCAAAATGTTTCTAAATTGTTTCTTTCCTAATGGCTCATCTCCTTTTACATATGAAAGAGAGATATATTTTACAATATAACATATATTGTAAAGTACCAAGGAAATGCTTAACATCTCTTTATTTTTCTCTTACTTATTCAACATTGTGGAAACTAGATTTAGTGCTCCTCACTCTGGGTCATATAAATAAGCAGGACAGATGGATACCTGCCATAGAGGAATTATACTTTAGTGTAGGAAACAGAAAATAATACAACAAACGACTCAAATAAATACAGAGTGTTTAAATGCTATGAAGACACAGTTGTGATTCTGTGATGCGGAATAACAGGGAGAATGGCTTCCGGAAGGATGACATTTCCACTGAGACCTGCAGGATGCTCAGGGCCAGGAGTGCCAGGTGGCAGGGGGGAGAAAAAATGCAAAGGCTTTGAAATGCAAAGGCTTTGAAACAGGGAGAATGTGGCATGTGTGTTCTTGGAGTTGCCAAAAGCTATTGTATTCATAAGAGAATGAAGGTGTCAGGGAGTTTCTAAGAGATGAAATCAACCAAGTGGGCTAGCTCATGTCAGGACTGATAGGTTATGGGAAAAAGGCTTTCATTGCTTTCTAAGTAGAATGAGAACTCATTGACTTTACGCTGGGAATAGCATACTTCGGTTTTTTTAAAAAAAGGATTCTTCCACCTGCTAAATGGGGAGGCTGCAGAAAGAAAGCAGGGGAACCAGAGAGGAAGCCAGTGCACTCACCTAAACAATAAAGACACTGTGGCTATAGAAAAATGAGGATGCGTCACAGATGTAGTTTGGAGATGATAGGAACAAGATTTGAACATTAATGGAACATGAGTGTCTGTGAATTTGAGGATGAGTTCTAAGAGGTCTGGTTATACTGATTTCAAGGACAGAATCCTCTTTTCCCTAAATTATATAAGTAAACTTACTAGATCCACCATGTAGGTTTTTCTGGGAAGACAACAACAATAGCATAAAAAAAATTCATCCCCATGTTGTTGTTTTGCTACTAACTTGTATGTGTTTCTTTATATTTTTTGTATATTAACCCATTTTCAGAGATATGGGTTGGGGCAAAAGTAGGTTCAATGCAAATCTCCATAAAATAAATGTGAATGTTTGATGTATATTTGAAATAAACCATGCTGTACCTAGTAACCATTTTTGAAGACTATAGGATGTATTAGTTGGAAAATTAATTATGATACAATTAAATTTTTTAAAATAATGCTCTAGTGGCACTATTTGAATTCATACTCATATTTCATAAGCAAAAGACTTGTCCATTTGTTAATACTCTGGTTAAATGTACCCACATGATTGTTCTTGGTTTACTCCATTCTAATAACTAACCTTCTAGGGTTTTACATTTAATTTTAACTATTGATATGAAAAATAATATTTAGAATAGATTTTAATATTAAAATTCAATAAAATGTTTCTATAAATAAAATGTTAATATAGAAAGCTCTGATATTTAAATATTTGAATATAAAATATAAAAATAGAACAAGTAAAACCTAGAAATATTCAGCAATAGAAAGCACAAATATGTGAGACCAGTAACAATTGACAACTAATTGGGAATTTTTTTTTCTATGTATCCATTAGATGTTCTCACAGACAGTTTACAGGCTGAACAATTTCAAGCACTAAAAGAATTGATGGTCAAATTTTTAATATATAGTCACTAATGTTTCAGAAGGATCTCAGCTGATACAATCCAATATCTTAAATTACAATAAAACCATCATTGCTAAAAATCACTGCCACAATCACAAAACCTTTTTTGGTAGTGTAGGGTGTTTAATTTGTGCCTGTGGTCTTGTAAGTGCCTTCATATTTTCCTGCGCTCTATACCAAGAGGCTCAGAAATTTCTGGCTACATTCTCAATGCATTTGTCCTAAACCAGAGGTCAGCAAACTTATTAGTCAACAGAGCCAAATATCAACAGAACAACAATTGAAATTTCTTTTGAGAGCTAAATTTTTTAAACTTCTTCTAACACCACTTCTTCAAAATAGACTCACCCAGGCCGTGGTATTTTGTAGAAAAGCCGCAGTCAAGGGGCCAAAGAGCCACATGTGGCTTGCGAACAGCAGTTTGCCAACCACAGCCCTAGACAACTGTCTTGTATTAATAGGTTTGTACTTGCTTATGTTACTGTCTCTCATGCCTTCCATCCCTGATCTCTGTGCAGTTTTTAAATTCCAATTTTAAAATTTATATACATATCCACAAGTGTGTGTATATATGTGTATACATATGTATAGATATAAATATATGTATACACATATATACACACACTTGTGGATATAAATATATCTATACATATCTACATACATATATATGTAGATGCATGTATATATATGTAAATAAAGTACTCTAACTTATTTATGAAGGAAAATTTAACTTTATATATCCCAGACACACAAAAATTGTTTTGGGTTGTCATTACTTTTTAAATGTTTAAAGGGGTTCTAAGACCAAGCTTGAGAACAGATACTGTACTGCATATGTCCTGCTTGTAAGTCTTACAAAATTTATAAGTTGTGTTTTATTCCCTTCGTCAGTTTAGGTGTCAGGAATGATATATGTAGTAATTTGTAGAGTAGTAGACCAAACATTGATGAGCTGACAGGTGTTAGATATATGCTACCTTTTTAAAGATGCTGTATTGCATCTGATTAAATTCACATTTCTGCTTTAGCAGGTATCTGTCTATACAAACAGAAATGGGGGGGGGGAGATGTTTGTAATAAGAATGTTAAGTCTGTGTACCCTGAAGCTGTCGCTGAAGAGCCGGAGTAAGATTGGTTTTTAAAAAAAAATAGCTTACAAATATCTGAGCTTCTAATCAGCAGTGCCATAGTTACAAAGTTTAATGCTGGTACATGTAAATCAGAACATAATATATATTATTTTCCACTCTTCCAGTAAAAATCACTGACATGTTATTTACTGTAAGAATTATCTGTGAATAAATCAGGATGTGGAAGGTACTCAAGGCAATTTTAATTTACTATGGATCAGTGCTCTCCTGATGCCTTCAGCTGGTGCCCTCCGCACAGAACCCCATCTCCCTTTCTAGGTAATGGCATGACAGACAACTAATTCTTATAAGTAAACTAGAGGCCCGGTGCACAAAATTCCATGCACAGGTAGGGTTCCTAGGCCTGGCAAGAGATCAGGGCTGATCTGTAGGGCGACCGGTGAAGCAATTGAGGAACCCCCTCACTGGCACCCATCTTGGCCAACCTGGCACAGCCCACTCAACAGCCCCAACCCCAGATGCTACCGCCAGTCGCCTCCCTCTGCGGGCAATTAGTGGGTCAATCAGCCCCCCCACACACACACTGGCACCTGCCTTGGATGGCCTGGGGCCTGCAGGCTGGAGGAAGCCTCAGCATTGAGCATCTGCCCCCCAGTGGTCAGTGCATCATTTTCATAGTAGGCTGTTCAGCAATTTTTATATTAGGCTTTTATTATATAAGATGAAATGATTTTATCCCTCACTGCCCAAGTTTCAGAAACTTCTCTCTCTTACTGCACACTGCTTATTGTGCTAAGAACTCCCTCACATCTTGTGTTTGAAAATTGGAATTGGAATCTGCTCACTAATATCTCCCATTATAATACATTCAGGCTTGCAGTTTTTTAGTGTGATGTGAGCATTGATTACCAGATGGTCAGAGGGACCCCAGGGATGGAATTAGGATTATTAATTTGGTGTAAACAATAAATATATTTTTAAAACATGAATATGAAACACAAACTTTTTGAGTTTTTGTTTCATCAGTTAGATATAGATTCCTTGGTGAATGATTAAAATTCATATATTTCTCTTCTATTAGATGATGTTAACAGTATTTAATGGTTTTAAGTATTTAAACGTTTCTTGGATTTATTTAATGTTATGGATTTGTGAGTTTTCATGAAGTTTTGTCCTTAAATAGGTGGTAAGCATGGAAATAAAATATACCTTAATTTGTGCAGATAGATATAAATATATATGGTTAGTTAGTTAGTTAGTTAATTCAGTATTTAGAAAAACAATGGCCTACTTTCAACTTTAGATACATCTTCCTGGAGTTCTTAATAGCTTTATTATCATTATTTAACTTCCAGATTCAACTTCTAAGCCAGACCCCAGATTTTTTTTAAAAATTGCTCAAAAAGCCCTAACAGAACATAAGTATTTTATTTTTGTTACAGTTCAACAGAAATGATGTGTCCCCTTTATTAAATATATCTCCTATATATTGATAGCATTATTAATACATGCATATTATCCCCTTATGTTGTATTACAAAATTGTTTACCTATACCAACCATTTCATTTGGACACTTTCAATTTTAAATAATACATAAGAATTGTAAAAGATATCCATTTTAGGCATTTTCCCTAGAGTTAACTTACAGTTGCAGAATTACAGGTTGTAAATTATTTCTTCAGACTCAATCCATACAAGTGAAATTCTTTTGTAAAAAAAAACAAAAAAAACTTAAATTGTAAAACTGTCCTCAAAAAAAGTTATGTCAATTTATACCTGTGAAAGAGCAATATTAGAACCTTAGTATAGTAATATGATTTAAGGCATATTCAATAATTATTACTATTTTGTTGAATTTTTTACTTTTGGTTTATTGAGTATTTATCTCTGCAGACATCTTGAATTATATATTGTTACTTCTGATATTTTCCATCATATATATCCTCCTCATTTATATTTAATGTGTCATAAAAAAACAACCCAGATCAAAAATGACATATTTCTTATATTTATAACATATAATTTTTTGATACATGTGATAATAGCAAATATATCAAATGAAAAACTAACAATAATCTTTATATTTATACACAAAGTATTCTGACTAGTTCAATGACAAGTAACCAAAATAACTCTTAGTGTATTATTTTAAATACAGGAAAAGTCCAAACCATATTGTATGCAGTAAGTTACATGCAGTAAAAAATTTGTATCACATGCAGCAATTTGAATGTAATAACAGTCCACAAAATAATTTAAATGTAGCAATTTAATAAAGTAAAATTAAATTAAATTAAAAAGGGTTGATAGGAAAAATATGACCAGACTCCAAATAAGAGAAGAGGACAAGTAGAGAAGAGACACAAAAGATTAAGAAAGGAATTTGGGATAATGAGCTCCATCGTCCCAGGAGTTCTATTTTTCCATAAGGGGCTTTAACTTTTACATGAGAAAAAAAAAATAAATGAGAACAGGCTCACACGGGCCACATTCCATCCACTGATGCAAACTTGCTAGGGCTCAAGAGTACACATTTTAAGTAACAAAATTAATTCAGATAAATGAATATGTACATTTAAACGTTATTTTTGCTAAAAATGGGGGAAAGAGGCAGTGAGGAATGGGTATCGTAATATAGAGGGAAAATGTTGAACTTAAAGATAATTTTTAATAATAATTTTTCTAAAAAATATATTACTTAAAAGTTGTTAACCATAACTGAAATGAACAGTATATTATTTATATTTTCATTGTTAATATACACATACAGAGAGAGAGAGAGAGAGAGAGAAAGAGAGAGAGAAAGAGAGAGAGAGAGAAAGAGAGAGAGAAACAGAGAGCTTAATAACCATTCTGATTATGGATCACAATATCTCCTTTTTTATTGTTGACAGTATTATAGATGTCCCCCAATATCTCCTCATTGCCCCCCAGAACCCCACTACTGTCCGAGGCCTTCACCGCACTATTGTCTTGTCCATGGGCAATGCATATATTCATATAAGGTCTTTGAGTAATCTCTGCCTTCATGTCCTCCTTCCAACCCCCACTTCCATCTAAGATCTGTCAGTCTGTTCCATGATTCCATATCTTTGAATCTGTTTTGTCCCTCCATTTATTTGATCATCAGATTCCACATATAAGTAAGATCATGTATTATTTGTCTTTCTCTGACTGGCAGTATCTTCTTCAGAAATAATTATATTCCTTACTCACAGCATGAGCTTCTTGCTCATATTGAGCTGCTCAGTCTGAGGCACCAGCAAGACTGCATGGGATGTCGGAAGGTCTCACTTCTCCTCAGGAGGGAGTCATGCTTTACTGCTTCCCACTGTGCTTCACTGTGTCCTCGATACTTTTCTTTAGGCTCCATATTTGCATCAGTCTCACTTTCATCTTTCTGTGGTTTTTCACTTTTACTATTCCTTCCCCACACTCAAGCCAGATCAACTGCTTCAAAGGCTTCTTTTTCACCAATCCATTGAATATGATAGAAACAATCTAAAGGTAGCCTTTTACATTCATTCGTTAATAGAAATGAGCATAACACTTTCAGAAAACGTTGGGGTTTTAATAATATCCTCAAAGGACTATGATGAAAACAAGATAAGCTTACTCTGTCATTTCATCCGTGACCGTTTTCAGTTCTACCAGTTTTACTTCCTAATTTTGTTTTGCATGCGGCTCCTTCCTAAAGCATTTTTAAGAGGTTGTAACAAGTGGCCAGAACAGGAAGAGAACGTAAAAACGTGTTTCCTGGAGCTGTTGGGTTCGGGACTTGTCTACTAACCTGCCTCCAGCTTTTGTCCCCACAGGAGCCGCTCGAGGTGGGCTGGACATTTGACCTGCCCGCCCGTCGTGAATACAATATTCATGTGAAGGTGGAAAATGAGCATCTCTGTAAGCAAGGCATATTTCACTCATCTCTCTCTTCCGTTACAAGATAAAATTATTACTATCCCAGGCCCTCAGTACTCAAATAGCTTCTATTTGCATTAAATTATTGGCTTGTGTGATCTTCGGCAAGTGATTTAATGTCTTATTTTCTCAAACTGATCATTTTCAAATGCATCAGATAAGACTAGTGATAATAGTAAGAACACAATTGATAGTATGAAGTTGGAGTACAAATTTACTTTAAATAACTTACTTAAAATCCTGACATATGGTTAGTGCTCCAGAAATGACACAACGCTTACTGCATCCTTTTCCTCTGCTGGTAGCATCAACATGTCTTCACCTTTTAGCCATTCTTCCTCGTTAGACCAACATCCTGGTTTTCTGCTTTCCTCAAAAAGCATATATCTTGAAATAACTTTCTACATTCTATTTTCTTAACTCTGGATATTCTTCATAAACACTTTCAAGATGGTTTCAACATGTAAGCTAAAAATCAAACTTGACAAAATATTTGAAGTGTTTGATAAAGCCTTTTACCTAACCCTTACTAGCATATAAACACTGTCACCTCGGACTTCATCCTCCAGGCAGGTAAAATTGCCTGATGAGACGTGACAGGCCAGGAGGCATACTTCCTTTCAGAAAGGGGAGGTGGTTGAGCTCCCCCGCTGATGAAGTGAGACCTCATATGAGATTTCACACAGAAGCGGTAACATGCACTGCCTGTCTAAAAATGTGTTTCCAACAAGGTGAAACTCTTTACCTCCCCGACACACCCTGACAAACAAAACAAAACAAAACAACAAGGGAAAATGCTGCATGGGACAAAGAAAACCACGTAGGCTGGTCATTTGGGATGATGACTAGACCTGTGCTGTTTTCCATGTTACCACAGGGCAGGAGAGTTACAATAAAATAATGTCTTCAGGATGGCAGAGCACATAATCTGCACAGAGATATGGAGGAGAATGGTCAAAGGACAAAGATGGTAAAAGAGAAATTCAAATTAAAATAAGCTTATCAAACAGGAAACAAAATGTAAATAAGAGGTGAATAAAAATTAAATCCATCTTCAGATGGATTTATTCCAGATGAAGTAAAAATAATTGACTTGCAAAATGACTATAAATGATGCCATGTAGAATATTGAAGAAGATAAGGAGAGAAGCAATGTCCCATTTCAAAATTATTTTTGAGACCCACACGAGTTTTTCTTCCTGACTGCTTGCCCCACAGGTTTCAAGGTTCCAGCATCATATAAACTACAACAGTCTTAGAAACGGCCTGTATCTCGCTTTGTTTTTCTCATTGAACACAAACTCATAGATAATTTGCTACCAAAAATGTCTCCAGAAAAGAGAACCTTGGTGAATAAGTTCTGTTAATTGTTTCTTAGTTATCTGGAGTTGTTTCTCTAATCTTATTAGATTTAAAGGTGTTGCTGTTTTGTGGTATGTTTTTTTTTTCTATTCAGAAACTCCAACACAATCATTTTGTTTATTCAGTTTTGTCAATAGGGAAACAAGTCAAAACAACAGATTGATTTTATTTAATCTTGATTTTACATTTGAACTACTGGGGAGCTTTTATAAGTCATAGTGCCCAGACCACCCCTTCAATGAATTATATAAGACTCTCTGGAGGTGAAGTCCACAAAGCAGTATTTTTAAAGCTCTCCTAGCAAGACCCAGATCCTGCCTACAAGTCCATAGTTTACACTTTATTATACATGCAGGGCCCGCATCTGGTGAGCACTCAGGTGCTACTCTGAGAAGCTGGACATGCCTTGGCCTTGAGTTAGAGACTTTTCTGCTTTACAATAAAACTTTTTAATGGGGCATAGAGTGGCAATATATTTATACAGATAAATGTTAATCAACTGAGAAAAATTTTATTTTCCTACTCCTGCAATGTTGGGCTCTGGTAATGTAAGAGTTATTAATTTCAAATTATGGGTGCTTTCATGTAAATGTGAGACTACCACATAAATACTACAGGTTCCTCATGTCAGTGAGTCAACTGAGAAGGAAACAGGTTATTGTACTGGTGATTGATTTTGATAATTGGAGCAGAGTTGGGGCTGCTCCTATGCAGTAGGGGTAATGAGGAATGTGTTTGGGAGTACTTAGTATTCACATGTCCTATGATTAAAGTCAATAGAAAACTAAAATGAAGCAGACAGAGTGCGGCTCATGCTCAGCCAGCCGAGGTGCTTTCTAAAGGCAAAGACACATAGAGTGGACAGTGAGAGAAGGTAGCTATAAATACTAACTACGAGAACAGTTGCAGAAACAAAAACTGCAATATTTACCAGTAGTTTCTTCTTACTAGTATATTGATAGGAATACATTTGCTTGTGGCTGTATGTGTTACAGATTTGTTAAATTAACATTTGTTAAGTACAGCCCTGGGTTGTTGGTTGGTGAGCCATGGATTAACAAAAGACCCAAGAGAAATTGAAATGGAGACATTTACTGCTCACGGGTTCTGAAGGAATTATGTGGGGCATCTCAAGAGGTTACACAGGGAGTTCAAGGCAGGATCCAGGCAGAACGAGAGAAAGGACCTAGGAAAAACACCTCTATGAGGGCCCATGGGTGCAGTGTTTTGAGGTTCTCATGCTAAGGTCATACCCATCAATTCAAGTCAAAAAGAGTAGAGCTTTTCTATAAACTCCATGAGGGTCTTATCTCAGAGATATCCCAAGGGAAAACCCTGAGAGGTGGGGAATACTATTGATCACAAGGGCTATTGGGAAAGTCGTTTTGAGAATTTACGTTTAATTGTGACTCGGTGGGTTTCTGTGTAGGGCATGTGCTTGCATGATGGGACCAATATCTGCTTAAGATGCAACAAGCCACTTGGCCAAACAAAACGGATGCTGAGGTGCCAATATCATGGAGTAATTTAGCTAAATGCTCAACAGTATGTATAAGAACTTCTCCCATGCCAAAACCAGTTTGGATCAGTGGATAGAGCGTCAGCCTGCAGACTGAAGGGTCCCAGGTTCGATTCCGGTCAAGAGCATGTACCTTGGTTGCAAGCACATCCCCAGTGGGAGGTGTGCAGGAGGCAGCTGATCAATGTTTCTCTCTCACCCATGTTTCTAACTATCTATCCCTCTCTCTTCCTCTCTGTAAAAAATCAATAAAATATTTTTTTTAAAGAACTTCTCCCCAAATTTTATCTCCAACTATAATGAATTATGCTTATAGGAGTTAACTTCGTATCTCAGCATTTAAATTATAGAGTAGTGATATTCAGTTAGAAAAATAATGAATTTCAACTAAAAGTGAAAGAGAACTTTAGAATCTTCTTTGGGAGAAAGAGTAAGTTTGTTTTCAGTTGCATGTGGAAAAGTTACAGTAGGCTTGGTGTAACATAACTCCCTTCTTATTTTATTTAGAAGCTGTATATGGTTTTAGGAGTTCTGCTTGCATGCTGAGTTTATGAGTTGTACTGTGGTGGCTTTATTATACATCCCTGTGGCTCTGCTAAATTATATTTCCAAAATTTCCTTCCCTATATATCTGGTTAGGGTATGCCACTAGAGATACTTTGTGTGCAATTTGATGTAGCATCCATATTGCTTCCATAGTCAGAGGCCTGTGAAGAAGCACCAGGTGCTATTTCAGTGCACACATCTTGATATTTATCTGCTGGCTCACCTCATTGGCATTGGGCAGCTGCTTGCCAAAAAGCTACTCCATCTTCCCCCAATTCTTGAGCTAGATACATATTTAGGTCTGTGATGACGTTTGCCAACTTTTTCTGCAGGAAATCAGCATCATCAAATTTTGAAGTGGTGGGAGACTAACACAGTTAGTTTCCAGTTTATTGGCAGTTTGTTGCAATTTGCCTTGTTCTTACCCACTTTACATCCATCTTCTCTACTTGACTGCCTGCCCTTTTACTTCAAGGTCCAGCACTGAATGAAAGGATAAAAGACTTACAGAGTCTTTTCACCCATCTCCCCCATTTACATGCAGTCAAGGATAAAGGACTTACAGAGTCTTTTCACCCATCTCCCCCATTTACATTACATTCTGCCACATTGAATATAAAAATTCTGCTTCCTTGATATAATCCTGACTGATATACAAGTCTACCAGATATTAAACCTTATTATAAAACTTTTATACCTTATAATAATTTGTTGGAATATTTATAGACATCCTATCTAATAAAGAAGAGATATGCTAATTGACCATCATGCCCTCACAAGATGGCAGTGCCCACACACAGCCAATAAAGAGGTATATGGGATATGTTAATTGACTGCCAATCCCTTACAAGGTGGTGGCACCCAAAGCCACAAGTTGGTGGTGCCCAGTTCCTTCAGCCCCACAAGGGAAGGCAGTTGGGAGTGATCAGGCCAGCAGGGGAGCAGTTAGGCATCAATCAGGCTGACAGAGGAGTAGATAGGAAGCTATCAGGCTGGCAGTAAGAATGGTTAGGGGCTATCAAGCAGGCAGGCAGGTAAGTGGTTAGAAGCCAGCAGTCCTGGATTGTGAGAGGGATGTCCAACTGCTGGATTGGAGAGGGTGCAGGCTGGGCTGAGGGGCACCCCCTCCCCCATACACTAATTTTGTGCACCAGGCCTCTAGTCAGTACATAATAGAAAATTTAGATATGGACTCATTTTATAGGGGAATTTAATATAGGCTAAAAGTGACATATATAGAAAACTCATAAAGCTCAACATCGAATAAACAACCCAATCAAAAAGTGGGCAGAGGACCTGAAAATACACCTCTCCCAAGAAGACATATGAAGAGCCAATAGATATATGAAAAGATATTCAACTTCAGTAGCAACTAGGGAAATGCAAATCAAAACTACAATGAGATAGCATCTCAAACTTATTAGAGTGGCCATTATCAACAAGACAAACAACAAGTATTGGAGAGGCTGTAAAGAAAAGGGGAAATGTGGACTGGTATAGCCACTATGGAAAGCAGTCTGGCAATTCCTCAAAAAGTTAAGAGATCAAACAAAGGACTTGTATGCATGCGTACAAGCACAACTAATGGACATAAGACACTGGGGATGGGAGTGAGATGAGGGCATGTGCCAGGGGGTAGGGGAAGATAGAGTAGGGTGAATAGGGGGAAAATGAGATATATGTACTACTATTTTTATTACTTCAAACAATAAAATACATTTTTTTTAAAGTTAAGAATAGAGCAGCCGAAACCGGTTTGGCTCAGTGGATAGAGCATCAGCCTGTGGACTAAAAGGTCCCAGGTTCGATTCCGGTCAAGGGCATGTACCTTGGTTGCGGGCACATCCCCAGTAGGGGACGTGCAAGAGGCAGCTGATCGATGATTCTCTCTCATTGATGTTTCTAACTCTCCATCCTTCTCTCTTTCTCTCTGTAAAAAATCAATAAAATCTATTAAAAAAAAAAAAAAAAGAATAGAGTTACCATACAACCCAGTAATCTCTCTCCTGAGTATATATACTGAAAAAACTCGAAATCATGTACTCACAAAGATATATTCATCCCTACGTTCATTGCAGCATTATTCACAATAGCCAAGACATGGAAATGGAAACAAGCAAAGTGTCCTGTGATAGATGATTGGATAAGGAAGATGAATTACATATATACAATGGAATACTACTCAGCCCTTAGAAAGAATGAAATAGCACCATTTGTAACAGCATGGATAGACCTTGAGAATATTATGCTAAGTGAAATAAGTCAGTCAGAAAAAGCTAAGAACCATTTGATTTCATTCATATGTGGGATATAAAACTGAAACTGTTGAACACAGCAGCACTGGTGGTTGCCAAAGGGAAGGGGGTGGGGGATATGGGGACCCTAATATAAGGTGACAGGAGAAGATTTGACTTTGGGTGGTTGGCACACAGTACAATTTACAGATCTTGTAACATAGAAACCCACACGTAAAACAGATATGATCATGTTGACCAATGTCACCCCAATAAATGTAATAAAATATAAATATATAAATATATAAATAAAGCATGACCAGAGAAAGAATGTAAAATGCATTACTACTATTCTGATTAGTATTATTAATGGTAGTATTAATAGCGGCACCATTAGCATTAGCATGGGTACAAATACCAGTAATAGATTATGCTATTGGAGGTTTAAAACAATTTTACTTAAGGAGAATTAATGACTGAGACCATGAATAAATACATGGAAAGATATGGCTTAAAAACATGACTGAAATATATAAACATTTCTGAGGTAGAAGTTGAGCACTATCTAATTCGTCTGGGTGGCTTGTCAAATAAAATTCAAAAGATGTAAAAGAAACTGTGATAACATTTTTAAAGACACATTGAACAGTTTTTATGAAAAGTGAGTAATTAAAAGCACTCTTAATGGAAGACACAAAATTTTAAAAACATTATTAAAATTCTGTAGTAATAGCTCAGATACTAATTAAAGCACCAGAGACATAAAAATCATTTTTGTATTTAACTCTCCTAACTGTTTAAAAGAAGCCAAACATAATTTTCCTCTACTAATTACAAAAGTTTCATACCCATAGCAAAACAAGTTAATATGCTTTACTGCTTTTCCTTCTAGCCTAACAATATGCTTACAAATTTGAGATCATCGTGCTCTCCTCAGCAGTCTTTAATGAAGATATATCGCTGCTAATCTCACAAGCAGCTGTCTTCCATGTCATAAAATTGTGTCAAAGACTGATACATGAGGCTTTGTCATTAAAGATGCTTGCATAGCTATAGTCTGTTTCTCCCAAACATACCAATTATTATAGACAAAATAAAGATGCCTTATTTGATGAAATAATTTATGAATTAAGTAAAATTTAGTTAAGAGCTGTAACAAAATGTGGGAAAATGGCACTTTGAATTAAGTTCAAAGTCTGGGTAAACAAATATTCTGATGCTATACTGAGGCACCGGATATAAAACTACATTTATGGTCATCTTAGTTTAGCTAAAATATGTTTTACTTAGATTCTTATGATTCATATTTTTTTAATAAAGGTATGTAATTTACTAGAACATACAATATTATTAGTGTTTATTCTTTGGGGTTGTATCTTCTATGAAATATCAAACATTCCTGTGCATCAGAGAAAACTAGCATAAATTGAGTGGTGAGTTCAGGTCTTTGAATTTCTGTACTGGGGCACTTTTCTCTTTGTGTCATGCTATAGGATAAAAGGCTAATATTCAAACTGACTGAACAGTGGAACGATCAATTGCTATAATGCGCAATGGCTACCAGGGAGCAGATGCTCAATACAGGAGCTGCACCCTGGTAATCAGTGCACTCCCACAGGGGGAACACCACTCAGTCAGAAGCCAGGTTCATGGCTGGTGAGCACAGCAGCGGTGGCAGGAACCTCTCCTGCTTCCATAGCAGTTGGACATCACTCAAGGGCTCCTGGACTGTAAGAGGGTACAAGCCTGGCTGAGGGATGCCCCCCCACAGTGCACAAATTTTATCCACTGGGCCTCTAGTGTGTGTATACACACACACACACACACAAATATGTATACACACACACACACACACACACACACACACACACACATATATATATATATATATATATATATATATATATATATATACAGTATATATAAAATACTGAGTGGCTAAATTATTATGACCACCTGACGTTTGTAGGCAAATTAGCTGTACATTGCATCATATGGGAAATGGAAGCCGAATGCCTATTCAAACATCTTTGCTTTTTGCAGTTACCAAGATAAAACGTTTCCAACTCGCAAAAGAACACAAGGATTGGACAGTTGAGCATTGGGAAAAAGTCACGTGGTACAATGAATCACGTTTCCATGTGCATCATGCAGATGGCAGAGTGAGAATTTCACAGAAACAGCATGAAAGCATGTGCCCCACATGCATGATGGTGGGGGCAGTGTTATGGTTTGGGGCATGTTTTCCTGGCATGATTTGGGCCCTTTAATTCATGTGGGACAACATCTGAATAGCACAACATACCTAAGTATCATTTCTGATTAAGTTCATCCTATCATGTTGATGGCATATCCCAATGGAGATGGCTTCTTCCAACAAGACAATGTGCCATGGTACAGGATTGGTTTTAAGAACATGAGGGAGACATTTCCTTGCTTAGTTGGCCCCCACAACAATTACCAGATCTCAATCCATTTGAGCTTTTGTGGGATGAAGTTAAAAGAGCCATCAGGCAGCTGGTTCCACAACCATCCAATCTCACAGAACTGGACAGTGCTATTCATCAGGCATGGTGTCAGATTCCTCCCATCACCTTTCAACATCTCGTGGAGTCAATGCCAAGAAGAATCCCGCAGTACTGAAGGCAAAAGGTGGCCCAACAAAGTCCTGGTGGGTTGGTCATAATAATCTGGCCACTCAGTGTTTATGTATATACTATATATTTAATTGATTTCAGAGAGGAAGGGAGAGAGAGATATAAATATCAATGATGAGAGAGAATCATTGATTGAATGCTTCCTGCACGCCCCCCTACTGGCATATGCCCTGACCAAGAATCATGACCTCCTGATTCATAGGTCAAGGCTCAAACCTTGAACCGCACTGGTTGGGCTCTTTGTGGTGTTTTTAAAATAGGATAAGCCTTGTCTGTGGGGAACAAACAGGCAGCTTGACATTATGTTGTCTAGAATTGGTATGCCAGCTCTTTGTGCCTGATCTGGGGGAGCCAGCTACCTTATAGCTGGAGAACTTGAGAAGCATGTGAATATGTAGATTTCCCTGATGGAGGAAGAATTTTGTCATTTTGGTAGGTAATTGAGATCAGGTGCAATCCTCCCTCTCAAAGATGGAGAAAGCAAGTGCCAAATAGATCATTGTCCAGGAAAATCTGGGTGAGTGAATGTTTTCCAGATAATCATGCTTCCTCCCCCATTGTCTATCCCAATCAACTCTGACCCATACTGCATGCCCTTCACAAAATAGTGCAATTATTTATCTTATGCTCTTTGTTGTATGGACCAATTTCTATTCTCCCATTGCTCGTAAGATTTCTGTATGCATTGAAAAGCAGTGATTCTCCTAAAAGCAAGGAAGCAAGGATGAGGGTGACTGGTGTATGTAACAGTCTTCATAGAAGGAGTGTACATAGAAATATGTCATTACTTAGACTCTACCGAATAGATTATTGTTATCATTTAATCCCACTCTCATCAGTAGTATCTTCCTAAACTATTATTTGCACACTGTTAGAAAGATATCATTAATCCTTGTCTCATCATCACTTTATCTTATAGTAAATATCTCAATTGTCATCCTTCAAAAACAGAATATTGTTATTTTATTTTTTTTAATATATTTTATTGATTTTTTTTGCCCCCCTCCCTCCCTCCCACACATCCCCTCCCTCCCCAGAGTTTTGTGTCCATTGGTTGTACTTATATGCATGTATAAAAGTCCTTCGGTTGATCTATTATCTCCCCCAGATCTTCCTCCCCTCCCCGCTGTAATTTGACAGTCTACTTGTTGATATACTGTCTCTATATCTATTGTATCTTTTGGTTCATCAGTTTATAATGCTCCTTATTATCCACAAATGAGTGAGGTCATGTGGTGTTTCTCTTTCATTGATTGGCTTATTTCACTCAGCATGATGTTCTCCAATTCCATCCAGGTTGCTGCAAATGATGAGAATTCCTTCTTTTTTATGGCAGCATAGTATTCCATTGTGTAGATGTATTATACCATAGTTTTTTTATCCAATCATCTGCTGACAGACACTTAGGCTGTTTCCAAATTCTGGCTATTGTAGATTGTGCTGCTATGAACATAGGGGTGCATATATCCTTTCTGATTGGTGTTTCTAGTTTCTTGGGATATAGAATATTGTTATTTTAAAAAATGGAGTTTGAGGTATATAACATGAAGGAACACAAACATTTATAAATTTAATTGTATTGATTATGAATTGAATACCTGTTGGAGATTAAAGTAGTTAATGCATATTATAACATTTTCTAATTTGAAAACATGCCAATTGTGTTGTAATCTCGTGATGTTTCTTTTTTTTCTGGTTAGTTTGTACATTTGTTTTATAAATGACAAGAAATGGTCAATTACATGTTCTTTTTAATGCATCTCTGAATATTTTAGAGTATTTAAAATCTAATACTATTGATTTTAGAGAGAAGGGAGAGAGAAAAAGAAAGAAAAATATCAATGATGAGAGAGAATCATTGATCAGCTGCATCCTGCATGCCCCCTACTGGGGATTAAGCCCACAGCCCTGGCATGTGCCCTGACCTGGAATTGAACTGTGACATCCTGGTTCATGTATTGATGCTCAAGCACTGAATCACACTGGCCGGGCAAAATATTCTTATTTTACTATATCTTTTCCAAATGCACATCTCATTCTCCAAACTATTTTATTTATTTTTCTTATCCTGTAATAAGCATAAACTATATGAATTAAGATTTATATGTTATTATCTAAAATAAGAAACAGAGGCTTTGCTTATTTATATAATCTAAACATCTCCAGATGTTTTATGTCAGATGAAACCATAATACTAAGCCTTGCTAAATATAGAACATCCATTTGATTATAATCACTTCTTTCTAATAGTTCCACCACTGTTAAAAATAAAAACAAAGCTGAAAACTAAAACACCTAAGAGCCATCATTTAAATTTACAAACATTCAATTAAAAACAGTATATAATCTCTCTCATTTATATAAGTTTAAGCAAATACAATTTAATTAAAATAGGAAATATAGTTTATACATTCTCTTTAAACATAAATTATTTTGCCTATAGTTTTAAAAACTCTTAAATTTTGATTTATGTTTTATTTTCTTCAAATGTTTTCCTAATGTATCCTAGCTTCTTTTTAATATTTTTATCTAATATATAGCTGCAGAAGTATTTCTTTTTGTTGGTTTATTTTGTGACACATAAATAATTTGTATTATATTGTCTCCCCTAAGTAAAAGATTTATTGATTTTATGAGAACAACAATTATGCAATTATAATTTTAGATAAATACAGAAAATTATGGTTAAATTGGTGAAAATATTTACTATTTCCCCAGGTCACATTAGCATGAGTTGATGATTACCTAATATGTGTAGAATTTAAAGTATTAGTGGACAATCTTTCAGACTTGTTCAGAATTCAGGATGGATATTCTTGCTGTCTCCCCTCCTCTCCCTCCCCCAGTTCTCCCTATTAAACTGGTTTGCTCACATTTTAGTTTATTGCTCACATGGAGCTACTACCAGGCGTCCTCAAACTTTTTAAAGTGGGGGCCAGATCACGGTCCCTCAGAGAGCTGGAGGGCCAGATTATATGAACTACTAATTCCTACTGTAACACCTCGGCTGCGCTCACTGCCCAAAAAACCTGGCGGGCTGGATCAGACTCCTCTGCGGGCCGCATGTGGCCCGCGGGCCGTAGTTTGAAGACTCCTGTCTAGACTCTTCATTGCTTGTCACCAAAATTTCCATTGCCTTTGAGAGCATCCTTAAATTGGAATTTCCCCATGAACTGTCCTAAATCAAGTCAGGTTCACTTGGAACAGCTTCAGTACCTCTCTGTTGTAATGGCCTGCCTGTCCCCTGGGGGAAATCTCTGAGGCATTACTCAGGAGCTGGGTGCAATGACAAGGGTCCACTTACCCATAGTGGCGTCCCAACTTTGTGAGCAAGGAGTTGGTTAGGAGTGGTGGTCTCTGTTCAGGGCTTGCACCTCTGTCCTACAAATGAGTTGAGGGAAAATAATTGGGATTTCAGTTTCATGGCCTGCTGTATCTGGTGTAGAATTTCCATTCTCTGAGTGGGAGCTGAATGGAGGAAAAAAGTCTTTGAACCTTAGCTGCTCTTGCCTGTTATCTAGCATGGAGTTGGGCAGATTAGAAATGCAGATTCCCTGCCTTGCCTGGGCAGATAATGCTCTCATTGCTTGGTTCCCTTCTGTCTGAAGAGAGAGTCTTTTAGTTACTCCCTTAGAATGTAGCTTCCACCATATTGCATGGTGGAGGGGTCATGCCTCAAATATCACAGACTCTTAGTTTTACTAGATTTAGTAAATTTTTCTTCAATACATGAGTCTTAATCCTGGTATGCCCTTAGGTCAATTTATAGGACTTTAAAAGGTTGTTTGTTTGCTTCTTTGTCTAATTTCACCAGATAAAACTGTTTCACTGGGGCAGAGGTCCGCAGAGTTCTCCAAGCCACAATTCCAGAGGTCAACTGTTCCAAAGACTTTGGGAAAACATATTTTAAGTAAGTTTCAGAACTTAGGTAAAATAAAGGAGACTGGAAAGACACTGCAGGCAGAGTAATAGCATAAAGCTAGCCCAGTTTTGTAGCAGCATTAGATATATAGGAGAGTATTGAAAGAAGAGATCAAGGAGAATATTGGGATCACAGTTTCTGCTGAGTTGTATAGAGAGATGTATATTTAATTTTGCAGACAATGTAGTGCTATTTATTACTTTAACATAATAGATTAACATTTTACCAGTCAAGACATTGATAATCCCCATAAGAGATAGAAGAAATAAACTCCTTATTCTTTTAAAATATTAACATATATAAACATATACATGTATACACATATAAACATGCATATGTATACATATATGTACCTATATAAACACATATGTATATATGTATATATAATATTATGTATTCTATGAATCTATCCATAAATTACTACAAGAAATCACCTTCTTTACAGCTGGGTGAGAATTTCAGTGTTATTTAAAGTTTGAAATGAAATGGGTTAGAAACCTAGTACTCAAAGAGAACTCATATTAGTGATATGAATTAAATTCTCTAGTGAACAATATTCTTTTAATTTTTTCTCATCAGAGGTCTCAATTAACACATATGGGTGTAGTGTGTGCATGTGTAGCAGGGGATCCCTTGGGAAGAAGTATGCCTGTGGATGTCAGCTTAATCCAGGTGTAGAAAAACTAATATCTGCACTATCAATATATTCAGCTCAATCCCTTCCAGTTCTCGTAAAGGAAGACTCCAGTAAACTAAGTCCAAACGGGTCTATCAGAGTAGACATCTGCCTAAGTCCATAGCCTAAGTGTCTGTGAACTGATATTAAATGAGAAAGACAATAAAACAGGGATTTTTCCCATAGAAAAACACGATTAGCAATTAGAGATGCCTAAATTTCAGCAGCACATAGTTAAAATTGAACACTATGGTTGAGAGTGATGCAAATGTTCTCAAGAATAGTTATTTATTCTGTTCATACCCTTTTGGACTTGGCCCTCTTGTGAAGGACTGATGACATTCCTACTGATAAAAATTTTACAACTTTATATGGTAGCATAGGAAAAAAAGAACAAATAAATGTCAGATTGTCTGCTGTGCTGTCACTGTTGTCTTGCCTTGCCGTGGTTGCTGACAGCCCAAATTGAAAAGGTGCTGAGTACCCTGCAGCACCTGATGTTCCGCGGATACTGCTCGTCATAGGCAGAGATGCTGTGACAGGTTAGGAGATCTTGGCGAGGGAAATAGAAGGGTACAGAAACATCTGAGGCCAAGGCCACTTGTCTACTGCCAGGAAAATTGAGAAAACAGTGCTTAAGATTACTCCTCTCCCCTCTGTTAATACAGCATGGCCTCAGAATGCCTCCCAATTACTGTCATATCATATAGGAGTAAAGAACTTTAAAGCATGAGGAATTTAGATTTCTAATGTGGACTAGTTACTTCATTGTAAACTTATTGTAAATAATAATAACAATAAACCCCAAGAAGATTTTTATAGACCATGAGTGATTCTATATTTATGAAGACATGAGATAGACATGATGTTTTCAGTGAATGTACATTAATTAATACATTATTTTTGTTTACTTTAAAAACAAATTACAATTTTTGGAAATATTTTGTGGCTCTTGAATTTTTATTATTAAACACACACAATAAAATAAATTCTGCTTAGTAAGGGTATTTGTTTATTGGGGTGATGGGAAGTCTTGAACTGCAACTGAAAAAAACTCATTAACCAATATACTTTATTGGGTCTTGACTGACACAAGGTGGCACCAGGTATAAATATATCTTCAAACAAAGAATAGAATGAAGCCCTGGTTTGGCTCAATGGATAGAGCATGGACTTATGGACTGAAGGGTCCCAGGTTTGATTCCTGTCAAGGGCATGCACCTTGCTTGTGTGCACATACCCAGTAGGGAGTGTGTAGGAGGCAGTTGATCAATGTTTCTCTCTCATTGGTGTTTCTAACTCTCTATCCTTCTCCCTTCTTCTCTGTAAAAAAAAAAAAAAAAAAAAAAAAAAAAAAAAAAAAAAAAAAAAAAAATCAATAAAACATACAATTTTAAAAATAGGATGAAGATAGAAAAGAGCAGAATAAAAAAAGAGCATAACAGGAGATAAACTGAAAAGAATATAGCCAATCCCATGTTCCTGAACTTACTTAAAACAAAAGTTGCCTTTTTTCCTTTTTTTTTTTTTTTTTCAGTCAGGGAAAACAGGAATTAAGATCAGTGACGGTGTGACAGTTTGGAACTGGAAATATCCTTCAATATTCAAATTTGTCTATCCAGATTGTTTAATCTATTATACTTCTGTTTATTCTCTTTATGTATATATACTTGATTGTTTGTATATTCTCATTGTAAAGGTTTTTAAGGTCAGATTGAAATTTCATTAGCAAAAATTGCTTTTTTCCCCTATTTTAAAACACAAAAAGTCAGCACATTTAATACCAACTTTTATAAGCTCTATTTTAATTTGAATTCACATACATTTTATTCACTTCTCACATTCATTACTTATCCAAACAAGTTTTAGTGAATCTTTTTTATAGAATAATTTATCAAGTTTAAAAGGAAAATAATTCATAATTCACCTTAGATATTATAAACAATTAAAAAGTCAAATATTTACTGTTATCATGTGTACTTAACTCAATATTTGCAATAAAAGTGATTTTTATCTTTTGAAGGCCACCTCTTTTAATATGTCCTCAGTAAATCAATAAAAACAGGATTATAAAAAATGAAAGGATTTAAAATGGAATAATACTAAAGAATAAATGAAGTTTTGAGGCCTCTTGTTTTAGTAATTAACCTACCTTTGCTAGATATAGTAAAAGTTCTCACTCCCCACTAATCCTATACTTAACTTCTTACAGATTCCTAATCATATTTTCCAGCTACTATCCTTCATGGTAGTGGGTGAACATTTGTGGTTGGTGAATCTAGAATCTGGGTAAAGCAATATTTAGTCCACAGAATAAATGTGGCCAATCAGATGTTTTCAGATGGCCCTTAAGCTAGGGAATTATTCTTTTACATTTTAAAACAATTAAAAGAAGAAAAAATATCACCTCATGTGATGCACAAAATATTAGTATCTGGTCCTTGACCAAAAAAGTTTTCAATACTTGGCTTAGACTTCTGGCTGTCCTAGTCACTTGGTTTTCTGCTTCATGAGGACAATCAAGGAAAACAGTGCTGTACTCTCTCCATATGCTCCCTGCATCCCCACATTTCTCCATTTACTATATTAAATTGTTTTTTCTATTTTAGAGTATGCTTTATAGCATGCATAATCTGTAATGACTATATCTATATGTATATATGACATGCATAAACCATACTGACAATATGTATCTATGTAAAAATACATGCATGAATAATTTTAAGTAAGTGGAATTTTATAGGCCTCTGAGATCAATTTCACTTCTCTACTACATGATCAAATATTGTTTGAAGATTAAAGAGCACAGGTTATTTAGTAAATGTACAAGAAGAGTGTTCTTTCAAAATCATTCCATATATGCAAATGACATTTAGTGTTCTTCACATAATAATGGTAATTTGGAATATTATAAATTAATTAGGGACCCATTGCACAAATTTGTGTACCTTGAAAGGAACTGTGAGCTTCAAGGCTGCGGTCGGCACAGGAGCAGGTCTTGGCCCATCCTCTGCACCCCCGCCTGGCCCCTTCAGCCATGGCCTCTGGTCCCCTGTCTGCCAGCAACTCTGTTCCCACTGCGCTGCTCTCTGCTTACGCCACTAATGGTGCACAGTGACTAGGGCTGGCACAAACAGTGGGTGTTAGTGAGGCTGGTGCCATTAGCAGCTGCAAGTGTTATCTGCTGCCCGGATCACCCCTCAGGAGCAGGGGGAGATGGAGAAGTCCTCATGGGCGATTGGGGCCAGCAGCTGCTGCCAGCACCCACTGACTGCGCCAAGTGATAGGGACCAGCCGGTATGAGCAGCAGCTCCAGTGCTGGCTATGGGTGCAAGTGGAGCTGGCACTGGCTGTGGTTTCAAGCAGCGGCACTGGCAGCAGGTGCCAGTGGCAGCTGCCAGCCCCAATTGACCCTCAGGAGCAGGGGGAGGTGGAGAAGCCCTAGGGGTGATAGGGGCTGGCAGACCCCACTAGCACCTGCTAACCGCACCGAGTGATCAGGATGTAAGAGGGGTCAGTGCCAGCAGCAGGTGTGAGTGCCCAGCGGAACCACAACGCATGAGAGCAATGAATTTTTAGTAACTACCAGAGGCTTGCCCCGATGACAGTGACCTTCACCCCACCTTGTTCTGGCACCTCTGCTCATCTGCTCCACCATCCCACCATAGGTGATGCCTGCGATGTTCCACACGTGCCCCCTAGTGGTCAGCACACATCATGGCAACCAGTTGTTTGGTTGTTCTGCTATTCAGTCTATTTGCATGTTAGGATTTTATATATATAGATAAGTTCCTTACCTCCCCTTCCCCAAAGCTTTGTAATATAATTCCTTCTTTTGTTACCATCTGAAAAGATGGTTGATTTTGCCAAAACAAACTCTGGAATAGTTTCTTTTGTATTTAGTAATTTTTTTTACATTCTGAAACTTTTCTCTCTTTATTTAGAAAAAAGAAAACAATCCAACATATGTCCAACTGTAATAATTTTTCATAATATTTTCTCAAATATGACAACCTGTCTAAAGGGCCAGAATGGTAAAATGAAGAATGAAATATGAAATACATTTTGTAATATAAAATAGAAAGATGTAAATTTTGATTAGTTTCTTAACAATCTGATATATTTTTATTGTATAAAAAATTCCTACTGATAAAAATTAGGAAAACTTATAATAAATATCAATTTTAATTAGAGGTCATTATATTGTAGAGATTGTTCAAGTTGTTGTTTTTTTAAAAAAAACTATCTCTAATCCTCAAAAATAAAGATTTGACATTATCTATTATATGATGGGTATTCAAATTCACACAATTAATATATTTTTAAAATATATTTTATTGATTTTTCACAGAGAGGAAGGGAGAGAGATAGAGAGAGAGCTAGAAACATCTATGAGAGAGATACATCGATCAGCTGCCTCCTGCACAACCCCTACTAGGGATGTGCCCACAACCAATGTACATGCCCTTGACTGGAATCGAACCTGGCACCTTTTAGTCTGCAGGCCGATGCTCTATCCACTGAGCCAAACCGGTTTCAGCATATTCACACAATTAATATATTTAATATCCAGACCTTTTGTCCCTGGAAAACCATGTACTCCTCCTAAAGCTTTATTGAGATACAACTGGCAATAAAATTGTGAAAGTGTGAGGTATAAAATATGTTGATTTGATCCACATATATTGCAAAATGATTATGACCATAGCATTAGACAGCACCTCTACTATTTAATTTTTGTATTTAGAACATTTGACATCTACTCTCTAAGCAGCTTTCAAACATAGAGAACACTATTTTTAACAATAAGAAGTATCATTCTGTATATTAGATACTTAGAACTTATTCATCTAATAATTAGAAATTTGTACCCTTTGAAAATCATCTGCTCCATTCCCAAGCTCCTGGCAACCTCCATTTTACTCTATTACTTTGTGTGTGTGTGTGTGTGTGTGTTTTTGTTTTTAAGATTTTTACATAAAAGATCATACAATATTTATCTTTCTCTGACTGACTTACTTTATTTAGCACTAGAGTCCTGGTGCATGAAAATTCATGCACTGGAGTGGGGGGTTCCCTCAGCCTGGCCTGCCCTCTCACTCCTCAGGGGTGGGAGGTGATCCAGCAATCAGGAGAAGGCGATGTCCCCATCACACCTCTGCTGCTGCCACTGCCAGCAGAGCAAGCCTCAACCAGCCCTGGTTACCTGAGCCTCAGGCAGCCCTGGGTGGCTGAGCAGCCAACATTGAGGCTTGCCTGAGCCTTGGGCCAATCCTGGGCTGCTGGGGAGGCTGAGAGGACTGGCACCACCATCTTGTAGCTGTGGTTGCTTCCATCTTTGTGGGCGGGGCAGTCAATTAGCATATTCCCTCCTTATTGGCTGTGGGTGCCACCATCTTTGTGAGCAAGCGATGGTCAATTAGCATATCCCTCTTTATTAGATAGGATAATATCATCAAGGTCCATCCATGTTGTTGTAAATGTCAGGATTTCCTTATTTCTTGTGGAAGTTACATTTCATCTTCTTTATCCATTCACCTACAGATGGACATTTGGATTACTTCCATATCTTGGCTATTGTAATAGTGCTGTAAAGAACATGACAGTACAGAGATACTGCTTTCATTACCTTTGGACATGTATTCAGATTGGGATTGCTAAATTATATGGTGATTTTATCTTTAATTTTTGAGGACCTCCATATGGTTTTCCACAATGATTGTACCAATCTACAGTCCCATCAACAGTGCACAAGGGTTGACTTTTCTCCACATCTGAATTGGTATGAGGTGATATTTGCATTTTCCTGATGATTAGTTATGGTGAAAATCTTTTCAAGTATTTGTTGGCCATTTAGACATCTTCCTCAGAAAAGTATCTACTCAGTTCCTCTGCTACTTTTTAAATAGAATTTTTTGTTTGTTGAATATATATATATATATATATATATATATATATATATATATATATATATATATATATATCAATGTAAAAGCTGCCCCCTGGTAGTAAGTGCACTCTCACAACCAGCCTCCCATGACCAGCCAACCTCCTGCAGTTCCTTCCCCCAGGTTGGCCGGACCTCCTGATTGGCCCCCATCACTGGCCAGCCTGAGGGACTCCATCTGTGCATGAAATTCGTGCACTGGGCCTCTAGATAAGTATAAATTTCTTATATGTTTTGGATAGCAATCTCCTTTTATATAGACTATAACTTTCTATTTCATCAATATTATCAAATAGTCAATGTTAAATTATTATCTCTACCATCTCTACCACTACACAAATACTTCCTTTCTTCATTTCAACTTTTATTTTTCACTCACCCTCCCATCCTCCATCCCTCTCTCCAATAAATATTCACAGAACATTTATTTCTATACATTATAATATAGTAGCTAATGGTCACATGTGTCAACTTAACACTTGAAGTGTGGCTAGTCCAAATTTTGAGGTGCCATAAATGTAATATACACATTATATTTCCAGGACTTAATATTAAAAAGAATATGGAGTATAGCATAAATACTTTTAAATACTAAGATTCAAGTCAATTATTTTCCTGATAGATGTGACAGTTTTTCCTTTGTCACCTCTGCTTCCTCCATATATTTCAACTTTTTAAAAAATAAACTGGTCAGCCTTGACCAGCTAGCTCAGTTGATTAGAGCATCATCTTCATACAGCAAGGTTGTGGGTTCAATCTCTAATCTGGGGGCATACAAGAATCAACCAATGAATACATAAATAAATGTAAATAGAATAATAAATCATTGTTTCTTCTCTGTCTCTCTCTTCTTCCCTCCCTCTCTCAAATCAATCAATAAATTAAAATTTTAAAAATAAAAATAATCTGGTAAGGCAGCATAAGAAAAAATATAGACAGATCCTATGTACACTTTATCCAGATTTCCATAATGCTAAGATATTAATAAACTTTAATGTAATATCAAAATTAGGTTATTGATTTTAACACAGTCAAGATACTATGCTACCATAAGCTTTTGCCTTTTTAAAGTTACATCTATTTCTCTTTTCACACTTCTCTTACTTAATTCCTGACAACTACTAGAATTGTATTGCTATAATTTATCATTTCAAGATGATTGGCTTTTTTTCACTCAGCATAATTCTTTGGAGATTTTTCCAGGTGGTTGGAACTATCAATAAATCATTCATTTTTATTATTAAGCAGTACTCCATGCTATGGATATATCAGTTTATCTAATGATTAACTCGGTCAAGTACATCAGAGATACTTTCAAGGTTTGCTCTTACCGTATAACTGCTATAAACATTTGTGAACAGGTTTTCATTTGAATATAGTCTTCATTTATCTGAGATAAATGCTCAGGAGTACAGTTGCTGTGCTATATGGTAAGTCCATGTTTAGATTAATGAACAAAGAAAGAAATCCTATAAAATTATTTTTGGAATGGGCTATCCCAGTTTTACATTCCATACTATAAGATATGAGTGATCCAATTTTGAAAATATCTACTCAAAAGCAATTAGAGCCCAAACCGGTTTGGCTTAATGGATAGAGCGTTGGCCTGCAGACTAAAAGATTCCAGGTGCAATTCCGGTCAACAGCATGTACCTTGGTTGCAGGCACATCCCCATTAGGGGTTGTGCAGGAGGCAGCTTATCCATGTTTCTCTCTCATAGATGTTTCTAACTCTCTATCCCTCTCCCTTCCTCTTTGTAAAAAAATCAATAAAATATATTTTTTAAAGCTATTAGAGGTGTCAGGACTTTTTACATTTTGCCATACACATAGGAATATAATGCTAATTCATTGTGGCTCTAATTTGTATTTCCAAAATGGTTAATGATGTAGAAGATTTTTTTTTCCTGAGTGAGTTTGCCATCTGTTTATTCTATTCAGTAAGATGTATACCTTTTGCTCATTTTCAAATTGATTTTTTTTTCACTATTGGGTTTTGAGAATCCCAAATTATATAATTTAGATACAAATATATTGTTGGATATGTGATTTGCTTTCTCCCACTCTGTAACTTGTTGTGCTTTTTTCTTTTTAAATCCTATCTGAGTATATTTTTTCCATTGATTTTTAGAAAGAATGGAACAGAGAGGGAAAGACAGAGAGAAATGTCGATGTGAGAGAAACACATCAATTGGTTCCTCTTACATGCATCATGACCAGGGCCTGGGCTGGTGAGGAACCTGTAACCAGACTGGAATCAAATTCAGGACCCTTTGGTCCACAGGCCAATGCTCTATTCATTGAGCCACTTAGGACAACCATCTTGTGACAAACATCTTTTGTGACAGTCATCTTGTGATGATATTAGGGCATGATTCATGAGGGTGTGATGCCACCTAGACTATTATTAATATAGATAATGTTCCTCTTTGTTTTTAGTAATTTTATTTGCTTTGAAGTTTATCTTATCTACTAGAGGCCCAGTGCACGAAATTTGTGCATGAGATGGGGGGTGTCCCTCAGCCCAGCCTGCTCCATCTCCAATGCGAGACCCCTCAAGGGATGTCCAACAGCCCTCCCACAATCCAGGATTGCTAGCTCCCAACTGCTTGCCTTCCTGCCTTCCTGATTGCCCCTAAAGGCTTCTGCCCGCCAGCCTGATCACCCCCTAACCACTCCCCTACCAGCCTGATTGATGCCTAACTACTCCCCTGCCAGCCTGTTTGCCCCTAACTGCAGTCCCCTGCAGGCCTGGTCACCCCTAATTGCTCTTCACTGCAGGCCTGGATCCCCCTCTCCAAGGGCCCTACCCTGAAGGCCTGGTCACCTCCAACTTCTCTCCCCTGCTGGCCATCTTGTAGTGGCCATTTTGTGTCCACATAGGGGTAGAATATTTTACCACAAGGGGGCAGCCATCTTGTGTGTGGGAGTGATGGTTAATCTGCATATTACTCTTTTATTAGATAGGATAGAGGCCTGGTGCACAGGTGGGAGCTGTCTGGTTTGCCCTGAAGGATGTCGTGGATCAGGGTGAGGGTTCCCTTAGGGCATGGGGTGATCTGGGATAGGGCCCTGTGGTGGTTTGCAGGCCAGCCATGCCCCCGGGCTACCCAAGTGGAGGCCCTGGTGTCTGGAATTTATTTACCTCTGTAATTGAAACTTTGTATCCTGGAGTGAAGCCAAGCCTCCTGCTCTCTCCCTGGCTGGCAGCCATTTCTATTGGGATTTATGTGTCTTTGGGGGGTTTTTTGTTTTGTTTTGTTTTTTAATATATTTTATTGATTTTTTACAAAGAGGAAGAGAGAGGAATAGAGAGTTAGAAACCTCAATGAGAGAAAAACATCGATCAACTGCCTCCTGCAGACCCCCTACTGGGGATGTGCATACAACCAAAGTACATGCCCTTGACCGGAATTGAACCCTGGACCTTTCAGTTCACAGGCCAATGCTCTATCCACTGAGCCAAACTGGTTTTGGCAATCTTTTATAATTGAAATTTTGTAGCCTTAAGTGGAGGCCTAGGTTGGCTAGGATGTGTGGGAAAACTTTGCTTCTTCCATTGCCAGGGGCAACCCCAGCCTCCAGCTCTTTCCACCTTTGTGGCTGCCGCCACTTACGTTTGGATTTGTTTACCTTCTATAATTGAAACTTTGTAGTCTTGAGTGGAGGCTTAGGCTGACAAGGATAGGCAGAAAGCTAGGCTTCCTCAGTTGCCTGGGAAAACCAAGCCTCCCTCCTGCTTTCTGTGGCTATAGCCATCTTGGTTGAGTTTAATTTGCATACTCACTCTACTGGCTGGTGGGCATGGCTTATGGGCGTGGCTTGTGGGTGTTGCGGAGTGATTGTTAATTTGCATATTACTCTTTTATTAGGTAGGATAATATATCAACTTCTAATTTACTTAATTTTTTGTGATTTTTATTTTTCCATTTTTTTACTTTCAAACTGTTTATATCACTATTTTGAAGTGAGTTTCTTATAAACAGCATATAATTGGGTCATGATTCTTAATTTCTTCTGCCAATTTCTGTCTTTTAATTACATATACACTAAGGCATTTAACAATCATTTAAGGCTTAAATCTCCAATTTATTTTTGTCCTTTGTGTGTTCTCAATATAAATTTTTTTTTCTGTTTTTATTTTCCTGCCTTCTTGGGGTTACTCAAGCATATTTAGGATTTAATTTTACTTACTTATAGGGTTTTCTGTGGTTATTCTAAGTGTGAATTACACATATAACTTACCTACTGGTGTCACCATGTTATCAGGGTATAGAAATGTTATTTTATATCACTTTAGTCTCCTTTCCATTTTAGAATATAATTGTCTTAAATGTTTCTACATATATTTAAAACTACATCACATGGTATTAAAATTTTACCTCAACTGTCAACAATAATTTAGAACCTTAAGAGAGGGAAATCTTATTGCACTTACCCACATTTTTGCTTTCCATGTTTGCTTTCTCATTCGGACATGCCAATGTACTTAAAAACAATAAAAAAAAAAAAAACTACAACCATTTCATTTTGTTTTAGAGAACTTCTGCTGTAAGCCATCCTTTTGGGGGTAGATCCGCTGATGACAAATTCTTCATCTGCAGAGATATGGATTTTCTCTTCGTTTCTGCAGTACATTTTTGCTGAGTATGAGGTTCTTGGTGTACAGTTCTTATTCTTCAGCCCTTAAAAGAGTTTGTCCCTAGTCCTTCTGGCTTTCTCGATTTCTAATGAGCGATCTGCTGTCATTCAAATAGTAAGGTGTCGTTTTGCACCAGCTGCTTTCCAGATTTTTTCCTTTGTCTTTAGATTTCAAGTTTGACTAAAATGCATCTTGATATAATTTATGTGATTTTCATCATTGGGATTCTCTTAGTTTCTTGAATATGTAGGTTTATACCATTTCCAAATTTGAGGAGATTTTGGCCTTTATTTCTTCAAGTACTTTTTAAACTTTCCCCTTTTCTATTCCCTTTCTGGGAATCCAGTAACATGAACCTGGCCAGGTCTTTTGTTATATTCTCACAGATTTCTGAGGCTGTATTTATGTATTTTCATTCTCTTTCACCCAGTTATTCATATTGTGTAATTTATTATATTCTCTTTTCCCATTCACCAATTCCTTTCTCTGTGCCTGCTCACTAGTCCCATTCATGGAGGTTTTTAAAATAATAATTATTATTAATAATAATTTGATCATTAGAGCCTTCAGTTTGAAACTTTCTACTTGGTATTACTAAATATCCTTTATTTCTTTACCGATAATTTTTAATTTTTGCTGTTTCAAGTATCTACATAATTGCTCATTGAAGCATTTTTACCATGACTACTTTAATTTTCTAGCAAGTCTGTCATCTCAGGTTTTGCATATATTAATTGTCCTTTTTCATTTTCTCATTTGGTTTGAGATCTCCCTGGTACTTGGTATGACAAATGATTTTAATTTAAACCTGGACATCTTCATGTTATGTCATGCAGACACTGGATCTTATTTAAAGCTTCTGTTTCAGCTGGTTTTCTCTGTTGCCATTTCTTCAGAGGAGATGGGCAGTTTGCTGCCTCGCTAATGCCAAGTGGAGGGGAAATCTTCGGTCCACTCCTAGGAAAGAAAGTGGTGGTGGGGATTCTGGTTGCCTGCATCATCGTAACTGTCACCATAGTAGGGCTTGCCTTATTGTTCAATAATAAAATTATTGACTGTCTACTGAGCTTCCTCTGACTATAAGCCACTGGGAAAAGGAGAGTCATAGAGGGACCTCATTATTGTGGGATGGGGGATAAGTCTAGGCTGCCCTTGAGGTTTGCATTGGTGCAAAAATAGGACTTGTCAGTAGCTTGACCTTCTTTTTTTTTTTAAATATATTTTATTGATTTTTTACAGAGAGGAAGGGAGAGGCATAGAGAGCTAGAAACATCGATGAGAGAGAAACATCAACCAGCTGCCTCCTGCACACCCCCTACTGGGGATGTGCCCACAATCAATGTACATGCCCTTGACTGGACTCGAACCTGGGACCTTTCAGTCCACAGACCAACGCTCTATCCATTGAGCCAAACCAGTTTCGGTAGATTGGCCTTTTCAACACTAACATGATAGGGGTGTTGGAGGGAATGTTACAGTTTTGCAAGGGTGAATCCCAAGACTCCCCTACATGGCCTTTGCTGACATGATTAAGAATGGGACCAATGATGTTTCTGTGGTTTTGGGCTGTAGTAGGTGATGTATTGGAGTGTGAGGATAATGATAAAGTCTATGTATCAAATGAGATAACTTTTCAAATTATTGTGTGAGAAGGAAAGTCCAAAATGGAACAGTAGCTACAATAAAGGTAGATGTTTTTACCATGCAGTTTAAAATGTGTTTGTGAATAGAATTAACTGAGAGTGTTAAATATAAGACAAGGTAGGAGAAATCTAATTTCAAGCACTTAGAAACACAAGCTTTTGGCAGGTCAGACCCTTTTTCCTGCTTTAATAGGAAGGAATTAGAAGATAACATAGAAATATTGTATATTTAATTATGGTAAAATATAGTTTTCCAATTGATATATTTTGTTTTCCAAACAAATAATAAGAAAGTTCATTTCCTAAAATAAAGAGCAAAGTAGTGAGTATATTAGAAGTAGTGATTAAAATTTAAAACAAGTATGAAATGGAGCATACAGATAAATGAAAATGAGGTTATTAAACAAACACTAAGATATAGTGAGGTCCATTTTTATCTCAAACTTTTGGGAAAAGTTACTGACTATTCTTTATGAATCTTATAGTCAGGGCTTATATATATTTTAAACTTATTTTTATTATATGCTTTTTTTTATTTCCTGCCTCTTTTTTGTTGAAGGTATTCTGGCCATATAAAGGAAGATCAGAAAATAGTACATGAATTCCTTATTTCAATATTCAAACATAGTTACAGTTTTATATGTTTGGAACAGATACAAGTAAGTATCAAAATATCTGAATGAGATCTTTAAAAAAAAAACAAAACAAAAAAAACCTTTACTCAGCTTGAGATTATTACAGCATCTGATTCATGATTCATAAACATTATCAATAGAAAATAAAAATAACATGCTGCTTTGAACTATAATTTGTATTTAGTGTGTCTCTAAATATCAGTTTAGAAATCTTTATAAGCATAAAATTATTCTACCATAAAAAATTTTCTCCTTTCTTGGAGAGCAATAACATGTTCTAAGATTTATTTTTAAAAATCTGAATTAGATTTAAAAAATTTGTTGTTTTAAGATCTTGCTTGACCACCTACAACATGTGTTTGTAAACATCAGTATACAGCTTTGTGTTTTTCACAAGGCCTTCTATTCCAGCAAGAGCAGCTGGTGAAATTAAGGTTACTATCCTAAATTTCAATCAGAAGCCATTGGTGAAAGCTATTTTCAGGATCATTTACTTGGTTCTGGAATAAACTCCTTTTAGTGGTTAGAAAAGGAATTTCATATCCCTAATGTTCAAATCAGGATGGAGATCATCACAAAGTTCTGAGAAACCAGTTTGAATGGCAGATAAAATGTATGTACAGAGTAGTAAATTTTTAAAAGTTAATTAATTTTTAAATACCTACTGAGGATATTTTTCCATTGATTTTTAGAGAGAGAGGAAGGAAGAAAGGGGAGAGAGAGAGAGAGAGAGAGAGAGAGAGATGTGAGTGAGACACATCAATTGGGAATGGACTGGCAACCCAAGTAAATGCCCTTGACCTTTGACAGGGAATGGAACCCACATCCCTTCCGTGTGAGGGCTGAAGATCTACCACTGAGCACACCAGTCATGGCCAGTGCAGTAGATTTTTATAAATTAATTTGGCTCATACAATTTATTCCATCAAAAACTTCGGTGGTATTATCTGTTTAAATATAGACATTTAAAAAAATTATTATAATGTGTTTATTTATTTACTTTTATTTGCAGTGTGTATTTGTTTTTGTGAGTTGTTTTTTTTTAAGAAATACTATATTGAGATTTATATTTTTTATTTTATAAAACCTAAGGTCAGCTGATCCAACCCCATCATTTTACAAATAAATTCATCATATACATAATAATGATAAAACATAAATACTATGTGCCAAGTGATAGCATGCCAAATAACAGACCGACATTTTTTAATACTTGATATTTGCCTTTTCCAATATTTCTATGCCTTTATTGTTTTCTAGTGGGATTATATTAAGTGGTTGTATATTCTCACAGCAGAAGGAACAAGATAACTAATTTTTTTTTTGTTCTAAAATTAAATATCATCTGTTTGCATTTTGAGGGTTCAGTAAATAACTTCTACCTCCTTTTTCTCCCACCAGGTTTTAAGTTGAATGATAACTAGAAAAAACAGTTGGGAATGGAAATGGCACCTTATGATAATAAAATATTTAGAAAATATGTCTTGGATTTATGGATATCATCAAATTAAAATTATACCCCCTATTATTGATTACATTTGTTTGGTGACTGCAAAATTGTTTGCAGAAGACAAATTTCAAAGAGAATCAGAAGGGCTTGAACATTAAGTCTCTGTTCATCTGACCAAAAGCATCTATCAGATAATTTATTTCCTCTTTTTGCGAGTCAGGGAAGAGGCATGGCAACACCAGACATAATACTATAGAGCACATGTGTCAAACACAAGACCCGTGGGCCAAATCCGTCCCGCCAGGCCTTGCAATGTGGCCCGCACCGCGCTGTCATCACTGCACTCCGCTGCGTTTCCATCACAATGACAGTTTATGACTGTTCAGTAAACCATTCGGCCCTCGATTTAGGCTGGATTTTAGATTTTGGCCCCTTCTCTGATTGAGTTCGACACCCCTACTATAGAGGAAGCTCCTATCCATGCTCAAGAGAGCAGTAGGAAAGAAATAACCCAGAAAAACATAACAGATATTATGAAAAAATGATATTAATTGAGCCCCCTTAACTCCCAATAATATTGTCCTAAGGATGTTTGTGGCTATTGTTGAATAATTTAGAAATATATCTTCTCTATCACTAGATTCTGGGAAACTATTAAGCCAGAAAGTTGAAAATTAAAGAAATCATCATATTCCCCCCAAATCTCTTTCATCTCCCATTTTTATAAAAATAAAATTTATTTTACACATGATGGAAATTACTCACAGATTAAAAATCTGTCAATATCAACTAACAATTTATTAATTAACAAATATGAGCACCTTAAAACAATAATAATAAATAACAACTAATATTGTTATTTTAATTTGAAAATATTCCAAACAATTAGCCGAAACCGGTTTGGCTCAATGGATAGAGCGTCGGCTTGGGGACTGAAAGGTCCTGGGTTCGATTCCGGTCAAAGGGCATGTACCTTGGTTGCGGGCATATCCCCAGTGGGGGATGTGCAAGAGGCAGCTGATCGATGACCCTCTCTCATCGATGTTTCCAACTCTCTATCTCTCTCCCTTCCTCTCTGTACAAAATCAATAAAATATATTTTAAAAAAAAAAAAAAAAAAAAAAAAAAAAAAAAAAGAAAATATTCCAAACAATTAAATCACGGACTGATTCTAAAATACATTTTAAGATTAAAATTTGGGGGGAAAAATCACTGACCAGTTTTAACCAATGATTAGTTATTTAATCAGTGATTAACTCAAAATAAACCTGTAGCTTTCGAAGAATAATTGAAAAATTTGTAACCAGAATTTAGTTTGTTTTTTCAACTTCTAGATATGTTTACTTTGTATAACCATCACCAAAGGGAAGGATGATTCAAACCTTCATAATCCATAAATTGTTCTTTCTTTTGATATAATTTATGAACTTCATAGCTTTCCAAAGAGGGTTTTAGAGTTATATTCATGAACACTTTTTCTTAGAAAATAAATATGCTATGAACTGAATATTTGTGTATTTGTTTTTTTACTATTCCTCATCCGAGGATATTTTTCCATTGACTCTAGAGAGAGTGGAATAGAGAGGGAAAGACAGAGAGAAACATCGATTGGTAACCTGCTGCATGCACCCTGACCAGGGCCAGGGCAGGGGAGGAGCCTGCACTTGAAGTACCAGAATCGAACTTGGGACTCTTTGGTCCACAGGGCAACCCTCTCTCTATCCACTGAGCCAAACTGGTTAGGGCTGGACTCAGTATCTCTATGCTGTATTCAATTCATATATTAAAACCCTATCCTCCAATATTAGGTGGAGGAGCCTTTGGGGAGGGGTGAGGGGGAGGGGAGGGAGTGAGTAGTTAAGATAGATAAGATCAAGATCATATGGGTGGAGCCCTCCAGAGTTGGATTATAGCCCTTGTAAGAAAGGTTGCTTCTTCTCTTGGCTTCCTCCATGTGAGGACATTGGGAGAAGTCCACAGGATGCAACCCAGAATAGGGCTCTCTCCACGTGGCACTCTGATTCAGGCATTCAGCTTCCAGAATGTGAAAAATACATTTCTGCTGTTTAAAGCCACCCAATCTATGGTAGTTTGTTATAGCAACCTAAATTAAGACATATCACTAGTGGTTAAATAATAGGATATTGAAATTATATAGGTTTTTATAATTTAATCCTACATATAATTTAGTTTAAAAACAAAACAAAACACAAAAACATGTTATTAAAAAATTTCTGGTCCTAGCCAGTTTGCCTCTGTGGATAGAGCATTAGCCTGTGGACTGAAAGGTTCCAGGTTCAATTCTGGTCAAGGGAATATGCCTAGGTTGCAGGCTTGATCCCCAGTGGAGGGTTTGGGGGAGAGGCATGCAGGAGGCAATGATTCTCTATCATCATTGATGTTTCTATCTTTCTCTCCCTCTCCCTACCTCTCTGAGATCAATAAAAAAAACATATATTTAAAAAAGAGCATTTCTGCCTTTTCTCATATTAAATGAATCACACAGTTCTACTAATACCTAATTCATTTTCTTCTATTTCTCACAACCACTGTCTTAGTATCTTCCGCATTAACTCAATATGGCCAACAGAATTTTCTACCTGTGTTGTTTCCATTATTCAATCTACCAGAATCAGAATTTTGCCTATAATATTTCTGAAAGTGGACTGGAAATCATTTTTCACATTTAAAAATCTTCAAAGACTTTAACTTGAGCAGTAGCCAATAGCAACAACTAAATTGATCCAAATAATTCACGACAATTGATGCATGTACTTTTCTGGGGGCTGTACTGCTAGAGATTATCCTCACGTGGTCATTCAAGTAAGTGCCACCTGAGTTGAGATTGTTTGGGTTATAAATTGAAGACAGCTAGTCATTAAGAAGGTAACATGGGAGCTTTAAATTAAGCACATACCATCATATCCTGACAAGATAGAAGATGTGAGAAAAAATATACACAAAAACATTTAGACCAGAAACTAAAATAAGAAAGTGAAAAAGAGAAGAAAAAAAAAGCCTCCAGTACCCAATTAATAGAGAGCAAAGCAATACAAAATAATGAAAAATATTATTTTGCTTTGTCTAATGCTATGATATATAGTAAGCTCAAAAATAAAAAATCACATAGCCTGGAAAACTAAGCCATCATATCATCTCTACTCAATCTCTCTACTCAAAGATGTAGGTCCTAAACCAGAAAATTAGATACTGGTCTTTCTGAAAACATCCAATGGAGAGTGAAGGAATGGGGGAAGCAGTTGTTTTAGCTGAGATTTCTGATTTGGAAGATGAAGTCCCCATGAAAAACACAGGTAGTAATAGGAAAAGAAAGACAAAACCTTTCAGTAGAACATGCTGTCATTTTTTTTATTCATGTTCTCCAATAGTTAAAATTGCTTGATAACAAAGCACTGAGTTTAAAAGGTCATTTCCACACACACACACCCCATTTTTGTGAGGAGGTACAGGGGTAAAGGCCTCTGGAAGTTAAGACTTTGAATGGAAGTTTTAGGCATCAATCTAACATCCACTTCAACTGGAAATGTTAAATACGAAACCATATGAAGTGTCAGGGCAGGATAATCCTGGGCAGAGTAATGGACAAGTCATTACAAAAAACTTGAAGTTGGACAAATATTAAAGATTATAAGATGGTGGTTAAGGAGACAAATTAAACATAAGACATATGCTTGTTGAACTGAACACAGGAAAAGCCAATAGAGGAAAGACAGAAATATGAATGCAATCAAACAAAAGTATACATCTAAAAAGATGCAGAAGAAAATTTTACAAATCTTAAGCTTCAGCCATAGAATGTGAAAACAGTTGGTTACTATAAAACAGGCATAAGAACAATGGTCAGATAACAACAACAACAACAACAACAACAAAAATAGAATTATATAAAAAAAGAATACAGTTTACAATGAAAATAAAGTCAAAGATCAATTAGTATGGTATGGTAGGCATGCAAGGAAATTATATTTGCATGACACTGATTTAGTGAAATATACTATGGTTTTAATTATTCTTAGGGAAAGGCAAAGGAATAAAAAATATTAAATGTGAACTATTAGTAGAGATGACTGATAATAAAAAAAAAAAAATAGGCCTCAAACTAGTTTTCTTGAAAAGAGCAAAAAAGTAGATCTGAAGCAAGAATTACATAAGGAGGAAACTTCTGAGGGATTAAATACCAATATGTATATAGAGAGAAAGCAATTGCCACACTGATGACAAAATTTAATTTTTCTAAATTGAGCTTATGAGGTTTTAAGGAAAGGTATTAGAAACTAAGAATAATATTTCTATTATTAGTAGTAATAAAAGTTTTCCTTAGAGATTTACCTATTTTTTTAATTGAAATCTACTTGCCTCTAACAGACAAAAAATTCTGGTGGAGCATAATCTTAAAAGTTAAGTAAGTACAACTCTGAGCAGGACACAGGGAGATGCACAAATCTCTGTAAGAGATTACAAGCATTTTCATTGGTTTAGAATTTGTTAATTATATCAGAATTATTGTATTTGGATATACATTACATTATAGAAAACCTATAAATGATTAACTGTGTAGTTCTTTATGAATATCAATGGAATAAGAAATATGGCACCTTTAAAATAAAACATTTCTAAAAGTAATTAAGATTATTAAGTTAAATAAAAATATATTTTGTTAAAATAAATTTAATTTATAAGTAATATTATTTTCCTGTCTGATTTCAGGTTACATTAAGATCATTTGTTGGATTATTTTTTTTCTACTGTTCTAGGCAAGGCTTACTCATAGGCATGCAACTTATTCAATCACTTAGGATTCAATTTTCTGTGGCTGGCATTGTGCAGTTCTTAATAAATTGGGGCCCTTCATTTTCACTGTGCACTCACTGGCCTTGTAAGTTATGTCATTAGTGCTTGTGCTGCATTTCGGTATTCTCTAATTATGTTTATTTTATTTGTCTTCCTCCCTCTATCCCTTCTTTCCTTCCTTTCTTTAATGATAAAATTATCATAGTTATCAGGGAACACCAATATTTCAATCAACTGGAAAACTGTAGCCAATAATAAGATGAACACCCATATACCTGTGAGTGTTAAATAAACACCCATATACCTGTGAGTGTTAAATAACCACATACTCTAATGAAAGAACAACCTAAGTAGAAAGGTAGTAAATAGGTTCTTATAAAAGACTAGAGGCCTGGTGCATGCAATTTGTGCAGAGGTAGGGCCCTTAAGCCTAGCTGGGATCAGAGCCAATCTGTGGGGTGACTGACTGGGCAATTGGAGGGCCCCTGCTGGCAACTGCCTTGGCTGACCAGGGACATGTGGGCTGGGGCAGCTCCTGCATTGAGTGTCTGCCCCCTGGTGATCAGTGGGTGTCATAGCAACCGGTCTTTTCACCATTTGATCATTTTGCATATCAGGCTTTTATTATATAGGATTCTAATGTGAGAAATCCTTCAAAAACTATATGACAGAAATTCTTCAATTTCTGTTCAAAATGCTGTGTATATCTACCCACTTTACCATAATACAGAGAAGCTTTCCTCACCTCAAGCCCAGGAATGGTGCTAGGAGATAAGTGGTTATAGAGTTTGACTGTGTCTACGGCACTTGAAAGACACAAATGTGGTGTCTTAACCTCATCTGAAAGGACAAGAAACGAGACTGGCCTGAGCAGCCCTGTAACCACAAGCAGAGAGGAAAGCATGCATTTGAGGTAAGTAGAGGTTTTTCTGTATGTTTAGTGATTCTGTAAAATAACTTCACCCCAAATTTTTCTGTCAGTGCTGAAATTACCCAACCAACACGGTACATAACACTGGAAAGGCAGCACAGGACACAGTGGAGGGGGTAGCTTGGTGGGAGCAGATCGCCTCACCATTCCCAGGGGCTCAGCAGTGGCCCCCCGCAGAAAGAGATCTCTGAGGAATCTGTAAACGTGTTCCCCTCTTTAGTGGATATTTGAATATCTCTCCAAATGTCTTCCTGTTCTTGCAACTTTTTGTGAGCAGACAGTGGTCAGCAACACCATTTCCCTTATCTTCCTTTATTCTTAACTTATGTCTTTACTTACCCATGTTGTGCTGTTGTTAATGAGTTTGGGAGGGAGAAACTCTTTGCCATCCCAGGCCCTGGCTTATAGCCCTCATTCCGCTCTCATGGAGAACAATATTGAAAACTTTACTCTGCAGCCCTAAAATCCTAGCAGCAAATGCCTAACCTGGGACAGTCGCATTTACTGCACATTACAGGGAAGGGGAAAGACCAGTTACCTGAATGGCTGGCTATAAGAAAAGAAGAAAAATAAAATAAAAAGACCAGGACATAAATGGATTTCAAGTGCACTGTTTTGATGTCCTAAAATCAAACTATTTTTTTAAATTTATCTTTATTGTTGAAAGTATTATGAATGTACCCTTGTGTTTCCCTCCCCCACCCCATTAATCCCATCCACCCTGAACCCACCCCTCCCGCTATTGTCTGTGTCCTGTGTCCGTGGATTATGCAGATGTGCACGTAAATTCCTCTGGTTAATCACTCCCCACCCACTCACCCACCCTTGCCTTCCCTCTGAAATGTGTCTGTCTGTCCCAAGCTTCTGTCTCTGAATCTATTATGTTCATCATTTTATTTTGTTCATTAGATTCCCCATATGAGTGAGATCATGTGATACTTATCTTTCTCTGACTGGTTTCTTTTGCTTGGAATAATACTCTCCAGGTCTATCTATGCTGTTGCAAATGGTTAAGAGTTGTGTTTTGTTTTGTTTTGTTTTGTTTCATTCTCCTGAGGCAAACAATTGAAGGGCAAGGTTATGTATGCTTTCTAGACTGCATACATGAGTATGTTTTTCAAGACTGTAGAGTCACAGTTCACCTCCCCTCTAAACTACTATGTGGTGAAGGTGATGATGATGATGATGATGATGATGATGCATGTTAAATTCAGTGGTTCCATGCCATCCCTCTCCCAGCCCTGAAATTACATTTTGTTTCACATCTTTCAACCTATTTCTCAAAAGGTCTGTCTTCACCATCACTATGTTCTCTCTCCTGGCGTCACTCTTCTGCTACCATTACATGGCCTCTAGCTTCTCCTCTGGTGTTCGAGGGGTCTACATTTTTTGAAGGAGGGTATACTTTGAACAGTGCTTGTTGCTGAGTCAGTTCACCAAATCGAAAAGGATCAGAGTAACATACCAAGTTGCTAAGTTCAGTAAACTTGAACCTAAGGGAGCTGATGCATGCCTGAATAAAGATGACGTAAGGCTATTACTTTGTGGGTGTGTTTGTTTGTTTGTTTGTGAACTAGGCATCCTAGGTTAAAAGTTACAAGGAGAAGTAAACAATACCTACCAAATCTCCACTCCTCAGCCTTAATTCTTATGCATATTGCTTTTATGCTTTTATTTTTTAAATCACAGAAACATATTACATCGTATTTTCATTTTCTAAGTAAAGTACTTTCTTCTCCAAAACAATTAAGTTTGCAAAGGTGATATTTATACACATCTAAAAAGGTATTTTATTAAGACTGGATAACATGTTTCAATAGAAATATCTTATTACAAATACTCCAGTAAAAAAAAAAAAAAAGAAATCTTAAACTCAGTGATTCTCATTTATTGCTCACTTTGCAGCTGGCAACCTATTAAAGAAAAATTATTCTGACACTTGTTAAAGATTCTCAAACCTTATTTGGGATGGCTTCTACAGGGAGGGGGATTGTAGTAGGAGAGTAGAACTGAATGTTTCCTTTGTGATAAAATCTGATTGTTGGAATCTTTATAAAGGGCAGGGTAGCCGCCTTTGGCCTAGAAACACATTAGAGGGGACTTTCAAATCAGTAAGTCAAGAGCCTTTCAGTCCTCAATTTTTAAAAATCCACAGGATTTAAAGATCTTATGATTTTAAAGAAATTAGTCTCTGTTCTTTTTTTAAAGGTAGGAGATATTTCAAGATGGATTCTGGCCTGAACATCAAGATTTGTCATAATATCATTTCATTGTTCCTCCTTTTATATTCAGCAGTTTTAAAATTATTATCATGAGGATAATTTTTACTGTCCCTTTTACAGTAGACAGTATTTTCTTATGCAACAATTATTACTATGAATGCTATCTAATACCACTTTACAGTTACTACTCGTCATTATTATCCAAATTTTAGATTACAAAATGTAATGTTTGGAGGCACCAAGAAATATTTTCTATACTAATAAAAGGGTAACATGCTAATTAGACCAGATGGACCGGATGTCTTCTGGACCTCCTTCCAGACAAAGCCGCAGTGTGTGTGAGGCCTGAGGGCTGGAGGCTCGGGGTGGGAGGCAGTGCGGCTGGTCCAATGCTGTGGCCCCTTCCAAAGAGTTGGCAGCGGGGCCAGTCCAGCGCCAAGGCCCCTTTCCCAGAGGCAGCGGGAGAGAGGACTGCAAAGTCCCAGTCCCAGTGCTGCTTCCTCCTTAGAGGCAGCCACAGAGGCAGCGGACACAGGCCTGGTCCTGGCACCAAACCTCTGCAGAGGCTGGATGGGGTGCCACCTGCTGCGCCTCAACCTCCCCTGGACCCTCCCCCAGCCGCCTTTATATAGTCTTGCAAGCTCTTCTAAAACTTTGTGATGCACACATATTTTGTACATGAGTAAGTATAAATCTGTGTCTATGCCTTTGTCTTTCTAGACCCGATGAACTGTTGCTTTATCATAATAGTTCTAACTAAGCTCTAGCCAGTTTGGTTCAGTGGTAAGAGTATTGGCCCTCAGACTGAAGGGCCTTGGGCACACACCTTAGTTACAGGCTCAGTTCCCAGCCATGGCCAGAGCACATGTTGGAGGCAACCAATTGATGTGTCTCTCTCTCACATTGATATTTCTCTCTCTGAATATCCCCTACCCTTCCAACTCTCTAAAAATCAATGGGAAAAAAAATTCTCAGTTGAGGATTAACAACAACAAAAATTTAAACACTTTATATTAACCATATCAATATTTTTCCTTTGTGGACAGTTCTATAGAGATTCTCCTAGATTCTTCTTTTTCTTCATATGTTTTAACTTACAAACATTGTCTTCTCATTTGCTCCCTTCTTATTTTCCTGTGTTTTTTTTTTTTTTTCAGGAATGTATTATTTTAATAGTTAAGTATTAGAAAATGTGCATTTTTTTAAATCAAAGCAAACAAATGATTACTATGATTATAAAGCATGACATAAATTTAAAAAATTATGAAGCAAGTGTGAGTTTCTATTTTTATTTTTTAACTTGAAGTTTTGTAAAATTTATCAGCCAATGCATATGCTGTGACTCCAAAGTGTGTTTAATAATTATCAATGTCCAAGTAGCCCAGAGTTGAGGATGCTTTAAAAAGAAAAAAAAAGGCATTATCATTTCACCCCTGATGCACTAAGGAAAAGTGTTCGGCACTCTTACTTATAGGATTATCTCAGAAGGCAGTAAACCAATGTATTTTGTTAAAGACATAAAATCAATAATTTCCTTTTTATTCATATATTGTCATTGGTTTGTGCCTAGTATTCAGTTAATGAACTAAAAATATTCAGCTAAACTCTTCATAAATTTTTCAATTTATTTAGAGGTCACCAGATGAAAGAAATATAATTGATATATGTTTCCCCCCTCGATTTTTCCTTCCCCTTTCCCCTCCCTTCTTCCCTTCAATGTTATTAATGACAGCATTCACACACTGTGTTCATAATTGGGCCAAGTGTAATTAAACAAGTAATTGGTACAACTTCACTGCTGAATCTAAAAGATCTTCCTGCCTGTGAGGACTTATTTCACCTGTTAATGAGAGAGTTAAATTACTTAAAAAATCATGTCTTTCCCACATAAAATGTCAAAGGTAGGTTCCTCTACCAGCTGCCAGAGTACTTCAAGGTCTAAGGTGACTGCTCCAACTCCAGATTCCTTATCTACATCCCGAACAGCGTAGTCAGAAAGTCACACACTTTCCTTTTAATGGCAACTCCCACAAATGGCACTCGGCACTTTGTTCATATTCCAATGGCGAGGGTCACACTAAGCTTCCACAGTGTGTGCAGATGAGACAATTACTGTGTATTACCAAGTTCCCAACGACACATTCGCTCTTCTCATTCTCTAGAAACATGTAGTACAGATTTTTATTGCTTCGCCCTATATCTACCACAAAATCAAACTGGTTAATGGATACTAGTAAATAAAATTGTTATAGGCTTTACTTAATGTTGATTTACAGTTTAGATTGTTCAAGTCCTAAGGTTGTAACAGTCATTTGTTTTATATTCTTAGCTACAAGATGAATTTTCTAGGTGTGTATTTGTTGTGCAACAAGGGGGGAAAAAGAAAAAAGAAAAAAAGGAACCCCCCCCAAAAAAAAGTGTTGCTTAAAAATTATCAGTTATTTCAATAAACTAGAGTATTAGCTGACAATCTTTACATTTTTGGTTTAGAATTTTATGTCAGCAATTAATCTTTAAGGCCACAAATGTATTCATTTTACACAAATGGTAATTCATTTGTAAATTGTACAAATATTTATTTTAAAAGTGATTTATCACTAGCCACTTAATCTACTGAGAAGATTGTACTGTGATTTCAAAAACCTTAAAAAAGAATACACAAATCAATACAATTACCATCCAGAGGACTAATAAAAATTAATATAATGATTCATCATACTTTCCTACCACACTTTCTAGCTGATCTGTAGTTATTCTGGATTTTACCATGCATTGAGTCAAAATGACTAAAGCAAACATATATTATAAATGGCATCCTAATGCACAAGATGGAAAATTAGATTTGCATTGTCAGTGTAATCATTTAATATGAGGATTAACCTCAACATGAAAATTGGTTTGTTACTATATAAATGGATATTAAAAATATTTTTCTCTAAATTTTTACTAGTTCATTAGAATTATAATGCATTTATATCACATTTTCCAAAGTAAATAAAATATCATGAGAAAAATAATTAAAATAGGGAGCTATAACACCTTATATTTTAAAATATATTAAGTATTTATAAAACCAATCTCCTTATATCATGTGAAATATTATATATGAATATTAATAAAATTAAATTTATTTTAATCCCCCATGAGCTTAAGAATACCTGGTTGTTATTACTGAGGTACAATTCTTCTGGTCCTGGTATGGTATAATTTTTGTAGTAATCCTGCCTGAGAAGGAATTTACATTTTAAATATTATTATAAATTCTAGGAGCCTGTACTTTAGTCTTGCTGCTGCTCCACTTTTGGGATAAACATTAGTTCCCACACATACCTAAGGATTAGCAGCCAACAGTGGATAAACCTATTCAACACAGTCTATATGCTGTTCTTTATCTTAGAACATAGTCCCATTTACAGTTGTGTTTCATTCCCTATGCTACAAAATCATAGCCAAGAGAATGTGGCATATGTTATATGAAATATGCAGGCCAATGTGGTTGAAGAAGCTATAAATGTTCTCTTCCTTTCTCTGAACTGATAAATCTGAGAGCAAATCCACAGTGATTGACAGAGCCATAAAATGAAGACAGCCTCAATACCTGATCCCCCCAACCACCCCCTCGTGAAGAACTCCACCAGCTAACCTACAACATGATTAACTATCAAGTGAAGTGAAATACGCTTCATCATTTTTAACATTTAGACTATTTAGACCTCTTTGTCACTGAGCCTATTTTACTCTAGCTATGCACAGCCAAATGCACTTCCTTTAAGGTTAAACTTTAATTTTTTTTAATATCCCAAATGTATTGCTCACTTTAATGGACCACAGTGTGTTTTTCTGAGATTATATTTAAACTAAGTAAAAATACAGTATTAAGTAATAAATATTTTTATCTTCCAATTGCATAAAATTGTGAACATATGTTAATACTGTTAACTTAATGTGAGAAAAAGAGTCTGGCTCCATTTTGATGTTTGATTGTTGACAGCTTTAAAATCTACCCTAATCTTTTCTCTGTTGCTCCACATTTGGGCAAGCCAATGAGAGTCTATGTCCTCCCTGCTTTGACACTGGAAGTTCAAACCACACAGCCATGGCCAGCTGGTTAATTATCACCATAGCCTTACTCCATAAACACAATAGAAGCCAAAGCCAGTTGCTCCTCTCAAGTCTTTCCAGCCTTTATAGACGCTCTTGAGTTCTGCCTTGACTTTTCCAGAAAAATCTCATGATCTCAGTCATACAAAATTCTATTGTGTTTGTGTACTGTTATTGGCCTCAAATCCTATGTACTGATTGAAAGGAGGTCCATTTCACATCCCTGGGGAAACCACAAAACAGTGTGTTTCATTTATTCATAAAAACAGGTCCCCATATGTAAAATAACCCCTAAATCAATTGCACCTTTTGGCTATTAGCTTACATGGCATCCCCAAATCTCCTTACTCTCATTTTGCCTGTTCTCTTAATAACATAAAATTTCACCCACCAGCTTGTACAACATACGTAAAATATAACTTATTTTGAAATTACTAAGCACAATATTTAAATTTTATTATTGTGTCTATTTATTATCAATTTTCTAAGTATGTTAAAAGGCTACACCAAATTAGACATACTTTTTCTGTCATAGAAAAAAATTGGCACCTCCAGCTCACCTACTCTTAAGTAATGAATGACCTGTATCCGTCAGCTCTCTTAAGGTCTCCATGAAGTAGATCTAATAGTTTCAAGGATCTCGATGCATTTTTTAAGCCATTTCACAAAGAAAATCTTTCCATATAAATGAAACTCAAAGCAAGACTTATTGCTTTATCAAAGAAAAAACAAAAACAGACAAATGATAGTTTTTTTTTTACTACTATTACTCTGGCTAAAGTGTTGTACTTTGGATAAGAAACAATCTTAATGTCTTATTAGTTGGATGATGGTATTTTTCTTTCTCTAAAATAGGACAGTTTGAATAGTGAAATGTAACATTAACTTTCATGTCAAGATTATATATATAAACTAGGACTTTTACTTTTTACAAAATATAACCCCCTATGTTCATTTTATGTATAGTAACAGTAAGTACAAAATTGCCAGCAGATCTGCAGCTAGATCTAAATATAAAAGCTACCATAATAAGCTTCTAGGAAAAATAATCAAAAATTCAAACCCATCAATAGGAAATGGAATAAATACAAGATATATTTATATGATGGAATAAATCACTTTCTTCAGATGAATAAAGAGAGCTAAATGTATCTTCATAGATCTTTAAAAAAAACGTAACATTAAGTGAAAAGAAGTGAATTAGCAGGTTGAGTAATGACAGTACATATACTTTATGGCATCATAACCTAAAATTTTTAAAGTATCTGAAAAATAAGTATATAAATTTGTTCAGAGAACATGAATTTTGGTAATTGTAAAAAATAAGTTGAGAGATAATCACCACCAGCCTGAGTTACACTGGTTCATGTTGACAGCCTCTGCCTGGTTAGTTGGAGGGAAAAAGATTTTACTACATGACTTGCAAAATAAAGATCAATATTAGTTGGAAATTAGTTTCATGACCTTGTGGTAGACTCACTTTCCCACATAGACTTTAAATATCTTCGTAATTATTTGAACATGAACACCCTGTGTTTATGTATCAGAGAATTTGCACTTAATTTTATCCAGCCTAGAAACACATTCACAGTCTTAATCACCTGATAAAATAGATGAGGCAACTAACATACCTCATCTGTTAATATTTCTAAAATCTTTGCTGACGATCTTCCTAGCATCTGTAATATTTGATGCATTGTAATTACTCAGATTTCCTTCCAAAACTGGGGATCTTTTAGAGAAGAATAGCCTTGTCTATAAGCTCGCTCAATATGTAGAACAGAGAAGTCTATTGATAAGAACTGAAAATAATAAATTACAGTTTTTAATGAGATAAATCTGAGAGTGATCCTGATGAAAGACTTTATGTACATCTCAACCACTAGATCCTAGTAAAATTAGACAGTCAGAATCAGAAGGGCACCAGAATCATGCTTCAATATACTGGTAATTTTTTGTTGAAAATGCTCGTTAAGTAAACTGTAAATTAGCTGTCAATGTTTTTCCATTGTAAAACTTATAATTCTCTATGTACTATTAAAAAGAGGATCCAAAATGCCCAGATAAGGCAGCCAAGAATGCATATTCTATGAAGCTGAAAAAAAAAAGGAAATGTTTCTTTCTTTTTTAAAAATTTATGTAACTTTATAACTGTTCACATAGTACAACTGCGGGACAGAATATTTGCAATAGGAACCACATTGCTTGCACAGCCTAAAATGTCAGTGCTATGGAGAAATAAGTTTCCTAAAACTACTCTAAACTATGAACATGCATAGTTGATTAAAAAGAATTAGAAACCTGGTAGTAAATACATGGTAAACAGTGAATTCTTCTGTGCACTAGAATGATGAGTTAAGCAAAATTGAGGGTGTTAAAAAGAGGGTGTTATTAAGTTTCTTTCTGAGGATGTAAAATTTTACCATTTCAGGAAATGGTCTATCTACTCATCTTTATAATAACTAAATGAATAGAGCTTCTTCCAAACTTCAATTATCTTCTTAAATACTGAAAGTAGTTAAAGTAATATTTCTCCTAAATTACATGTGTAGAAAGTGAGGTCCAGAAAGATTCAGTCCTGCCCCCAACTACATGTTAATAGATGTACATGAGACTAAGAAACAGGGTGAATGATTTTAATTAGGTTCAGTTTGTGTTTCAAATATGTAGCATTGCTTCTGTTACTTTAATACAGCAAATGTAAATGTGTACACGATAGTTCATATGCGTGCTTAAAAACTGAATAATAATAATACTGATAGTTATTGAGCAATTGACATGTGGCAGTGCACAACATACATTCAGTTCTTTCTAAAACTATATAGACAGAACCATAGATATGTAATTTAACCAATAGCTACTGTCTGCAACTCTCTTCTGAGTTGCCTATATTTTATTCACTGAAGATAGCATCATAGAACCTTAATATTGTATTTAGCATAGAGCCTAGTTTTTAGTTCCCTGATTTTGTTTATTAAAAAAGAGCGCAGATGAGGGCTTATTTGGTCTCTAGTTGAGGTAAGGAAGATGCACATGTGGGAAATCCCTGTCTTCCTATGGAATTTAGAGTTCTCGTTTCTCCTTTACTTTTGCTCTTTTGGCCAACATGACCTCTGAGCATAAGGCGCAAGGGCTATTGGTAAGAGTCATCAGTGGAAGACAATTAAGCAAGAGAAAGCCAAATAGCAGTCTAGAGATTTGCTAATGCTTTCTTGTGCAAGTGCATGCCCTGTTGCTAATTATCATAGTGGTTTTGCCTTATAATGTCATAGTACAGTAATTTCTCTTTCATCTATAGGAGGATATCATTACAGCACCCACTTTGCCTACACATTTACTTATGCACAATGTGTGCTGTTTTGGATCAGGTTGCTCAAATAGGAAGAAGGGAAAACTTCAAGGAGTCAGAGTGTTATACTCCTGCTGATACCGCAAGTAGTGAATTGAGTATAGGTCCTTTGGAATTCTTGCAATCGTGACAGCATTAAGGTTAAGTAAGTCAGAGTGTATAAAACAGCTCCACAATTTGCTTTGTCTAATGCATATATTCATTGGTATGTTAAATTAAATGTGTGTAAAGCAAAACATCAAGTGTTCAAAGAAGATAACACAAGAATCAAGTTATATATCCTAGGACCATAATAAAAATGTAGGGCAAATAAAGTAGAAAATTCTAAAATCAACGTGGTACTTATGACTTTAATTTTCACTTCCATATTGATTTATGATTTTATCACCTTAACATAAATTCATATCAAAATAAAAAGCTTCTGCACAGCAAAAGAAACCATCAACAAAACAAGAAAGCAAACTTCATAGGAGAACATATTTGCTAATATTATCTCTGATACAGATTTAATCTCCAACATTTACAGGGAACTCATACACTTTAACAAAAGATAAACAATTCAATCATAAAATAGGCAACAGACCTAAATAAGTACTTTTCGAAAGAAGACATGAGGAAGGCCAAGAGACATATGAAAACATTCTCAACGTAACTAATCATCCAAGATATGCAAATCAAAATGACAATGAAGTACCATCTCACGGCTATCATCAACAAATCAACAAATGACAAGTGCTGGTGAAGATGCAGAGAAAAAGGAAACCTCGTGCACTGCTGGTGGGAATGCAGACTGGTGCAGCCACTGTGGAGAACAGTATGGAGTTTCTTCAAAAAACTAAAAATGGAACTCCCGTTTGACCCAGTACCCACTTCTAGGAATATGTCCCAAGAAACTAGAAACATTGTGTTTTTAATATTTTATATATGATAATTGGCTTATCTCCTTTTTCTACCACCTGTATTAGAGATAAATAAAAGAATTAAACTATGTTTATGGATTAATTATTCCATAATTATATTACATTTTGCATCATATAATTTCAAGTTATTTTTTAAGTACAACATTTTAGGATTGTGAATATTCTAGTTGAACTGAGTTTTTTTTTTTTTTAATTTATTAATACCATATAGCTACACTTATCCATGGCCAAAAGTTTGCTGTGTTTTTTTGCCATACAAATGTTTCCAATTATGTTGTACGTATTTTGAAACAGAAAAGAAAATGACAAAACCTGGTCAATACTGATGAACTCCTCGTACTGAGTCAGTCATGTAAGGTGCTTTAAATAAGAGAGAGATTGGGCCTTGATATAATATGCAACAAGTATTCAATATGTTTTACATTGGAAATGTTTATTGCTTATATTAACTAGTAGCTGAGAGTAATCTACATTTATTTTTGAACTGATTTTTACCCTGTAGAGCTCTATTGTATATGCAGAGGGAAATGAAGCTGGGCAGGCTTCATATTAATTTAAACAGGGAGCTTTAATTTTGAAAGTATAAATGTGAATTTCATATCTAGGTCAAGCAATTCAAACACAAAGTAGAGCACTGGTGGAAAAAGGGCAATGTGCAATCTCAACAGTTACGTTTAAGTGATGTAAAAACACCACACACAAAAAAAATGTACTCCCGTTTGCATCTGCCAGCAGTTAAGCTTAAATTGTCACAAGTTTTAAAAAATGCACAAAAGGGAATAAAATGTTCGCTGGAGAATAAGTAAATAGGAAAAATTCTACATTTTCATTTGGAAACTCGGCGTCTTTATCTATGTTTATCTTTAGCCATGTACAATAGGCAGGTACTGGTTCAAAGGAGGTAATTTTGTACTCTCTAAGTGAATAGCCAATGAGGAAAAATATAGGCTAGAAATGTTTGTTCAGTGTTTTTAAATTAGATTGGAGGAGAACTCTGGCTTTTATCGGTGTTCATGTGAATTATCATCTTATTCAAAATAATCAGTACTATACCATTCACTTTGAATGTTTCATTTTTCTTCTTTTGGAAACATACTAGAAAAATAAATTCTCTATTCTCAATATTTTGTAGATCCCATACAAAAATTTAATCTTAATAAGGAAAGTAAAGCCTCTGAAATTAATTGGGTTAGAATTCCAAATAGCTGGTTATATAATTAACCTATTTTATGGGACTTGAGACAAAATCAACTCATTTTAAATATCTCCATCTTAAATATTTGTTGTATTTAACACAATTGATAAGTGTCAAGTATTTACCCTTCTCTCTTTAAAAGAGAAATAGAAACAGTTGTATACTTTTAAGCATTTAGTCTGCTTAAAACCACTTCAATAGTCTATAACATTTGAAGAATTTCTAAAATGTATTGTGGAGTTTATTGATCAGATCATCCATTAAAGGAGATCTTAAAAGAATCTGTAAAGAGAATTAGCTGCCATTTCAGCTGCTATGCCTTTGTGGTTCATTGTAGCACTCAAGCCAAAGCCATGCCATCCCCTGCATGCTCCAAGTCAATGACTTTCAATGGCATAGGCTCCAGAACTGAGTCCTTCCTATCCAACAGGAGACTCTGCAAATAGGTCATCTTTGTTTGGGACTTCCCCCATTAGCCTGGCTAAACTTCAGCACTACACTGTCATCTGAACTTCTCCATAAGTTCTTCTTCTTCCTTTCCAATTTCTCTTCAATGAAGCCAGGCCTGAATCACATTCAGAGGCTCTCCTGGCCAATCTAATTTACACATTACAGGAATGCCCAATAGACCTTTTATAATCCTATTTCAGCCTTGGCACCTGTTTTCTGGAGAACCCAAGCTCTCACATACACACGTATATTAAATTTAAATCAAAATTGGGAAGAACTGAAAAGCTCACAATGGACTCAGTCATAAGACAGAACCACCACCAACAACAACAACAACAAAGCACTAGCAGGTTTTGCTAAGTGAATAGACCATTGGCCTGCAGACTTAAGGTTCCAGGTTCAATTCCCATCAAGGGCACATGCCTGAGTTGCAAGCTCGATCGCCCCAGTAGAGGGCATGTAGGAGGCAGCCAATCAAAGATTCTATCTCATCATTGGTGTTTCTATGTCTCTTTCTCTCTCCCTTCTTCTCTGAAATTATATATATATATATATATATGATTAACAACAATGAAAAACTTATATGGAAGCTGTGAGTGAGGAATCTAAATCAGAGACAAGCAGGTCAATGAATAAACATGGCTAACAGTATCTACAAGTGCAAGATCAATTAGTTTTAAGAGGTGTGGGATATTCTTATGTTTCAATTCCTCAGTTGAAAATTGTTTGGTTTGTGCATTTAAACTTGGACTAATACTCTGAGAACAATTTGATAAACAAATAGGACAATTAATTGTCCTGGATGCTGTCAAGTGAATTTTCAATTCTGCAGGAGAACTAGGAGAGAGTTCTTAAGTAAGGTTTAACTGCCATGATAGACGAGGAGCCATCTCTTCCAAAATCATAGTTCCCTGCGTAAATTAATACAAACCATACCCAGCTTTATTTCCCTCTGAATTCTCATTTTAGGTCAGACACTTTATTTTATTTATATTTATATATATATTTATATATATATATATATATATATATATATTTTTTTTTTTTTTTATTGATTTTATACAGAGAGGAAGAGAGAGAGAGAGTTAGAAACATTGATGAGAGAGAGTCATGGATCAGCTGCCTCTTGCACACCCCCTACTGGAGATATGCCCTCAACCAAGGTACATACCCTTGACCGGAATCGAACCCGGGACCCTTCAGTCCCCAAGCCGACGCTCTATCCATTGAGCCAAACCGGTTTCAGCTAGGTCAGACACTTTAAAACATAATTCTCTCCCAAGACAACAGTGGTTTTTCATTTAAACTGACAACCAAGAATTTAAAAATATCTCAGGCCGAGACCGGTTTGGCTTAGTGAATAGAGAGTTGGCCTGCAGACTTAAAGGTCCCAGGATGGATTCTGGTCAAGGGCATGTGCCTTGGTTGTAGGCACATCCCCAGTAGGGAGGGTGCAGGAGACAGTTGATCGTTGTTTCTCTTTCATTGATGTTTCTAACTCTATCCCTCTCTCTTCTTCTCTGTAAAACATCAATAAAATGTATATATTTTTTTTAATCTCAGAAAACTACAACAAAAGAAAACAAAACAAACCTGGGTAAATAAAGGCAAAGGAATTTAAAGATAGATAAGGTCAAATTATGTGTGCGTGTATGTATAAGTTTATATGTCTGTACTATAGAAGTTAATATTTGATATAATCATGTGTCTTCAGAGATATAAGATATTGTATCTATTAACCTTAGCAAGATTCTTTTGAGGTAAAAATACTGGAAGCTAAAGTATACACTATTTTATGTATATAACAACACCAAGACTTGAATGGAATAAAACTATTTATCTTTTCTAATATATCCAGATTTCTCTAGAATGTTTAAATGATTCCCAAATTAAGAAGTGGCTTCTAGGAAAAAAATCATCTTCCGTTTGCTGTCAGGAAAACTTAGTATATGGAAATCAAGGGTGTGACTCTAAAATCCTTGGTTAGGTTCTCAGAAAACTTTACAATGGTATTTCATAAACCATTCAAACGACAAAGATCTGAGTCCTGAAGCAGAAAGACTAAAGTGCTTGCCACCTAGTAGGCAAATAATAATCATTTTCTGGATAAATCAATGGATTCATGCTTGATAAAGACATAAGGGCATTGGAGGTATAAGTTTATACAAATAACAAATGAACTGTGAATGCTTATGCCAGTGGTTGGCAAACTCATTAGTCAACAGAGCCAAGTATCAACAGTACAACGATTGAAATTTCTTTTAAGAGCCAAATTTTTTAAATTTAAACTATATAGGTAGGTACATTGTTATTAATTTAATTAGGGTACTCCTAAGCTGGCATTTGCTAAAAACTCAAGGGGCCAAAGAGCCGCATGTGTCTCTCAAGCCGCAGTTTGCCGACCACTGGCCTATGCCATGTAAAATTCAGAAGAAATTAATATTTTATAATGTAAAATTTGAGTTTTTCTCTTATATTTTCCTTTTTATTATGTTGATTAACAAATTAAAGCACAAGAATAGAATCAGAATGTGCTACTAACATTAACATTTATTCGACTGATACATTTTAACTTAAACTAAAAGAATAGATTTATAAATATTATGCAAAATGTTGGATCTAATACCACAAAGTATAAATAAGTAAATGTTATTTAGCCAAAAGGCTTAAATAAATAATAAAGGAATGGCTTTTTTTTTTCATTTCGATCTTTTTACATATTCTTCTTATCCCATTCCTCCACAAAATGGTGATACGTCATAATTCAGAACAGCCAGCAAACCACAGGTTTGTCTGAGCATCTCCCATAAATCATTATATTTGCAGCTGGAGATATCATGAACAAAAGGTCTTAAATGAAGTACATAATATCTGCACACACAAAGAAAATATAATTGGTTGTTTAGCTCACAAGCTTCTAATTCTGACCAAGATTCAATATAAACAAATAAAGAGTGCTTTCTTTTGAACTATATAAAAATCCAATAAAATGAGCAAACCTGTATAAATGCCCATTTTATGTGTTAATGTTCTCAAATGGGAACTGATTTCTCCAGTTTTTATTGTTTACCATTACACAGAGAAAGAATACTACTGAGAAATGAAAAGATTTCTAGCACAAAGCACACGGCATGAGTCCATTCAGCTGGCCAGGGCATGCTGCTACCTCTCTGCTGGATTGGAACTTCAAAGCCATTAAACTGGGATGAAGCACTATAACTTGCGAAGTCAAAAGTTCAGCAGGGAGTGTTCCAGGATGCTTCCCACCTCTAATTTTCTCTAATAACCCAGATACCGTTGTCATCTCTTAGGGCACAGTGGTCAATAATTACCGTGATTCTCAGTGCATAGCTGGTCAGATAAGAACCTATTTTCTCTATTAATTGGTGGAAACAGCGGTGACTCTTAGGGGAAAAAAACAAGAAGAAGAAGAAGAAAAGAATAAAAACTGCTTGACAGTATACTGTGATAAGTTTTCTCTCTAAAGTCAGAAAATATTATGTTGGAGAGCCTGTGCATGATGCTCTGCCTTTCAGCCCTTGCAGTCCCCTGCTGATTACCGAGGGCTGTGAGGCAGGACAAAATGAATCAGGCCTATTCGTGGACTGAGGCTTTTTTCTCTTGCCATAAAGGAGAGCTGAAGAACTAAGTAGGAAATGCTTTCTAATCCCCTATCTGTGGATCTAGCAAGCAATTTTCCAAATGCAAAAATCTTCAAAGACCATATAATGATCACATTTTCTAATAACGATTGCAGACACAATACTTAGAAAAACAAGTATTTATCTATGTCCCCATAAATTAGCCTTAATTTTAATATCCCTATAATAATTTATGTATGTGTGTATACTATCTACCCAATCTAATAAAATCTCATTGATTCATTGATTATTAATTTCTGGTAATCTTCTGCCTAGTCCCTAGGCTTCCCATAGTTGAATTACTCAAGCAGTTTTTGGCAATAGACTTATACGTAAATATATAGATTGTTGGTAGATGATAGATAGGTAGATAGATAGATGCATTTTAGTGAATTCTGGCCCCAAAATGTGAAAATAATTTCTTGTTTTTATTTATATAAAATATTATATAAAATAAAAATATTCATTAGATTAAATTAGAACTAATACATATACATATATATTGTGTATATATATATATATATATATATATATATATATATCCATAATACATTTTCTTTTCCTCTTTTCTGTGGCACATTATCTGTTTTACTGATTTGTCATCTTTCCCTTTCTCAAATATAATAAATATAACATATCCAATAAGTTAACTATATAAATGGAGTGTGAAATGTACATATATATGATTCTAATAAGTTTTAGAAACATTTAAAAATAAAAGCTATCTTTTTCTCTGGACAGTGAACATATTTGCTAATAAAATGAAATTAATTTCATGCAGTAGTTGAGTGCAAATTTTGGAAACAAAGTGTTGGTGGTTATGTAAAACTGTATTTTCTTGAATTTTACATTTAGGTTAAAAAGTTGTTTTTCTCAAGTACTATATACAAATAAGATACCAATCATAATTAAAGGATACTATGCTAATAAAAAACATGGTTTCCTTCTCATCCTTCATTATGTTTCAAAATATTTTCCAGATATAAATTCAGCTTTTTATTTTTAAATGCACAAACTGGCACAACTCTTTATTGATTTATCAATTTTAGCTTTTTTAATATGGAACAGCTCCAATAAAATTTAAAAAGTTACCTACCTGAAACCAGTGCTCTGCTACTCCTCATATTTCACATTACAGTTTTTTATTAAGCTAATAGTCAGATTGTATATAAGTTAGGTTAAATTGAAGTAGTGAACTATGAGCTGGAATGTTTCTAAATAATCTTTTGTTTACCCTGGAGTTAATATTTTATGTATTTTAAATTTTATTCCTAGTATACCACGTATTTTAGTTTCCTACTCATTTTCTCTAAAGCATCAACACTTAATCACATAGTAACAACAAAAACGTTTTTACAAATGTACACATTGCTTCTATAATTCTCCAGGGAAGATGCCTTCTGGAACCTTCCAGCTTCCTTGTCATACATTTTTTCTCTCTTATCTTTTTTCCAAATAGTTATTTTGGCATTTTCTTTTCTTCTTTCTGTGGCATATTATCTGTTTTACTGATTTGCCATCCTTCCCTTTCTCAAATATAATACATATAATCTTACCTAATAATAGACAAACATAGGACATTTTGTATTTCTGCTACGCCCACAGCCAATCAGGAGTGAATATGCAAATTAACCCAACACAGATGGCAGGTTAATTTGCATATTCAGGCTGGACGGGACACCTGCTATGAGGGGGATTTAGGGTAGAGGGAATCACAGGAGCCATGCTCCGGCCAGGAACAGGGACTTGGTGGCTCCCGGGAAACCTGGAGCAGGGACTTGCAGGCTCCTGGGCAGCTGGGAGTGAAGCCAGGGAAAGGAAGGCCTATTCTTGCATGAATATTGTGCAACGAGCCTCATATAATAACTCACTATATAAAAGGAGTGTGAAATGTACATTTTTTTGAATAGTGATTCAAAAATATTTTTATGATATTCTTACACTTGATTGACATTTGCGATTAGTATAAATTGCTGACATGAAAATCATTTTTACCCAAGAAATTTAGATATGTATTAGGTTGTATTTTAGCTTTTATTGTTAAGCTATTTTAACAAATTTTAATTTTTGGTATTTGTTTGTGACTTAGAAGATATCAAGGTCTGCACACTTAACTTCTCTCTCTTTTCTGGCCCCTCAAAACCCTGGCTTCCTTGAATACCCCTATTTCCGATTGTTTGCCTCTACAACCTTGTGATATTGACTAAAATTTTATTGGATTCCTTGGCCTTTGCCAGCAACTTGCACTTATATATACATCAAGAAACAGGAAATGCCCTATGAGAAATCAAAGCTACACCAGCAAACCTTTAGACATTGATCAATGATGGAACAAGTGTAACACAATCAAATCCATTCACTCTGACACAAACTAACTTCCAGGATAAATTTATTTAATTATATATATTAATGTACCAAATGGAACTTAGGCAGATTTCATATAAAACTTTTATTTCATTTCACTATTTACTTAGTTTCTCCAAATACAGTTTTTAAAGGTCCACATGGCATTACTGTATAAAAAAATGCATTTTTATCTATAAAACCAGGACATAAAGTATTTGAGTTACTCTACAAATCGGTCTTTGAAAATCTGAATAAATTTACATAACTTATGACAGAAGAATATATGACAAAACTTGAAATCTATTTTCTTTTTGTCAAATTAATCAGTGTGTAAAAATAATGCCATTTTTGAGGGTATAATGGCAGATGATTAAGTCATACCACCATTAGGCACAATACAATGAATTGTTTGTGCCAAATATTTCTCAGAATTTATTATATATCCTCTCAATCACAGTATGTGATTCTCATACTGTTCCTACAGATTGAATAAAGTGAAATGCACAATAGGTAAAATATATTTTCAAAGTAATTACATGCATTTTTTATTTATGGAAAAAAATGTTTTTCTAGCAAATTCAACCACCTTTTATAATGCTTAAATAGTGTCAAAATTGAACCTTTTGTTACAATTTTGTTCTCAAAAAATCACACCATTGAGTTTTCAAACCACCTAAATGTTCATATTATGTAAATCTATATACATATACATTATAAATACATAATATTATATATGTATACACGCTAGCTATTTCAATTCAGAAATCAACAAATGCACATTTGTAATAGAGCACTTAATAAAAGTCCTTAAACTGAAATTGGCTCCAATAAATAAATTCTATTTATTGTCATTTTAGGAATATTTCTGTTATAATTTCCCATGAGGTTTTCTTCCAATGAATTATAATATCAATGTATTGAAAAGTAAAATTCCAGTTTCCCCATATAAAAACCATAGGAAACCAACAACACTTTCAAATTATTTTCAAAACTAATATAAATAATTCATCAGGTTTTACCACTTCCTAATTCTGATAACTTAATTATATTTACTTTCTCATCTGCAGGAGAAAGTAACACTACCGCACAGTAGTACCTTTTTAATATACTGTTTTTATATGAAATTTAAAGAAAACACTGATAATAAATTAAAAGTGCACAAAAATCTCCAGTAGGGCTCAGCAAAATATAAACAAAGTTTTATATTAAATAGATGCACCCATGTGTACCTTTTTATATTCTCTGAAAGTACACTAAATCTATAAGAAAAGATACAAAAGAATATATGATGTCCAAGGACAGATACCATGAGGCATACTATAATAATGCATTAGTAAGACTGGCAATTTTCTGAAAGAAGCAAATAAGCAAAATTAGGCAAATCACTCCACAAAATGTAGAACATAGCTAGGAGGAGTATATAAGCGTATATAAATCACAACATGAGTAACAGTCTAAACAAGAACATGGTTAAAGTCATATGAGCAGTCAGGATCCTCAAGTTTGTATTACATCCTCCTTAACCCGAAAAGATAAGAGTATTTTTCTCTGAAGATCCTCCCACTCGGTTTAGAGCACAGTGAAAAGTGAGTGAAGCTGTATGTGCTTCATAGAAATGCCATATATCACTCTGTTTCTCTTCGGTCTTGAACTCAACTTGTGTAAACAGCCAAGTTTACACAAGTGCTTGTGCACACCCACTTTGTGTAAACACATGTCTAGGAATAAATGGGACTACTTCCTCACCCAGGAAGAATCTGAATTATTCCTGAAAAAATACCCAGAACTACTGGCATTAAGTTCCTTCCAGCAATTAAAGCAGCTTGCTGTAACTCCCAATATAATACATAAACTTCCCAATCTCCTTTTAATGAATTTCCTTTACTATGTACTGGTAACAGAGGATCATCAAATATTACAGTACAGACTAACACTTGAAAAGGAGAACACAATAAGTAAACAAAATACAAATGTGACAGAAACATAGATGATTCGGGTAGTAGGCAAAAATATCTTTCAAAATTTTATGAGTAAACCAGAGATATGAAAGAAGGTGCATACATGAAACAGGAACATAAACCTATATTTCTTATTAAAAATCCCACTTGTACAATTTAAATGAGATAAAAATGGAGGTAGAAAGTGAAGCTAAGAAAATTTCTTTCACCTAGAAAGTAGAACAAAATATCAAAGAACAAAGAAAAGTTTAGAAAAGAACACAAACAGAAAATTAAATGATTTATTCAAAAATTTCAAAATATCAAGAGCTAAAGTTTAAGTCCAGGAAATGGTTAGATAAATAATTTTTCTCAGGTGAAAGCATGAGTTTCAAAAGTGAAATGGCACAAGTCCCCAGCATGGTGAAAGAAATTGACGTAAAAAGAGGTGTATCAGTGCAACGGGCATTGCTTGTGTCAGCCCTCCCTGCAGGACTGAACTGTGCATTCACCCTTGGCTGTGCGCTTTGACAGCTGACCGTTTCTATAATCTCAGCTTCTGGCAATAGCTTTTGGCAGCAGAGAGCAGCCATGCCGAAGTCTACACTCTTCCCACTTTGGGTCGCTTTCTTGGAGGCAGCTTGCATTCAATCAATATCGGGGTTACACCTGGCCCTATTGCCTCAAAGTGGGTCCAATGGCCTTCAAGATAATGTCTTTCTCTTTTTTCTATTTCTTTCCTTTCCCAGCAGGGGTTGAATCAGAGAGTGTTGCACATTTTAGCTCTGCATACAAATCCTTTAATCCTTCTCTCAGAGTTCATTTCCTAAATAATTTATCATGTGAAAATCATCCTCTGATTTTAGCAATGTCTGGCAGATATTGGTGTGGGTTTTTTTGTTGTTGTTTGTTTGCTTTGTTTTTTGTTTGTTGTTGTTGCTGTTGCTGTTGTTTTTACTTAAAATGTGACTTTAACACTTAGAAAAAGATCAGGTTTCTTACCACTAGAAACTAGAAAAATATCCAAAAAAGAAAACCTCCCAAAATTCCTTTAAAATGACTCTCAAGCTAGAAATGTAAAACCAGTCTATATATAAACTCAGTGAAAGAACAGAGTAAAAATATTTTAATTAATATTTAAAAATTTACATTCCATACATATTAGAAAATTATTTGTGTATGTATATTCACACATACATATCAATAAAATAAAGAGGAAGATAGAAAATCTAAATAACAAAGAATCTACCATCGGAGAGTAGAAAATCTATATTGAGCAGCTTTCCTATACAGGCATTGCTGAATTTTTTAAGATGTAGAGAGCTGGAAGGCTTGATGACATCAAGCGGGAAAATCAAAACATAACCAAAAACACAAATAAACAAACAATCTCAATACCTAACTAGCTTTCAGATATGCTTCTTATTATAAGAATGAAAAGACAAGATGCAGAATGGGAGAAATTATTTGTACATGAAGATGTAACAGGGACTGGTGTCTGCAAATTATATAGGGTATCCTTCAAAAATGTATATCCACACTTTAAATAATTATAAAGGTAATGTTCATTAGAATACCTTTCATTTTCAAAATTGAACTATCAGCTATTAAAGTGTGTATACATTTTGGGGAAATGCCCTGCATATATGATGACCACTCAGATCTCAACAGTAAGAAAACAAATAACACAATAAAAAAAAAAATGGGCAAAAGAAAGTGACACTTCATCAAAGAGAATATAAGGTTAGCAAATACGCACATAAAATTTTTTCAGGAAGAAATAAAGATGAGCCGAAACTAGTTTGGCTCAGTGGATAGAGCGTTAGCCTGTGGACTGAAGGGGGGGTCGGGGGGGAGCAGCAAAAGACAGCTGGTCGATGTTTCTCTCTCATCGATGTTTCTAGCTCTCTATCTCTCTCAATTCCTCTCTGTGTAAAATCAATAAAATTTATTTTTTTAAAAATAAATAAATAATAAAATTAAAATACTGAGGATGTGGAGTCACTGAATTTCTGGCATAAATGTAAAAAGCTATTCTTTAAAAAGATTGACACTTTCTTATAAAATAAATACTTAATTAAAATTAATATATAATCCACTCCTGGTTATTTACTTTAGAGTCTGGGTCAGCAAACTGCGTTTTGGGAGCCACATGCGGCTCTTTGGCCCCTTGAGTGTGACTCTTCCACAAAATACTATGGCCTGGGCCTATTTTGAAGAAGTGGCATTAGAAGTTTAAGTTTAAAAAATTTGGCACTCAAAAGAAATTTCAATCGTTGTACTGTTGATATTTGGCTCTGTTGACTAATGAGTTTGCCGACCACTGCCCTAGAGAGACAAGAATTTATTTTCAGTAAGAACTGATACAAAGATATTTGAGCAGCTATTCATAATCTCCCCCAAATGGAAACAACCCAGATGTTCCTCAACAGATGAGTAGATAAATGTTGTTAATTCATTCAGTGAAATACCACTCAGCATCAAAAAGGAATGAACTTTTTTTTTATCATTATTATTGATTTCAGAGAAGAAGGGAGAACAGAGAGAAACGTCAATGATGAGAGAATTATTGATCTGCTGCCTCTTTCACACTCCCTACTGGAGATCGAATCAAGGCCAAAACCCTAGGCATCGAACCATGAGCCATTTCTTCGGGGCAGGAATGAACTATTGATGCACACAGCAACTTAAATGTATCTTGAAGGCATTATACAGAATAAAAGAAGGCAGTATAAAAAGTTACAAATCGATGGTCCCATTTACATGACAGTCTCAGCATTCTCAACAAACAAAATGGGGTGAAGAAGAACAGACCAGTGGTTTTGCTTGGATTCGGGGCTGGGGGAAGTATCTGACTATAAAGTTGGGATGCGACAGGGTTTTGTGGAATTATGAAATTGTTGTGTGTTCTGATTGCGTCAGTGGTTACATACATTGACTTAGATGCTAAAATGTACAGAATTGTAAACTAAAAAGTCAACTTCAGCCCTAGCTGGTTTGGCTCACTGGATAGAGTGCCAGCCTGTGAACTGAAGGGTCCCAGGTCTGATTCCATTCAAGGGAAGATGCCTGGATTGTTTGTTATTTGTGATTAAAATAAAACTTATAGCATTGAATGCCTATAACAGAAAAAAGATAGATAGAATTAGCTCTGCAGGTTAAATAACTGGAAAGGTGTGCAGCCATGTGTGAGGTTAGAAGTTTTATAATTTAGACTTGTGTTCTGTATATGTGAGTTATTTGTGAATCTGTACAATTAGAGTATATATATATATATATATATATATATATATATATATATTCCATACTTTGATCGTATGTATTTTATAATTCAATCCTACTTAAAGTAAAAAACATATCAATGTTTGTCACTATTGTTATGAATAAATACTTGCTGCTCTGAAGTACGCCTCATGGCCTCCTCAAATAAATTTTGCATGTGTCTGCGACTTTATTTTAAGGCAGACAATATCAAATCTTCCAAAGGTGGGGGGAAATCTAGCTATTTTTTCATAATAATAAAAAGCAGAAACTTACTGGTGTTATGGGGGCTATTCATGTAGTAGTGCAAGAAAAAAAATGACTATATGTAATATTACTAAACTACATTAGAATGAAATTACAGAGTATACCAATATGGTCAATTTCCAATTAGATCCAAAACTACCAATTAAATTGATTAGTCCTGGTAATGTGGAAAACATACAGAAAATTTCTGAGATTCAGGTCATTTCTCTCTAGTAAGAGAATCAGTACTGTTTCAAGGGAAGGAAAGCACCCAACAATTCTCTAACACTTCATGCCAAAAATAAAAAATAAAAAGGTATAAAACATATCTTTGCCTAAGAGTACGCACCCTTTCAAGGGCCACACAGCAGGCTATCTCATCATCCATCGCCTTTGCTTTGGCAGCCTTTGTGGGTCAAGTAAGTGAAGCATGCTGTTTGCACTGGTGTGTCCTTTCATCAAGAGGGGCGGTTTCCAGCTGATGTGTTTGATTGCTTTTCAGTATATGATTTAAACCCTGGAATTTTGTAGCTTTTAAATAGCGACTTAAATAGATTATGTCCTCCAATTTCAGTTCTTTTGAGATGATAAGAGGTTAAGAGATAGGGGTGAGAAGCAAGGGAAATCATCAAAGGAATGGTAAAGAGAGTCAAGGCGCAGAAATAAGAGTGAAAAATAGAGATCACAGGGAGCATATTGTTGTCATACATCAGCTGTTTCCAAAGTGGGTATGTTTTCAACTCCAAATTGTGTATTGACTCAATACTCTTCCCAGAGCTCTGTTTCCTGCTGATGATATCCTGCTCCACGCTTCTATTCCTGCTGAGTAAAGTTTTGCATTTTTATAAGGTCTGATTGTAAAATGAGTGACCTTAAATCCATTACTACCAAGGGATTCCTGCTCCTGGGTTTAGTCTGAATGATAATAGTAATAAGACATATCCACTCAACAATGTGTTTATACCTTTCTCCATTTCATTTTGCATCTTATTGATAAAATTGAATTAAATTGTCAAGGTACACAGGAAATGATCTGGTAATCAGTTCCCTCTAGTCCTAAATATTTATACCCCACATTTCAGAAACAAACTATTTCTCAGGCTAAGTGAAATATGTTTAAAAGCTTGGGGAATTTCAGAAAACATGGAATTATTTCTCCCTAAAGTTCTCAGATAAAATATTTTAATGCTTTTCATTGTTGATATGTCCTGTTAAACCTGCCCTTTATTTTTACAGAAAGTGCCACTTGTCACAGTGATAGGTGTTGAGATGCTAACTATATTATAATTCAGAGACTGAAAAAAATACTTAAACAAAGTAGTAAAAGGTACACAGTGAACTAGGTGAGGTTTAAGGTAAGTAATGAAACAATTTAGATCATTTTTGAGTGGTGGCCACATATGCCAATCTCTTGTTTCTCTGTTTGTTTGTTTATTGTCATCAGTATATTGTTATTCAAGGATGTTTATTTCAATTTGATGGTGGAGGAACATCGGTCACATCCTGCTAGATGAGTGTTATGACACCCTTTATGAAAAATGAATGGATATTCTAGCACCTTCCTTTCCTCGGGTCTCAGTAGATAAAATCTCATGTTGCCCACCATAGACTAGTAGACTAAACATTCTTTCTAGCTTTCTAGATTTAAAATCTTCATATGAAAAATCACTTTCTGGCAATGTATTAGTACTTAACACTTTTCTTAAAGTCTATGTCCTTCACCATAGTATCAGACTTTGACTATTTGTTGTTGTTTTTTTACATTTTATTCTTATTTCCAGTTACCTGCTACAAAGCCTACTCTCTGTTCACATTCTAGAACATTTCCCAAACTCCCCTACCTCTGTGTTCTCTCGCCCTGGTAAATTCCTCTACTCACTCTTACAGACTGAGCTCACGTGTATCCTTCTGTGTAAATAAAGCCCTCATATCTTTTTATTTATCACTAGAGGCCTGGTGCACGAATTCATGCACCAGTGGGTCCCTCAGCCTGGCCTGCAGGATCGGCCCAAAACCAGCTCTCCAAAATCCCCTGAGGGGTCCCAGATGCGAGAGGATGCAGGCCAGGCTGAAGGACCACTGGTGCACAATCAGGGATGAGGAAGGAAGCAGGAGGTTGGCCAGCCAGGGAGGGACTGCAGGAGAGTTCCAGTTTGTGTCTGGCCCATCTCGCTCAGTCCCGAATAGCTAGACCATAGCAGCAAGCTAACCTACCAGTCGGAGTATCTGTCATCTGGTCATCAGTGCACATCATAGCGAGTGGTTGAGCTGCCTTAGCATATCATTAACTTATTACCTTTTGATTGGTTGAATGGACAACCAGATGACTAAACTTACCATATTAGGTTTTTATTATATAGGATTTCTATTTGCCCTAAAAATTATATTGTTTTCATTAGTTTCCAGACTGGCCTTTCTTGACTACCCTTTACTGATATTAGCATAAATTGCCTATGTTTGTGAGTAAATACTTTGTAAATTTATTTATTGCTCCATTGGTGCATTTGATTGAACTTATAACTATACTGTATTTTATGACAAATACTTTTATCTGATAGAATAAACTTTCCAACTTTGCTATTCTTTATGATATCCATGACTCTTCTTTGCTGGACCTTTGCATTTCTATATATTTTTAGAAAGTGTTTCAATTTTCCTATACTATATTTTTACATTTTCTTTGGGATTACATTAAATCTCTAGATTAATTTGAATAAAAATTATGTCTTTACAGTATTGTATCTTTTTCATTATTAATGTAGAAAAGTTATCTTTCTATTTGAAATTTCCATTATTCCACTTAATAAAACTGTATAAATTTGGTATAGTGGTCTGCATACTTATTAGGATTATTTTATGATTTGTTTTTTTTATTTCTAGCCTTTTAAAAAATTTTCTATCCAAAGCTGGTTCTATGATAGAATTCTACTATATTTTATTTACTGTAGATATGGAATAATTTTTCATTTAACAATGAAATGTTCAGTATTCTTACATTTAAAATTTGTTGCTGCCCTGGCTTGTGGATGGAGCATTGGCCTGAGGATTGAAGGGTTCTGGATTCAATTTTACTCAAGAGCACATGCCTGGGTTGTGGGATTAATCCCCAGTGGGGGGGAGGGGAGCATGCAGGAGGCAGTCAATCAATGATTCTCTCTATCATTGATGTTTCTATCTCTCTCTCTCTCAATTCCTCTCTGAAATCAATAAAAATATATTAAAATAAATAAATAAACAAAAAAATTGTTACTTATATTCAGAACATATATATATATATTAGAGGCCCGTTGCATGAAGAGATTCATGCAATAGGCCTTCCTTCCCTTGGCTTCCAGCACCAGTTTTCCTCTGGCACCTGGGACCCAGGCCTTCACTCCTGCCAGAGTTTGCCTTCTTCTTATTTGCTACAGACTCCTACAGGAGTCTGCCATCTTCGCTGTAGACTCCAGTCTTCATCTTTGCTGCAGACTTCAAAGTCTGCAGTCTTCATCTTTGCTGTGGCCTGAATGCCATAACCTCCTGCCCTCCTTCTCATAGCAGGCATCCTGCCCTGCCTGGCCACTCTGCACCTGGAGCAGCTGGGCAGCCACCATATTTGCCTTTCTAATTTGCATATTCCCTCCTGATTGGCTAGTGGGTATAGCAGAGTGATGGTCAATTTTTAAGTCTTTCTTTTAGTAGTGTAGATATATTTAAAGCCTCGAAAAACAACAAGTGTTGGCAAGGACATGGGAAAAAGGGAATGCTCATGAGTGTTGGAGGGAATGCAGCCACTGTAGAAAACAGTGTATAGTTTCTTCAAAAAATTAAAAATTGAACTGCCTTTTGACTCACTGATCTCACTTTTGGGAATATAATGAGAGAAACTCAAAATACTAATTTGAAAGAATGTATGCATTCCTATGGTCATACAGGGTTATTTACAATAGCCAAGATCTGGAAACAGCCCAAGTGTCCATCAATAAATGAGTGGGTAAAAAAGCTGTGGTACTTTCAACCAGGGAATATTATACAGCTATAAAAAGGAGTAAATCTTATCTTCTACAACAGCATGGAAGCACCTAGATATTTTATGCTAAGTGAAATAAGTAAGTCAGAGAAAATACAAATACCATATGATCTCATGTATATGTGGAATCTAATGAACAAAATTAACTGACAAACAAAATAGAAACAGAGGCATGGATATATGGAATAGACTGATGACTGTCAGAGGGAAGGTGGTTGGGGATTTGGATGAAAGAGGTGAAAGGATTACACATACATACACATGTACAATAACACAGTGGTGATAGCCAGAGGGGAAGGGGCTTGGGCAGTAAGCAAAGTGGTGGGAAAGGGACATAGAAAGATACTTTGGTTGGGGCAATAGACCCACAACATAATATGCAGATGATGTTTTATTGAGTTGTACAACTAAAATCTGTATGGTTTTGCCAACCAATGCCATCTTGAGAATGAAAAGAAAGTGCACACAAATGCACTATTGCCACAGTATCTTTGCAGCAAGGGTTCTGGAATCTGGAAAAGGGCTGTGCAAAATGGATAGGGACTACACAAGAAATATAAATTTAGAAGGTATTTAGGGGAAGCAGGTGTAAACTTAGCTCTAGTGACTAAGCTCCCGGAATCTCTGGACTCACAGCTTTTTATTTACTGAAAAACACATTGGCCCTTTAGGAATGCAAATAGGCATATCAAAGGTAAAGTTTGGCAAACAGGAAAAGATTATCAGGTTAGGGGAAATGCCTACAGCTATTCAGCAGCAGGAAATAATATGCAGATTTTCAGCCCTGCTGAAAATGTCCATCAGCCTTCTGACAAATTTCTTGTGTTTATTATGCTAACTACTGTCTTTAGCCTCCCACATATTTCCCTTTTTTGATTTAATAAATTTAACAAAAATGAATGCCATATGAAGAGCTCAGGTCCTTTTAAGATTTTTAAATTCAATAGAAAGGGTTGGGTTCTTTCATGTCCTTTGAAACTGCTGCCAGTCATCAAAGGAATCAGTCTGCAATAAGCTCCTTTCTGGGCCATCAGTTCTTTGAGGCCCCTTTCTAATCACTGCCCAACAGTTTTTATGGGTTCCCTTCTCAATCACTGTTCCCTGTGACATGACAGCAATGATATTCCAGTTCTGGATGGTGAACAAATGGTGAATAATGGCAATGCAGGTCCAACATTCTTTGGCCTGGTCCTGAGCAACCTGCAGCAATGCACAGCAGATGATTGCTATCATGGCAAGGAGTCTTCACCATCCCCCATCTCTGCACTGTTTCTCCTCTGTCTTGTCAGCATGCTGCTTGGGGCCACTGCTATCTGGGGGTGGAGTAGTCTGGTCAGTTCCTCTCTCAGATCCATTGTTGCAGGAATCCACACAAGCCCAGAGGAGTTTCCTGGAAATATATAAGCATATCCTCGACCTTTCTATAAACTAGATCTTTTCATTTTTTTGATAAAAAGAGATCTTTTCATTCTGCCAAACTATTTTCCTTTGGCTTATTCTGACACCATGGGTGTCTTGCCATCAGCATTACAAGTGAAAAAATTTTTAAATTGAAAAATGGAAAGTAATTAAGGCTTAAGGTAGTTTACTTACAGCAGGTTACTCCGCTATCCCCCCTTTTTTGTTTTAAATAATATCAACAGTCTTTTGGAAATTCTGCAGTGCAGCCTTGATAGCTTTAATTCAGTTCTTAGTACAGAAGTATGACTGCTCTGGATCTATTATGTGATAAGCAGCTTTTACTATGAGATGAACCATCAGTAAAAAATAGTTAATGCTCCAGGAATAGGTTCCCAACTAGTGCAACTAAGTTCCCCTGAATACTCACTTATTTTAATTTGCCAATTTAAATCAATCTGAAATAAGACTATTTTCTAACTTGATTTGCCCTTGGGTGTGGACAGAACATGATACTAATTGAATTTCTGCTATCAGTCTTTGAGTATATTTATATAAATAAGCTTTGTGAGGGTGGCACAATGAAAACCATTTACTTCTCTTTTTGAGGCCAAAACATCGACTTTTAACTACAGTTCTCCAGATGTTTGAGGAGAACCTCCTGATTTCTCTCAGAGGACTTTCACCTGTCAAAAGTACCAAACGGAGACTTTGTCCCCTCGCCCTTCCCTGAGAGGGCGGTAGTGCTATATAATCCTTCTAAAGAGATATTTCTGAGTTTCTCGGTTTTTCAAGGGTCTAAGTTTCTACTACCATTAGAAACTGTAATATACTGTATGGAGATGACTTAGGAGATATACTACAAATTCACATAACCTGAACTTGAGTTAGACTTCCTAGTTTTGACTTTGACAGGATGTTTCCTGATCAGTGGCAGCTGCCAAGGCCCTAACACTTGTGCAATTAAAACTTAACTGAGAAGCCTCTTCATTAAAAGGCGTATTTGTAATTCTCTACAATGAATTCCTATTGTTATAATAAAAAAGAACAAATTTTTTTAAAAGAACCTTTAAAAAACTTAATTATGGCCCTGCCGGTGTGTCCAGTGGTTGAGCCGTGGACCTATGAACCAGGAGATCACAGTTTGATTCTGGTCAGGGTACATGCCAGGGTTGCAGGCTCAATCCCTAGTGTGGGGCATGTAGGAGGTGGCTGATCAGTGGTTCCTTGTCATCATTGATGTTTCTACCTCTCTCTCCTTCTCCCTTCCTCTCTAAAATCAATACAAACATATTCTTTTAAAAACGTTAATTATGTCACTAAAATGCAATATCTTGGATGGAGGAGTTATTATCTACATCAGGTTTTTTTCCCCTCTCTCTTTGAATGTGGCATAGAGTCTCTTTTGTTTTCTGCATATTTTTAACTTTTCAGTCTTTTTTTAATTTTATTGATTTTTTACAGAGAGGAAGGGAGAGAGATAGATAGAAACATCGATGACAGAGAAACACCGATCAGCTGCCTCCTGCACACCCCCCACTGAGGATGTGCCCGCAACCAAGGTACATGCCCTTGACCAGAATTGAATCTGGGGCCTTTCAGTCCTCAAGCTGACGCTCTATCCACTGAACCAAACTGGTTTTGGTTTAACTTTTCAGTCTTGCCACTTCTAAACATTAGGCATTCCTGAATACTCTCTCCTGTATTGCACATTACCAGTATTTGAAACTTGTTGATTTCTCTTTCTAATCTGTATGTTCTAGTAATCCTTTGCTGAGTTGAATACGTGCTTACTCTCTGCAGAAGTGTGATGGCATCCCCAATATTTCCTCTGAACACAACTTAAGATTTAAAAAACAAACAACTATCTATGCTATATTTATGTGTATGCAGTGTCACTCTACCTTTTTGAATCTCTGTATTTTTCACTCCCAGTAAGAGCTCAATGTTTGCTTAGCTCTGAGGAGTTGGGACTGGAGCTTGCCACATTTCTTTTCCATGTACCCAATAAAAAGTAATATATTCTTAGCCCAGTGCATATCCAAATAACTTCACCTCCTCTTAGATTTTGAAATACTGCAAATGCAAAGCATATATACCCCTTTCTGCCATCCCCTTTCTTACTCCATGAGGAAATAGCTCTTATATCTGAATTAGTATGTTAGTCACTCTGCCCAAGATGAGAAACATGATCAAGTGGAACTGTCCCTGGGAAAACATATTCAATACTTTTTAGTAGTTTAAAAGAGGCATGTTACCACTCTGTCTAGGTTACGGTGAACTTCATATCATTTCTAAAATGTTTTCTTTATCCCCACTAAAACTGGATCCTCCTTGCTTCACTTTGCCTAACAGGCGTATAAATACATTTATGAATTGTGATCTTGACTGATACTTGACTAAGAACCATGACATCTAAAATTAAAAAAGCACATTCCTTCCAGATGGAATATTCTCTGTATATGAAACATTTGCTTGTGAGTTGAGAATATTACCACTAGAGGACCTTGTACAATGCCTTTGAACTGACCTCTTTCTATGTTGGAATAGAAATTGAATACTGTAGTTATACTTTCTTTTTTTTTTTAAATCAATCTTTATTGTTCATATTATTACAAAGGTTCCTCATTTCTTCCCCCCTCCACCAGGTTCCCACTCCACCCTCTGCCCCCTCCCCACCCCCCATTGTCCTCATCCATAGGTGCACAGTTTATGTTCAGTCTCTTCCTGCATCCACCAGCCCCCTTTTCCCGAGAACAATCAGTCCACTCCCTCCCGTATCTTCAACTCTACTACAATCAACAGCTAATATTGTTCATCAGGTTTTTCAATCTCCTTTTGTTGTTGTTGTTGTTTAATTAATAAACTTTTACACTTCTAAGAATAAATTTTAAAATCTAATAATTTTAAACCTTGTTTTTTCTGCCCTGGGAATTGAGAAGCAAACTTGTTTACTTGTAAACTTGCCCTTAGGCTATCAAAAGGTGTAGCCATTCAAATGTAAATGGACACATTGTTTAAAGGTAGCTGCTGGTTGGAATTGGATTACCTGTTCTGGGTGGGAAGGGCTTGTCATTCCCTTTCTCCATTACAATTAAGGTGTTAGCTTTAAAACCTCTTTTTGGCAAGAGACCTTAAACTTTCAGAACTTTAAATTTTTCAGATAGTAAATCAGTTACTTAGCATTTTCTCAAATCAATAATACCTCCGCATGCCCAAGGATACACTTCACACAAAAGACATTTACAAATAGATCAACCAACCTCATCCAGGCACCACACAAGGCACTCACAGATCAACACCCCAGCACTATACTAACCCAACACATCCAGATCTAAGCCTCATCACTTGATTCAGCAGACCCTCAGGTTCCCCCAAAAGTTTCCAGCCACGTCTGAGAGGCAGCCCTGGGGAGTGGGCAGGCGAGGAGTGAGCTGTTTAAGGCCTGGCTGCTCCGGGCCTGGCCTCTGTTGCTCTAGTCCGCTCCACAACCAGCTGCTCCGGGTCTGGCCACTGCCGTTCCTGACCTGGCTGCTGCTGCTCCGGGCCTGGCCGCTCCCAACCTGGCTGCTCCGGGCTTGGTTGCTGCTGCTTTGGGCCCAGCTGCTTCAGGCTTGGGTGCTCCTGATCTGGCCACCCTGGGCTTGGCCGCCTCCGCCCCAGGCCTGGCTGCCACTGCCCCAGGTCTGGCTGCTCTGGGCCTGGATGCTGCTGCTCTGGAGCCTGGCTGCTGCTGCTCCGGGCGTGGCTGCCACTGCCTTGGGCATGGCCACTCTGGGCCTGGCTGCCGCCGTTCCAACACTCTGTCCTTTTTTTTTTTTTTTTTTTTTTTACCCATTTATGTTGCAATGTTGGCTGCTGAGTTGAGTTCTGACTTAGTCTTCAAATTTTCAAGATCTTTGTATTCTTTCTTAAGTAATTTTACTATCTTTTGCTATAACTTGATTTCTTCACATTGAAAACTTCTTCGGTTTCTTCCTCCGTGTCCTGGAAGCTCAGCAGGCTGGCCTGCGGCGCCCCTTTGTTCTCGGCGGCCTCCTGCACGGCTTTAGCCTGTTGTTGGGGACGGCACCACCCAGGAAGCAGCCTCCTGCCTCTGCTCTGTGGCCTGCGCTCAGCGGTTGAGGGCCCAGCGGTACTCCCCCACCCCTTTGGGGCCCCGTGGCCCAGCTCCTTGCTGGCGCCCGGCTGGCCGGTATCCGGCAGGGGCTCCTGCTCCTCATCGCGTTCATCTCAGTCTGGAGCTTTTTTCTCCTTCCTGCTAGGGGAGTCTAGCATCAGAGTCAACAGACTGTCTTCTGAACGCAATGTGCGCGACTCCGGGGCTAGGCCTTTTGCCGCTCCCCTGAGATTCCGTCTCACAGCCCCGTCTCCCCCTGCCGGAGCCTGGGTCCCCAGGGTCTGGCCCAGAACTGGGGGTCAGCGCTGCCGGTTCTGGGGTTCAGCCCAGTCCAGGGCTTTTATTTCCTTCCTGCTAGGGAATGCCAGGCAGCACCCAGCCCTCTCCTCCTCTCCGACTGCATCCTCTCCTCGCACGTGTGCGTGCGCACAGTATGTCTCCGTACCTTAGGCTTTTTCAGCTCCTCTGATTTTCCTTCTGGTTTTCTCTTTCCTTCTTGTTGTAGAATTTTCAGTCAGTCGACTACCTGTAGCTCTGGGCAATGTCTTTTTATATTTTAGTTGTATTCCATTGAAATTGCTGTGTGCGGCTGCGGTTAGGTGTTTACCTTGTAGTTATACTTTCATTTATATTGTCCTGAATGAATTTGCCTCCATGATTTAAAAATTTTCCTTTTTACAAAATGCAATAAAATGCTAGATGTGAAACTGATATAAACAAATTTAAATCAAGATTCTGAATCCTTGATTTACATATTTCCAACCAGCTAGCTAGATAGCCTCAATGAAAATGGAAAATTCTGTCCAATTTAAAGTAATATAAATGTAATTTAAAATGAACAAAATAAATGCAATTTAAAATAATATATTCTTCAAAATTTAGAATGTAGTATATTTAGAAATTTTTAATCAGTATTTAGAAAACTGAAATTTTAGAAACAAGAAACTGATTTTGTATTAACAATTATTCCTTTACATTAAGTATACAATGTTACATATTCTGAGAAGAATATTTAAATTTTATTTTTAATTTCTCAATTTTTCTTTCCTTAATAAATGGAATGTGTTAATCACACTCACACAAAAAAATATATAATCTATGTGGAAATAAATGAACAGTCATTTTAAGAAGATATTCACTAGGGCTGACTCATGACAGTTTACCATCATTTTTAGTTCTTGTTCTCTTCTTATTTTTATATTGTGATACACTATCTAGAAATATGCCTATTTAGAATCCAAATACTAGTAAATCTAGAAATCCAAATACTATAGTAATTTATGCATCATACACTCCTCTGACTTCAGTTGATGGTAGATTTGTGGTACATATTGTACCTATGGTATGTACAGGTTGAAAAAAAAATAGAGAAATAGACTTCTATTTACTGGAAATGTTGCCTTCATTTACACCTGAGGTCTAGCCTAGTTGGTGGAAAGTGTGCCATTGAATTTTCCTCTCAGGAGCAACTTGTGAAACCCTGAGCTTATCAGCACTGTGTGTGTAAAGTTTTCAGGTGAAGCACAGATTGCATTCTGGGTAGCTGCCTGGCTACCTGCCCTGGACTCCGCATTGGTATCCTAGCACTGCCTGCCCTGCTGGTCTTCAAGCATGACTTCTTCCTGTGAATAGCCCAGTCACTCTGCAAATGCCTGTTTGATTTTCTGCTTCACGAGCCCAGCTGGCTGTTAGAAGTTAAAATAAATCATTTTACGTAAATTAACAGCAGTCCTGACCATCTGTTTTGTGATTTTTACCCTTGAATCCCACTACACCATACAAATTGGAGAAGACTCGTTTCCTGTAGGGGAGACCTTTGGGATGTCCCCGTGATGGCTTAGGCCCGTCAGGTGGACATCCTTAGCACTGCCATCGTGGTGGGAGAGGCTCCTGCCACTGCTGCTGAGCTCACAATTGTGAGCTCAGCTTCTGGACTTTTTGGCTTCTGGCTGAGTAGCACTCCCTCTGTGCTCCTGCATTGAGCGTCTGCTCCCTGATGGTCAGTGCACGCCATAGCAACCAGTTGTTCCTCTGTTCAGTTGATTTGCATATTACCCTTTTATTATATGGGATAAGCTAACCATGGACTTTGAAGTACAAGTCTCAGACACTAGAACTAGAAAATCAGAAACTTAGAGACTGCCTTTGAAGGACTACGTTGTTTCTCTTATCTTTAATTATTTACCAGTTTTGTATACTGCCCAATAATGCACCATATTTTTCCATGTATAAGATGATCCCCCCTTTTCCAAACAAAAATTAAGAAATAAATATGTTAGCCGAAACCGGTTTAGCTCAGTGGATAGAGCGTTGGCCTGCAGACTGAAAGGTCCCAGGTTCAATTCTGGTCAAGGGCATGTACCTTGGTTGCAGGCACATCCCCGGTAGAAGGTGTGCAGGAGGCAGCTGATTGATGATTCTCTCTCATTGATGCTTCTCATTTTCTATCCCTCTCCCTTCCTCTGTAAAAATCAATAAAATATATTTTTTAAAAAGAAATAAATATTTTAAAAATAAAATAGAACAATTTTTTATTTAGTAATTACTGCTGGTAATGTTTACATACAATACTATGATAGTATGCAGTATATCACTTTATTTAGCCTTTGTTGCATCACTATTCTCTTCTTCATCATTATTAGTTCTAGACACACCAATTTCTTCAACTTCTATTGTACCACTGCTGTCTTCTGAATCTCTGTCTATGTATGTGAGATCATCCTCATAAACTGGCAGCATTTTTTGAGCTAACTTTCTTTGTGTTCTCATGGCCAACCCTTCTCTCCTCATGAAACTGAAGCACCATTTTTCCTTTCCTATAAAATCAACAATGTTAATTTCACTTGCAAACATCCTTGCCTGACGTTGAATAAGCATGGTTGACACACATAAGCCACTCTGACACTGCTCCATAATCCAAGTCTTAAGCCTCTGCTCCAAGTTTGCCCATCTTGCTGGTTTTCCTCTTAAGGCCTTCTTCCTTTTTGGCATCTTCAGGAGTTGTTCTTCCTGTTTTCTCCACTGTCTGATCCTACACTCAGAAGGAGGAAGTCCTAATTGTCTCTCTGCAGCTCTATTTTCATAGTCTTTTGCATAGTTGATTACATTCAGTTTGAATTTTGAGAGTAAGAAGACAATTGCTTACTGATATTTATCTTTTTATTTTTTGAAATGTTTCTGGGAACAGAAAGCACTGGTCCCTGTTGCATCTGCACACTCTCCACCTCCATCTCCAATTACTGCATCAATGATAATAAGACTCATGATTGGATGAAACCTGTTTGACAAGGTATGGCCCGCTACACTGCTGCTCAGCTGATTTCTGTTTATAAGATGCCCCTCGATTTTCAGTCTAACAATTTTAGGGGGAAAAAATAGTTCTAATGCATGGTATTTTGTCCTGACTTTATATAATCCAATGCCTCCAAAAGTCATGATCTATTATTAGTCATTTCTGACTCAGTACAAATATTGAAGAATGAAAAATATGTTTTGACCACCCTAACAGTCACCTTTTGTATCAGGTGGGCTGGAAACATAGATTTGGCTACATATCCTTAGTGTTACTTGAATAATTTCTTTCCACCTTCTCCATTCCTAAGGTTTGAAAGATTGCTTTTCATCAGCAATCACACAAAGCAATAGATTCATTTCTGAGCCAGAAAGAACTGAAAGACACATCTAGCTATTGATTTCAAAGTAAGATTTAAAAAGCCAATTATTCCTTATATAAGGACCAACTGCAGTTTTCCATACTGTGTCCTTTTATATTTCAATTTTAAAATAATTTTAGAATTATAGAGAATTATACAATAAAATTTTATAAAACGTTAAAATGCTTCCTTTTCTTTTTTTTAAAGAAAGTATTGTAAGAATTCTAATTCCTTAAAAATCCCACATATATCTCTTCTATTCCATCTAAGGAGAGAAAATCATCTTAACAGCCAGGTGAATATATTTTCAGATTTTGTTTATGTTCATGCACACACACACAATCTAACCAATATGAAATTATGCTATACATATTTTATGAATATTCAGAGAACTACGTAATTTTTTACATTGTTGCTTAATAAGATATTCATGAATATGATACTATTGCAACTAGCTAGTTATTAATAACCAGAGGCTCAGTACACGAATTTGTGCATGGGTGGGGGCGATTGGGGATAATCAGGCTGGCCAGGTGCTGGTAGGGACTGCAAGAGATTGGCAGGCTATAGGAAGTTGGCTGAGGGAGCACACTGACTACTGGGGGGCAGCTCCTGTGTTGACTATCTGTCTCCTGGTGGTCAGGGCCCATCATAGCAACTGGTTAACTGATCATTTGGCATTTCAGTCATTCGGTCACTTAGGCTTTTATATATATAGGTAGGAAAGGAGCAAAGGAGAGGCCAGACATTATAGCCATGTCATTTGGGCAGTTTCACCAGGAAGCTGCAACTTTGCACCCCCCTGGGAACTGCCAACCTATTCCCTGCAAAACATTGGTGGAAGGGATCCAACAAAAGGAACAGAGATGCATGCCAAGTAAAGCTGGATGCAGGAAATGTGCTTTCTTGTCAGTCACAACTGAGAACAGAGATCATTGGCCAGAATAGGTGAGTATAAAAATGTGGGAATACATAATTTTCTATCTGGGATAGGGAATGTTTGGCCCACATGCCATATAAGGCCCATGAAATCATTGGTTTTGCCCTGCCAAACATTAGGGGTGAGTTAATTAAAAGTTTGACCAAATATAGCAGGTTAATTTTTAAGTTGACAATTTTGTATGGCCCACAAATTATGTTATAAATATTTAAATGGGCCTTGGTAGTAAAAAGGTTCCTCATCCTATAGGAGTTCTCTCTCTTTTGTGCTCTTGGCTAGCTCTTGGCTTCCTTGTATTCACCCATTCCTCCAGAGCTATGTGTACCTGTGGGTCCCACATGCAATGGACTGATGGACTCCAGCAGAGAAAAGCAAATTAAGCTAGCCTGGTGCTTTATTGGACTGTGCAAACATAAGAAGAAAATTCTGGATAATAACTTTACTGTTAGCCCCACTAAAGGCAAAATAAGACTTCTTCCTTGGAAGGACTGAGAAAAATGAAACCTGGAAAGTCACAGGTTTGATTCCATAGAAATAATGCTTTCTATAATATTAGTACTTTTCCCCCATGCAAGTCTCAGAAAATTATTTTTCTCCAGATATCTCAAAACTCCACTCCCATAGGCAACAGCTAGGAACAAGGCAATCTCTTCCTGTGTAACAGATATGAATTATTTTATTTAGCCTATACTCTAAATAGGGATAGTATAGTTATTTTACTATTTTTATTGAAACAAGTCATAAAATTATATATTTGTACATGCATGTTTACCCTTTAAAATGATTGTTTTCTTATAATAATTTTTTTGAAAATGAAGAGCAGGATTGTAGATAATTCTTATATTTAATATTGGATAAATCAGAAATTTTATATTGACAGAAAAACTCAATCTAAATGTATAAATTTGTACACCAACCAACAGTGAACAGTGACTAGGAGCCACTCCCCAATATTTTCTCTAACACTAGAAATCATAATTTTTATATTTTACATACATTGTAGGCAGCTATGGTATTTCATTTATTTGATTTCCTGATAGTAGTGCAGTTTATTAATTTTCACAAGGAATCTATTAAATCTATAATTATTTGAAAAATGCTCATGCCAATTTTCCCACTAGATTTATGTTTATTTATGATGTACGGAAGCTCCTGTCTCTTAAAAATTGGAGAGAAACTAAATCTATCATTTATATTATTAATGTCAATTATTTTTCCATACAGATAATTCAAGAATGATTTTTTATATGTAATTAGTAAAATTTTGATAATTAACTTCTTAGCCCCTTATTTTGGTAAGAAACTTAGTATTTACATTTGTATTTTCTAGAATAATTTTCATAATTTTGTAATTATCATTGCTTTCAAGGTTGCATATTAAAATTTGTTATTGTTTTATTTATTGATTTTTGGAAACATTTATATTTTTTCTCCTGTTGAGATATCTTGGGCATAATCAGTTTTTTAAAGTATTCTTTTTATTTAGAATTCCTAATTTTGAGGCCTAATATTTCACATTTCTTTATAAATCACCCCACTATGCAAAATTGTCAAATAAAACCACTAGCTCCTGGCAATAGTAAGGTTGAGGGAGAATATAAAACAAAATATTTTTAACTTAAAAAGCTTATGCATATTACTAATGCTATCATTGCATTACTTTAGTATTGGTTTAGCTATTTTCAAAAACATCAACTTAACAGTGGCTTAAAGAAGTTAGTCTATTTTCATGTTTTAAAAGCTGGAATGTAGGAGGTAGAGTTCTTAAGGAACAAGGATACTGAGAGCTTTTTGGTACCAAGTCACTCAGGGACCCATTCTCCTCCCTCTTAAGAGTTTTGTCATCCCTTATAATGCCATATAGTAGATGTTTACAGTGTATGCCTGTGTGCCTATTTTATGTATTCTTATGATTCTCAATTCTGACAGGTGCATTTGTTACATTAATTCAATGTTTACATGCATGAAATCATGCATAAGCACACTTTACTATTTTTAAATTGTTCCCTAATTATCAATTGCCTTCTAACAAATTAACATTTTCAAAAGAAGCATTATAAAGAAACTTACTGTATTTTTTCTGCAGTAGGTATATAGGATGCATAAAGGCATATTTGTGTTGCCAAATTGTTTATTGTGAGCAGAACATGAAAAAATACAGCTAATGTAAGATTTAGAGTAAGAGAATATGTGGTAGGAATTTTCAGTGTTCATGGTCTGTCATTGAGAGACAATTAACATAATTATGCAGGGCATAAATGATGATGAGCTTATTTATGCTAAAGGCATGAATTTATGAGGAAACAACCAAATGCACAGTGCATATTATGATAGGAGGTTTCTGCTATTAGAGCTTTGAGTTCATTGGTAAAGAAACTAAAATGATTGATAAGGATGTTAGCAGGCCAGAAAAGTTCTTCCTGTCTCTCCCTTGTCTTCGATAATACTAAATTATGCACTGATCTACAACTGCAATGAACAAAGTGGTTCATTTAAAAAAAAAAAGTAATATTTTCAAAATATCAGTTTTATCTAGTAAATACTACTACACAAGGCTATGGAAGTAAATATACTCTCAGTTTTCAAAATATATCTGTGTTCCCTATAAAATTACAGACAATGTTGCTGAGAACTTTATATTTTAAAATTTGTGTGTGCTATTGGAAAAGGGTATAACTGAACATTTTGGAGATGGCAAAATTCAGTTTTAGATATGCTAAAAGATATGACGTTGAATAAAAACTTGTGGTGAGGCCAATAAGAAGAACAACTGACTTCCCACAAAATTATTATAATAATAAGTTACCAATTTAGAGATGAACTGACAAATGACTGCAACTTGGAATTTTAGAATGAATTAAATTATCAACTACTTTTGGCCATTTGGGGAAACATTTCCAGCTTGAATAAAATTAGTATCACTTTATTACTGCTGCCATGTTCAAATTTTTGCTTGTTCTTCATAAAGTGATCATGTATGAATTTAATTCTGCTAATGCAAAAACCAGGTGTCACATATCTATCAGAAACATTCAAGTTGAGTTTCTTATCATTTAGGGCAGAATGATTCAGTTTACTGAATTTGCTTTATATTTTAAATTCTCATATTGAACACTCAGCATTTAGTATCAGTGCATTAAATTCTTCAACTTCATTGAGAACCAAAGAACTTTCACTATAGTAGACTTCCATATGTACCTGTATCATCTCAGTCTGAAGGAAGGTAAGGATGCATCTGGACAAGAGATTGCAATTATATCAAGCATCTACTCAGATCACAATGGCATAAAATTAGAAATCAACTACAATAAAAACAATAAAAAACTATCAAACACATGGAAACTAAATAACATGTTACTAAACAATGAATGGGTTATCAAAGAGATCAAAGAATAGAAACAAAAGAAACACATAATATAAAAGCTCAATAGAAACAAAGCTGGTTATTTGAAAGGATTAACAAGATTGATGAGTCTCTAGCCAGACTCAACAAGAAACAAAGAGAGAGGATCCAAATAAACAAAATCAGAAATGAAAGAGGTGAAATAACAACCAACACCACAGAAATACAAAGGATTGCAAAAACAAATAATAATAATAAAACAACTTTACTCCAAGAAACTGGACAACATCATCGAAATGGACATATTCCTAGAAAAATACAATATTGCAAAACTCAATCAGAAAGAATAAGAAAACCTGAATAGGCAGATTACTACTAATGAAATTGAAGCAATAATCAAAAAAACTTCCACAAAAAAAAAAAAAAAAACCCTGGTCTGTATAGCTTCATGAGGGAATTTTACCAAACATTCTAAAAAGAATTAACAAGCAATCCTCCTCAAACTATTCCAAAAAGTTCAAGAGGAAGGCACTCTTCCAACTCTTTCTATGAAGCCAGAATTACCCTAATCCCAAAACCAGATAAAGATACTACAAAGAAAGAGAATTACAGCCGAAACCGGTTTGGCTCAGCGGTAGAGCGTTGGTCTGCGGACTGAAAGGTCCCGTGTTCGATTCTGGTCAAGGGCATGTACATTGGTTGCGGGCACATCCCTGGTAGGGGATGTGCAAGAGGCAGCTGGTCGATGTTTCTCTCTCATCGACGTTTCTAGCTCTCTATCTCTCTCCCTTCCTCTCTGTAAAAAATCAATAAAATATATATTTTAAAAAAAAGAGAGAGAGAGAATTACAGGCCAATATCCCTGATGAACATAGATACTAAAATCCTCAACAAAATAAGAGCAAGTCACATCCTGCAATATTTTTAAAAGATCATAGACCATGACCAAGTAAGATTTATTTGAGAAATGCAAGGCTGATACAATATCCACAAATCAATAAATGCAATACATCAAATAAACAAATTGAGAGGGGGGAAAATACATGATCATAATAATTGATGCAGAAAAAGCATTTTACGAAATTCAACACCTTTTTTTAATAAAATCTCTCAGAACCTTAACATAATAAAGGCCTTATATGACAAATCTACAACCAACATCATACTCAATGGGAAAATACTAAAATCATTTCCCCTTAGAATAGGAACAAGACAGACATGCCCACTTCCATCACTCCTGTTCCAATTAGTACTGGAAGTGCTAGCCAAGGTATCAGATAAGAAGAAGAAATAAAAGCTATCCAAATTGGAAAAGAAGAAGTAAAACTGTCATTATTAGCAAATGACATGATATTGTACATAGAAAACCCTAAAAGACTCCATAAAAAAACTACTAAACAATAAATGAATTTGGCAATGTAGCAGGATACAAAATTAGCACCCAGAAATCTATGGCTTTTGTATACACATAATGAACTCACAGAAAAAGAAACAAACAAAAAAAAAATCCCATTTATTGCAAGAGAAAGAATATACCATGTTCATGGACTGGTAGAATCAATGTCATTAAGAAGTCCATACTCTCTATAGAATCAATGCATTCACCATTAAAATACCAATGGCATGCTTGAAAGACCTTGAACAAACTCTCCAAAAATTCATCTAGAATAAAATAAAATAAAAAATCCCAAATAGCTGCAACAATCTTAAGAAAGAACTAAGTTGGAGGGATCACAATACCAGATATCAAGCTATATTACAAAGCCACTATTCTCAAAACTGCTTGGAACTGACACAAGAATGGACATATAGACCAAAGGAAAAGGACAGAGAATTCAGAAATTGACCCAAGCCATTATGCTCAATTAATATTTGAGAAAGGAAGCAAGAGTATACAATGGAGTCAAGACAGTCTCTTCAATAAATGGTGTTGGGAAAATTGGACAGATACATTCAAAAGAAAAAAAATGAAATTAAACCACCAACTTACACCATACATAAAAATAAATTCAAAGTGGATAAAGGACTTAAACATAAGACAGGAAACCATAAATATCTTAGAAGACTCCATAGGCAGCAAAATTGCAGACATATGTAGTAGCAATATCTTTACCAATACAGCTTCTAGGACAATGAAAACTAAGGAGAAGATAAACAAATGGGGCTACATTAAAATAAAAAGCTTTTGTGCAGCAAAAGAAACCATCAACAAAGCAAAAAAGCCCACTGCATGGGAGAACATATTTACCAATGTTATCTCTGATAAGGGTTCAATCTCCAAAATGTATAGGGAACTCCTACATCTTAACAAAAGGAAGATAAACAATCCAATAAAAAAAAAATGGGCAAAGGACCTAAATAGACACTTTTCAAAAGAGGACATACAGAAAGCCAAGAGACATATATGAAAAAATGTCTCAAAGTCACTAATCATCTAAGAGATGTAAATCAAAATGACAATGAGTTACCATCTCACATCTATCAGACTTGCTATCATCAACAAATCAACAAAGAACAAGTGCTGGAGAGAGTGTGGAGATAAAGGAACCCTTGTGCACTGCTGGTAGGAATGCAGACTGGTACAGCCACTGTGAAGTTTCCTCAAAAAATTAAAAATGGAACTCCAGTAATCCTACTTCTGGGATTATATCCAAGAAATCAGAAACACCTAAATTCATAGCAGCACAATTTACCATAGCTAAGATTTGGAAACAGCCTAACTGCCCATCAGTAAATGAGTGGATTAGAAAACTGTGGTACATTTACACAATGGAATATTTTTTATGCTCTGTAAAAAAGAAAAAGCTCTTACCATTTGCAACAGCATGGATGGACCTACAAAGCAGTATGCTAAGTGAAATAAGCCAGTCAGAGAAAAATAAATATCACATGATCTCACTCATTTGTGGAATATAACGAATAACATTAACTGATGAACAGAAATAGATTCAGAGACACAGAAGGCAGGAGAGGGTGGTAGGTAAGGGATCAATCAAAGGACTAGTATACTAGTACATGTATATAAGCATAACCAATGGACACAAACAGTAGGGGTGGCTGGGACATGTGCTGGGGTGTTGGGAATGGCTGGGGAGAGGTCAACGGGACATATTAATTTCAACAATAAAGAATTTAAATTAAGAAAAAATGTATCTTAAATTTTTTAGGGAAATTCCAATGGATTGCATACATAAGGTATAATTGAAATACTAATGAGGATTTTTTTTTATATATATATATTTTTGTTATAATGTCAAAAGACATGAATTGACACCACCTCCTCCCCCCCAGTTCTGCTGAGGTTTAAATGACAAAAAAAGTGTAAATGTGATTATTTGATATATGTATACATTGTGTAGCAAAGCGAGCCATTAACAAAATGAAAAAGCAACCTATTGAGTGGGGAAAATAATTGATGTGCATTTTTTAAAAGGATTTATGCCATTATCTCTCAGAAATGTGTGGACATTTTTAGCTGTTTTTTCAAATTTAAATGTTTTATTTGGATAATAAGATTTCCTTGAAGTGGACTTTAATCATGTCTTGTTAATTAAATCTAGGTTTGCTGATTTCATTTACAAGTGAATATACAGCCACATAAAGATCAGTGTGTTTTCATTGTTGTTGTTAGAAAGCTACTTCTTCATTTGTCTCAAATTTTTCTTCAGAAGATGGAGTTACGTAAGAAGAATATTTTTAATTGCATATATTTTTTCTTTTTTTTTCTTTTTTTTTCTTTTTTTTTAGTATATCAACTGACATAATAAATGCCTGAAAAATAAGACTGTTTGTCTTCTTTCTTGCTAAAATGGGATAGAATCATGTTGCTTTTTTGGTACAGAACCAGATTCAATAGTGTTCACTTTGTAAGGGTTTCAACTTAATGATAAATTCAAATAAAGAAATATTATTTCCAGAGAAAGCATTTTAATTCAATGAAATAAATGATCATGTATTCTTTGGTAATCAACATAATTCAAATTATCTCTCCTTTATGGGACTAAAAAAATGTGTTGAGAGCAATATTTCACAAATGGAAATTTGGATAAACGCCTATTTTAATCCTAGCCAATATCTTGTATTTTAGAGGATATATGGCTTTGGTGACTGTTGGCTATTTTCTTCCTTGTAAATTTTCATTCAGGTGTGACCTTAATGATATATTTTAGGCATGCTGAAATATTGATCTTTTTATGTACAATTTTAATGGAATTTGCAATGCTCTTTTAACTATTTCTAATTAGTAATGATTTTTTCCCCCTGCAATTTATACAAAACAGTGGCTAAGTGACTACTTGCTATTTCTCTGAAGGGAAAACCTTGCTGATTAAATGGGGGCCGGGGGAATCTACCTCTCCTACAGCAGAGTGAAAAGTTTTCTTTTATATTTAAATATTTACTTACTAGGCAGGTTTCATAAGATTGTGAAGTTGTATAAAGCCAAATGCCTCAGAGAACTATACAGTTGGGAATTTCTCAGATTCTATTTATATTGGGATATAAACACAGACTATATATTGAATTCTCTGAAAGTCATGATGTCGCTCAGATGAAGAATATATGTTACTGCTGTTTTTTCCCCCCTGAGTCCGTCTCTATTGAAATTTCAACAAGATGTTCTACTAGCCTCTGTATAGAACTTGGCAGGAGTTAAGCTTGCAGCGGCGGCCACTGAAGCCATTTCTCTTTGACAGAATCCATAAAGCCAAACACTGTAATAACTTCCCTGATGGAATTTTAGTGGGGAAGCTCTTTGTCTTGTTACCATTGCCATTCACACTCCAGCGGGGCCTTCACCTGCAGGGAATGATTATGATGCCCCGTGGTCTCCGCTTCCACCTGTGACCCCGGATCCACAGGAAAGTGGCAATTCTTCCTCAAAATGAATTTGATACTGGGCAAAGAACGCTGTCAGAGAGAGTTCTCGTACCCGAGGGACTTCTCTGAGTTGCCGCAGTGGCCATGTAATGTAACAGAGGCGAACTCATAAGCTACTGGGTACTTTCTTTCCCTCTAACCTTTAACGTAGACAATTGGGAAGGATTGTCTAGAGTGGCCACCTGCAACTTCAGGCCAAGATACGTACTTTGCATTTTCATCCTACTTCGAGCTGAAACTTGCTAAGAAAGAATGATGAAAAGGAAAAAAAAAAATAGTGATAATGCAAATCTCTCTCCCTCTATGATCATTTCTATACCCCTGTTTCATGACTTCCCACCACCTTCCGCCTTAAAACGCCCTGTATTTTGATATTAATATCCCATTCCACTCTTCTAATATTTATCGTATACATGTAATATTTTTGTCTAGATATTTTTCAACTATCTGTGCCTTTATATTAAGCTGCATCTCTTATAAATAGCATACAGTTGGGTCTTACTGATTTGTTCATTCTGATACTACCTATTAATTCAAGTGTATAATCAAGTAATATTTAATGTAATTATTTACATATTTCCATTTAGGTATACTTTTTTACCTTTTTTGTGTGAGTTTGTTTCCTCTAATTTTCATTATTCTATAGTTTTTTTCTATGTCAACATGGATTTTATTTAAATATGTTTTTAAATTCCTTTTAATTGTTGTATTAGCTTTGTAGTTACATTTCTTTGAACTATTTTCAGGAATAGCACTAAAGTTTATATCATGCAATCTTAACTCATGATAATATAATACAATTATTGTTATAAATAGAAATTTTTTTTCTCTAAGAATGTCAGGAATATTGTAGTGAAATAATTTTGGGTTGCATCATATTGATTTATGTTTTTAAATGAATATGAAAATTTGTGATATGTAGAAAATAAGTAATTAATATGACTTTAAAGATTTTTAAAAATAGAGTAAAGATAGAAATTTATTACTAGGTCAAAATTATTACAATGTAAGTTAGGGTAGCAATAGTATTTTCAAAAAATTGTATTCTTGATTTGGGGATATTTTACTTAACTATTTTTAAACTATATTAATTATCTGTTAACTTCTATGAATAATGTATTAATAGTGTTTAGTTATTCACATAATAATGGATTATAATTTTTAATATCACACAATTTAATAAAATTTAATATACTAATTATTATCCTTTTGAAAGTTAGCCATCGATAAATTTTGTATACCTTATTATACAATAAAAAACCAGTTAGTTTTAAACATTTGAAGTTAAAAATAAAATATGTATTAATCAAATATTTAATTTAACAAAATAATCTTAGACTAGCAACTATCTCATGTTCTTTATTGGGTGTTAAAAAAATAAAATGCCAATGAAGAATTTTTTAGACTAAAGAGTTTTTTAATATAGTAGGGAACATAAATAATTAATTTTAAAATAGAAAAAGGCTACACACTGAAAGCTATGTAAGCTACACTGGAGAAATAGGAAAAGATAATTTCATATTATCTTTAAAACTTTTGTAAGTACATATGACAAGTTGAATAAAATTACATGAACAAATATTAATCTCATGTCCTGCATAATGAACTCTCAGCAGATGGAGACATTTTCCAAAGTTTCTCTGTCTTCGTATTAATATTCAGTGAGACTCTAGACCTCAACAGCTTCATCATTTCTCTTTAAAAAAATGTGCAGAAAATATACTTTTATTTTTAAAAATAAACAAGAAAATTATTTCTTATTTGGATTATACATGAAAATTGGAGAAAAATATATTATTAATATAAATAGAAAAAACAGAATGCATTTTTGTGTTTATATTTAATTTAAGACTCATTTTGAGAAATATGCTTATTCTGATTTGTTTTGAAAATAGATCTAAAGTGTGAACTAAAATAGTGCATATTAGCATAACATTAATATTTACCAACATATTTCCCCTTAGGGATAATGTTTTATTATGCTGAGAGATTTAATTTTTTACTTCTTTTTTTAGTTGTTGAAGTTTGAAATTGAGTTTTTATTGCTGCTATTTGCTATCTTTGTTCATTTTGTTTTATTGATACTTATTAAGAGGCATTTCAAATCAGCTACTCTTGCATCTCTCATCTCTTTCTTAACTAGAAAATTTATTTTGAAATAAATTATATTCTCAAAACTTGGGTCAAGTTTGAAAGTCATTTTGTCAGATTCACATGCCTATGGACCCTATCCATGATCTGATAGTACCTACATATCTTTGTTTCAAAAACTTGCTAGGCTGTTTCCTGAAAATAAAAATTAAAAAAATGATATTTTCTAGTAGCTGAATATAACAGGGTTTAGATTATTATCCAATCGTAATCAATTCCTACAAAACTGCTTTTACCAGTGCATCTCAATCCCTCTGAACCAACATTGCCTAGTAATTATAAACATTGTATAACTTTTCTTTTTACTTTTTTAAGTTAAATGTACTGTTAATGACATTGGTTAATAAAATTGTATAGCTTTAAAGTGTATAATTCTATGATATATCATGTGTATATTGCACGGTATTTACCATCCAAAATCAAATCTTCCATCACCATATAGTTGACTGCCTTTACCCTTTAATATGCCCTCATCTTCTTTTCCTATGTTAAGCACCATACTGTTGTCCTTGCCTATTATTTTTTCTTCGTGTTTCTTCTTCATTTATTGCTTTCAGTTGTATAGGCCACAGATGAGTCAGTTGTATATGCCACAGATGAGTCAAATCATATGGTTCTTAATTTTTACTTTCTAACTAATTTCAATTAGCATGATATTCTCAAGATCCATCCATGTTGTTGCAACAATTCATTTTTTTCTTATGGCTGAGTGGTATTCCCTGGTATGTTTGCACCATATCTTCATCCAATCACCTATTTAAGAACACTTGGTTGTTTCCATATCTTGGCACCACAAATAATGCTGCAATGAATGTCACTAGCATCAGGGAAACGCAAATCAGGACCATCTCAACCTGTCTGAAGGGCTAATATCATCAAGACAAATAATAACAAGTATGGAAGAGGTTGTTGAAAAAAGGAACCTTTATTCACTGCTGGAGTAAACTGACATAGTTACTATGGAAAACAGTATGGAAGTTCCTTAAAAAATTAAGAGTATGCTCTGCCAGTGTTGCTCAATGGTTGGACATCAATCTATTAATCAGGAGATCACAGTTCGGTCCTCTGTCAGGGCACATGTCCAGATTTCAGGCTTGATCCCCAGTAGGGGGCATGCAGAAGGCAGCCAATCAATGATTCTCATCATTGATGTTCCTACCTCCTTCTCTGAAATAAATAAGTTTTTTAAATTAAGAGTAGAGCTCTAGCTGGTTTGGTTCAGTGGATAGAGTGTCGGCCTGCGGACTGAAGGATCCCAGGTTCGATTCCAGTCAAGGGCATATGCCTTGGTTGAGGGCACATCCCAAGTAGAGGGTGTGCAGGAGGCAGCTGATTGATGTTTCTCTCTCATCAATGTTTCTAACTTTCTATCCCTCTCTCTTCCTGTCTGTAAAAATCAATAAAATATATTCTTTTAAAAAATTAAGAGTAGAGTTACCATATGACTCAGCAAACCCTCTTCTGGGTATTTACCCAAAAAAATTTAAAACATATAGAGGTGCATATAGATATTCGATTAACACATATTTTATTTTTAACTTCAGATATTTAACTTCAGATATATATACCTCTATACTCTGCAGCATTATTCATGGTGGCCAAGACTAGTAGATATTATATAATTTTATTTAGTGAAATGAAATTTATATTTTGCACTAAAAGAGTAAAAAAATATTAAAGAATTCTATTCAATAGGGTCACAGGCAAACATTTCACTAGAGTCCTGAAGTTTTTAAATCCTGCCCTAATAATATGATTTGATATAAAATTCATGATATATAATAATATTAAAATTTCATTTACCAGACAACTTTTGTGGCATCGTTTACCTCTTCCACTGCATAATCTAAATTTCTATCATAAATAAATTTACTTCAGTTGTCAAAACATGCAGGGTAGTTTCATTGTTTTGTTTGTTTTTGTTTTTTTGGTAGGATTTTTTGTTTTTATTTTTGTTTTTTGCCTTATTCCCCACATGCCTTTTTATCTAGTGAAAATCTATTCATGTTTTAATCCTCTGCTCAATGGTGAAATTCTTCATATGGTTGATTTACAATTAAACCAGAATTTGCATGTGCATTATTTTGTAATTTTTCTAATTTCTTACACAATGCAATTTAGAAGGGCCAATAGCACCCCTTAATTTATCTGTGTCATGCACATCTAGCTGTGAGGGGAAAACAAACAAACAAACAAACAAACAAAAAATGAGAAATATATACATATTCTTTAATACTGATTAAGCAAATTGACAATATTGCTTTGTATAGGAAGCCAATGAACTGGCTAATATATTTCTTTAGTGTGACACATTCTTTCAAAGTGTCACTGGCAAAGCTAGACATGTGCAATCCCTTTTTAATGGAGAGTTGCCATGGTAAACTTGACAGAAAGGGTAAGCTAATATGTTCTACTTTTATCTGCAGGCAGCTGGATCTAAAAGACAAAGGTCTTAAGGGGCTGGCCCAAGTAAACTCCTTTCCTTTTCCTAAAGCAACAATCAGGTGAGTAAAAGTAAAGGAATAAGTACTGATTCAAAAAGACACCAGTGGAAATTAGGAAGTATAAAGAATGGGGAAAGGAGGTTAGTACTAACATACAGCACCTTTGATAAGATCTACTAGGTAGATCTTAAAAGGACTAAAGGGAATTTAGAACTAGAGCTGGTTATGATCAATCTTCTGCAAGGTCTGTGGCTTGAGATAAGTCAATGTTTCAACCACTAAGAGAGTCCAGTGCAGCCTATAATAGCTGAGGAGGTTGTGCAGGACAATTCTTTGGGGAAACAAAGCTGAGCTTAGCAGGGAAGAGTGAGGTGGATCTTGCCACAGAGCATCATTTCATCCTTGTAAGCCTCAATGGAGCCTCTTTGTGCCTTTCCTGAAAGACATTGCTAAATCCTGTTTAGTTTATTCACTTCCCAGTCTTGTTAAATTGTGTAATAACTGATCAAGAACTTGGGCCTGGGTACTATGGAATTTGTCTAGTATATTCACTATACCACCTAAAACTCAATAACACACACACACACACACACACACACACACACACACACACACACCTTATTTCTATCACAGGGACTCCCTGTATCTAATCTATCTTGGGACTACCAAATATCTATATATATAAAAGTCTAAGCTACCGTCACAACAGAAACAACCGAACAAACTACTTAACAGGCTCCATGGGGTGACCAGGTCGGCAGGGGGGTTAGTGAGGGACTACCAAATGACTGAGCAGTGGGCTGCATGGGGTGACCAGGCCATCAAGGGGGGCACTAAGGAGCAACCAGGCTGGCAAGGGGGCAGTAAGGGGTGACCAGACCATTGGGGGTGGGGGGAGTTAGGGGCAACTAAGCTGGAAGGGCAGTTGGGGACAACCAGGCTGGGGGGGGGGGGCAATTGGGGGTGATCAGGCCATCAAAAGGAGGCAGTTAGGGGTGATAAGTCAGGCAGGCAGGTGAGCAGTTAGGAGCCAGTGGGCCAAATTGTGGCAGGGATGTCCGCCTGCCAGTTTAGACAGGGATCAGGCCTAAACTGGCAGTCAGACATCCCCCAAGAGGTCCTGGTTTGGAGAGGGTGCAGGCTAGTCTGCAAATTTTGTGCACCGGGCCTCTAGTCATAGATATAAAACTGTAGATGCTGGTAGGATATTCTGGTCTACATTAGAAACTCACTGGCAAATGAGGCAGGTAAGTAAGAGAGCAGCATAGAGATGAGTGTTTCCCGAGTAGAATATTTGGACATAGAGAGTTATTTTGCAATATTAATGCAATCAAAAGAGGGTAAATATATGAGGTCCTGGTAATTTGGTGTCTTACAAGAGTCATAGGACTTATGTAAATGGCACTGATGAAATGGACATTCTGCATTCAATATTTGAGATCACAAAATATGAAATTTCAGATGTTACATGCATATGTATGGGTGATATGCTTAAGTTCCTTCATGGTTCAACATTTGTAAATCATTTAGTTTGTTACTATTTCAGGTATGTGTATGATAGAAAGAGCTTTGTCAATTTTGAAAATTTTGAAAGCAGAAAAAAGTTAAGCATTTTTTATCAATAATATTAGAATTTAGATAGGCTTACTTGGAAACATGTATTTCAAAAAGAATGGAAAAAAGCATTTGTTTTAATTATTTGTAGCAATAGTCTTAAACACTGGACATATTCTAGGCTCTGTGCTGGACATGGACACACTATAGTGAACAAAACAAGAGTGAAACAAACACAAAGTGCTAAGAACTGAATGCTTGTTCTTTTTAATTTTATTTTCTTGATTAAGTTATTACATATGTGTCCTAATCTCCCCATTTCCCCCCAAGTTTCCCCCCGACACACATGCCCTCAGCCCCCTGTTGTCTGTGTCCATTGGTTAGGCTTATATGCCTGCATACAAGTCCTTTTGTTAATTTCTCTCCCTTTACCCCCATCCTCCCCTACCTACTCTCTGAGGTTTGATGGCCTGAAAGATGCTTCTCTGTCTCTGGATCTGTTTTTGTTTATTTTCCTCCAAAGCTCTATATTAAAACCAAATGCCCAGTATCATGGTATTAGGAGGAGGGTCTTTGAAAGTTAATTAGGTCATAGGGATGGTGCTCTCATGAGTGGGATTAGTGTCTCTATCAAAGATATCCTCAAAGGGCTCAATTTCCCCTTCTGCCATAAGAGGATGCTGCAAGAAGCTTTCTACGACCCAGGAAGCAGGCCCTAACCAGACACCAAATCTGACAGAACCTTGATGTTGAACTTCACAGCCTCCAGGATTGTGAGAAAATATTTGTTTTGTTTATAAGCCTCTCAGTTTTGTGGCATTCTGCTATTGCAGCCTGAACAGACCAAGACTCATACTGAATAAAATGTCTGCCCTTACGGAGTTTATAGAAAGTGGGGGGAACTCAATATTTTTTTAAATCTCTCTCTGTCAGTGGTGTTAAATGGCTGAAAATGTAAAGTGATATGAAAGAATATGATGAATAGAACTCATCATTTAGTTTTGAATTCATAGAAGACCACTCTGAAAAATCATTTTTTTTTTAATGTTGAGACTTGAGACATTAAAGGAATTTAGTCAATCTATGATAGAGCTGTTTCACTCCAGAACAGCTCTTTTCTAGAGATCTGAGACACAGCTCACGGATGCATTTGTGAAAAACACTTAAGACAAGTGCCAGCTGTCTTAGTAGGCTACTTTAAATAACAGTCACAAAACTCCAATTACACTTTACTGAGCTATAAATTGCTCCAAAGATCTGCAGAAGCTTACGCAGGGCAAAGAATTAAAAGTAGGACAACCAAAGACAATGTGTGGTCCAGAATAAGAATGTACAAAGTTAGATGCCTTATAAAAATCTCGAGTGTAGAAAATGAAAGTAAAAGGCATTACCCAAATAAATACTTGAGAGGCATGTGCTCAAAGGGATTGAAAATGTGTGGTGTAAAGCAAAATGATATTTTTAAAGCTACTGGATCTAACCTACATTGAAAATTCTATAAACATTAAGTCAAACATTTTCAATCATTAGTTCTATACTTTAGGCAAAGTCTTCTGTCAAAAAAGTGGCCCCCAAAAGTAGTAGTAATATGAGATTGTGGGGGTTATATTCAAAATATTATTGTAGAAATAATGAATTTTAGGTTTCAGACACCAAAACAAATGCAAGGGTAGTAGAAAATCTAACAAGGCTTCTGAGGACAGAGTTTTCCTAAAAGAGTTGATCTTAGTATTGAATTTTTATGAAGCAAATGCATTGATTGTTTATATAAGCTTTGGCTAGTTTTTCTATGCAAATTTAAAGAGAAAGGAAACACAAATATCTGTTAAGTAAACACAAAAGAGAATTAGGTTGAAATTATTGAGTTGCTTTGGCAGTATAATTTTAAAAAACAAACACATCAGCAACTAAAATTTGACACACCTTTTATTTTCTTGCATTTATTGGCACAAATTTAATACCAATTATATTGCTGAGGATTGATTATCAAACTTCTTGGGGAAGTTCTTGAGAAAACAACTCATCATCTCTGTGATCTATCAAGGCCATCAGCTTAGAGAACAAATTTAATTATGCTCATATAAAAAAATAAAAGTCCCTAATGTCTCAGACTATATATATATATATATGATGTTAGACACGTGGGAAAATATAAAATTTTTGAGGGTGGAACTAACCCTTGTTTTTGGTGGATGGTAAAATCTGAAAACCCTGTGACGTTAACATAATCAGTAGCAAAAAAAGCATACCTTTACATCATATTGAAACAGAGAGATTTAGGAACAATAATATAACTTTAAATATTGCTTTGGGAGGAGATTTTTTTTTCTTTCCCCATAAGTTTCAGAATAGGAATAAAAGCCTTGTGACCCAGAAATGGCATAGAAATCAGCACCATACTAATTCCTGCTAGTTAACTGCTGCAAAGTATTGTCTCCAGGCCTCAAGGAGGTGAAGAAATAAATTAATATGAGATCTATTATCCTTTCTCCAATTTCTCAGAATTGATAAGAAATAGTTAAAATATGTTCCATGTCACAATCGAAAGTACCACTTAAGCTTGTTAGGGAATGTTAATGTTCAGGAAAGAACTTCATATGTGTAATCAAAAAAGTATGCAAGCGCCCTAATCGGTTTGGCTCAGTGGATAGAGTGTCGGCCTGTGGACTGAAGGGCCCCAGGTTTGATTCCGGTCAAGGGCATGTACCTTAGTTGTGCGCACATACCCAGTAGGGAGTGTGCAGGGGGCAGCTGATCAATGTTTCTCTCTCATCCATGTTTCTAACTCTCTATCTCTCTCCCTTCCTTTCTGTAAAAAATCAATAAAATATATTTTTTAAAAAGTATACACGTATCTTACATAATAATAGATAAACATATAAATTGACCATACCTCTACTACTATATACTCACAGCCAATCAGAATGAGTATGAAAATTAACCCAACAAAGATGGCAGTTAATTTGCATGCATACCTGGGTCCCAGGAACCTCCTTGGCACACAGGTCACTCCCAGCCATTCATTGGGCTGAGGCTTTAGAGTTGGGAACATGCCAAGCCTGGGATCAGAGGTAGTGGGGGGGCAGGGGAGACCCCTTCCCAAGCCTAAAACCTGGGGCAGAGACTTTAGACTTGGCCAGAGGCCAAGGCTGGGGTCAGAGAAAAGGGGGGAAAAATCAATGGAAACATATCCTCAGGTGAGGATAAAAAGAAAAAGAAAGAAAGAAATATCATATCCTATGAAAGACACATCTTAAAATGCTTAAAGAAAGTTGTCATTTTTTTATGGTGAAGGGACTGGAGTCCGTGTTGATGAAAATACCTTGGTGGCTGCAGTGACTGGCAGTGGCTGCAGCAGTGGGGTGATGGGTCTGGTGCCTTCCCCTGATCAGCCTGGTCGCCTCCCCCAAAGGGAGGCCAGACTGTGACTTAGGTCTGCTTCTAATGGGGATCGGGCCTAAGCCATCAGTAGGACATCCCCTGAGGGTTCCCAGTATGTGAGAGGGGGCAGGCTGGGCTGAGGGATCCCTCCACAGTGCACAAATTTCATGCACCAGGCCCCTAGTATATGTGTGTGTGTGGGGGAGGGGGGAGATCTATCTTCTTATTTGTGAATTTCCTATTATTTAATTTGTCTACTCACTATAATTTTTATGTGACCCACAAATTAGTACTCATGGCACTTTGGGAGCATTTATAGACATTTTTATAGCTGCAAAATTTGTTTTGCCCAACAGATCCTTCCCCAGATGAGTCACCACAATGTCACACTCTGCTTTTTTGTTTTCATGCTCCCATTTAAAGTGTCATGTTTGCATTCTATTTAGTGCCTCATGTTTCACATTTTGAGCTTCTTGCTGGTTATTCTGCTGTTTAAAAATGCCTCCTGGCAGTAGTGCCGAGGTGCTATCTAATTTTCCTAAGTACAGGAAGACAGAGCTTATATTCTAGGGGTGTGCATATATACAATATTTTGTAAATATTGCCAAGAAGTTTTCCAATTTACCATCCTGGCAGAAATGCATAAGATTTTGCATTGCTCCATGCCAACCTTGTTAGTATCAGTCTTTCCCATTCCAGCATTTGCCATGGGTGGTTAGCTGTAATGCATTTTGATTTGAAATTTTATTTCACTGATGGCTAATGAAGTTGCAGGCATTTTTGTATATTTTCAGCATTGCCCACTTGAGTAGCATCTCTTCTTATTGATCTCTAAAGTACCCAAAATGTCAATCTACTGTCAAATGAGATTTCTCTTCTCTGGCATCTTTGTCTGCCTTCTTAACTCTCTTCTCATTCAAATATATTTTTTTTTCCTTTTTGGGAACTCACTTCAATTTCTATATAAATTTACTCTGAAATAAGCTAACCCAGAATTAACTCACAGCATTTCTTCTCTTCTCTCCTCCCTGCTCCCCTCTGGTTTCTGAGGAGTGATGTTCAAGTTCTCCTCCTCATGTTGAAAAAATTTTTTTAAGTTGGTCATAATTTCCCGAGGAAAATTTTAATTATACACATATCGTGTTATCTTTTGTATATTGGAAGAAAAAAATAGAACAATGGTCCTAGCTGGTTTGGCTCAGTGGACAGAGCATCAGCCTGCAGACTGAAATGTCCTAGGTTTGATTTCAGTCCAAGGCATATGCTTGGGCTTTATCCCCAGTGTGAGGTGTGCAAGAGGCAGCCAAATCAATGATTCTCCCTCATCATTGATGTTCCTATCTCTCTCTCCCTTCCTTTCTAAAATAAATAAAAATATATATTTTTTAAAATAAATAGAAAAATAGAATAATGATGGTGATAAAACCTACACAGAAAATTAAGGAACTGTCAAGAAAATTGGTGCAGATTTAGCATAAAAGATAAAGCTTGATAAAAATATTCACATGGGGAAAGCTAATCAGCAAATTGATACTAAAATAACATTCAAAGGAGAAAGATCAATTAAATGCAATTAATTGCTCTTATCACTCATTTGAAAGCATTTTTTAAAATGCTCCAGTTCCATACAAAATTAGAGGCTATTGTTTAGAATCTGAGAATCTCACACATGGAATTTGTTTATATAAATGGCACTTATTATAACAAACATGATTGCTACATTTTATATTAAATAGGAAAATTGCAGTAGAAAGGGAAAGAAAGCAGAATCAACATTTTATTATTAATAAGAATGGATCAAATTGATCCTCCAGAAGAAATTCTCAATAGGATCCTGAATGCATAGACTATAACATTCTATAAAACCTAAAAAAAAAAAAAAAAAAACATTGAATAACCTGTATAATTTGTCTAACCAGTGTCACCTCATAAATTCAATTTAAAAAGACAAATATTTTATCATGTATCTATATAGAATCAGTTTATCTAATATGAAAGACATTTACTACTTGAGATGTATAGGATATTTCTATTTTAATCAGAATTCTTCCTTATATGAAAATTGCCTTTGAATTCCATGATACTACATATGCAAATCACATAATATATTATCTCTTTAAAATATTGAGACTTTGCCGAAACCGGTTTGGCTCAGTGGTAGAGCATCAGTCTGCGGACTGAAAGGTCCTGGGTTCGATTCCGGTCAAGGGCATGTACTTGGTTGTGGGCACATCCTCAGTAGGGGGTGTGCAAGAGGCAGCTGGTGGATGTTTCTCTCTCATCGATGTTTCTAGCTCTCTATCTCTCTCCCTTCCTCTCTATAAAAAAATCAATAAAGTATGTTTTAAAATAATAATAATAAAAAATAAAATAAAATAAAATAGCGAGACTTTTACTTTCTTATTATTTTTAGCATGTTCTGTAAAATATTTGTACTTATGTTGGATATGTTATGTTACAATTTTTTAAGAGGCCTATTTAACATTTTCATTAGCCCTCAAAATTAAGTAATATTCTGTGTACTCATTATCAAGATATTGGCAAATATTATTCATATAAGTTTCAATGCAAATACCTAATAAATACTCATTATGTAAACTTTTTCATATTTAATTCAGATTAATTAAAATGCTATCAGATATTAATATATTATCAATGTATTAATAAAAGAATGTTTATTGTATATATGAAATGATAGTTATTTTTCGCCTATATATTGATAGTTAATTTTCAAATAATTTTTTAAATTTTTTTATTGATCTCCAAAACCGGTTTGGCTCAGCGGTAGAGCGTCGGTCTGCGGACTGATAGGTCCCAGGTTCGATTCCAGTCAAGGGCATGTACATTGGTTGCAGGCACATCCCCGGTAGCGGGTGTGCAGGAGGCAGCTGGTCAATGTTTCTCTCTCATCGACGTTTCTAGCTCTCTATCTCTCTCCCTTCCTCTCTGTAAAAAATCAATACAATATATTTTTTAAAAATTTTGTTATTAAGGTATCACATATTTGTCCTAATCCCCCATGCTCATACCAAACCCTTCCCCACACATGCCCCCAGCCCCCTATTGTCCGTGACCACTGGTTAGGCTTATATGCATGCACACAAGTCCTTTGGTTGATTTTTCCCCTTAATCCCCATCATCCCCTACCTTCCCTCTGAGGTTTGATAGTCTGATTGATGCTTCCCTGTCTCCGGGTGTCTTTTTGTTCGTCAGTTTATGTTGTTCATTATTCCCCTCCATTGTATACTCTTGTCTTCTTTGTCAAATATTAATTGATCATAATGACTCGGATAGATCTCTGGGTTCTCTGTTCTGTTCCACTGGTCTGCGTATATGTCCATTCTTGTGCCAGTACCAGGCAGTTTTGAGAACAGTGGCTTTGTAATATAGCTTGATATCTGGTATTGTGATCCCTCCAACTTTGTTCTTCTTTCTCAAGATTGCCTCAGCTATTTAGGGTCTTTTTTTATTCCATATGAATTTTTGGAAGAGTTTGTTCAAAGTTGTTAGTATTTTAATGGAGATTGCATTGCATTTATAGATCGCTTTGGGTGATATGGACATTTTCGTAACAAACAAGAAAACTCTTCCCCAGGGAAATACCTATGAATTTTTTTGTTGTTTTGATTTCTTTTGTGTTTCAAGGATTCTAGAACAATGATGTGGTATTTGAAGTTTAACTGAAATCTTCCTAAAGGTGAAAGCTTTATAAATATATCTCATTGTTGCTAATCTTCAAAGAAGCCTGGAGTGCCAGAGCAGACAGAAGGAGATGGTGTCCACAGTGTCCCAAAAAGTTGTATTGTGCCCTGAAATAAGGCTGAAGCCATCGGCATCTACTAAAAATGACTGCAACACAAGTAGCAGTCCGAGTCAGCAAAATCACGAAGAAGTTAACACCATTCATGCACAGGGGGAGGAGGGATGTGTGCCCTTCAGCCCAGCCTGCATCCTCTCCAATTTGGGACCCTTCAAGGGATATCTGACTGCTCTTTACCCTGATCCCAGTGGGATTGGGCCTAAAAAGACAGTCAGACATCCCTCTTACATCCAGGACTGTTGGCTCACAATCACTCACCTGTCTGTCTGCCTGATTGCCCCTAACTGCTTCTGCCTGCCAGCCTGATCACTCACTAACCACTCCCATGCCAGCCTTATTGATGCCTAACTGCTCCCCTGCCATCCTGTTTGCCCCCAACTTCCCTCCCCTGCCAACCTGGTCATCCCCCCAACTGCCCTCCTTGCTGGCCCAGTCACCCCTAACTGCCCTCCTCTTCAAGCCTGTGTCCTTCCCAACTTCCTTCCCCTGCTGGCCTGATCACCATAACTTTCCTCCCCTGCTGTTCATCTTGTGGTGGCCATCTTGTGTTCACATGGAGGCGGCTATCTTTGACCAGATGGTAGCGACCATCATGTGAGTTGGAGTGATGGTCAATTTGCATATTACCCTTTTATTTGATAGGGTAGATTAAGCAAAAACTGAAAATATAATCAATGCATTCTATGTATTCTATATAATTAGTACTTAGTGGATATTCTCCAGACAAAAATAGTCAGTTACTCATGAGATACAGATAGCCACTCTCCTGGAGAAAATAATCTTTTAAAATATTTTATGTATTTGCTAAGATAGCTGTTCAATACATCACTCAAACGTGAAGACATTACAAACATGAAAGAGTTTATTTCAGTTAATGGATAGGTATTTATATGTGACTTACTAGAATAATGTGTTTAAAAAAAGAGTGATGAGACATAAGACATGGGACTTTACAAAATGCTATAATGCAGATATGAGTGTGCACACACACATGTGCATTTTTAGGGAATAAAAGCTGAACAAAGACCACATTATGTATGCATGTATAAGTATTCATAAATTTTTTACCTCTACATAATTATGTACTTAAGAATCTTGTATAAGAATATGTGCTTATTTCCAATTAAAACCTGAATGTTATAAAGGAAAAGCGTGTTTTGACTATCAACCCCAAGTCAGTTATGGCCAAGCTTTTTTGTTGTTGTTCCAACATATCACTGTATACACAGTAGATGTTCATTTGATATATTTTCAAATATAGTAAATGGGTTTTAAGAAGAGAAACTATAGGAAAAAACCAAGTAGGTCTTTCACAAAACTTCTATTGTCCTTTATTTTGTATTTTATTTAGTTCAGTTAAAATTCTACACTAACCTCACTCAGCAGAGACTAAGAGGCAACATAATCACATACAAAATCACTTACTGCAAACCCTACGATCCCTGCCTTCCTTGCATGCATAATGATCTTCCTCACTTTGCAAATCTAATCATTCCATCAGCATGGATTCATTTCAAAATTACACTAGTGGCTACTGAGCTACAAAGGGCACGTTCTGTGGTGGTGACCCTTTCGTCCTCACAGCCAAAGAGGAAAACTCATTGAGAGCGATGGCACTAGAGGGAACGGATGAATGCTGGTTCAGACACCCTGGGAACATCAACAGCATGATGCTACTTATTAGATAAACCCCATGACATCAATAACGACACTAATAATAGCGCTGACCTATATAGAGCTTTGTCTTTCCAAAATTGATATGAGTGCATTATAGAAAGGATGGTTAGATTCATATTAAATTTATTGGTTACATTAAGTTTTCATCACCTGCTGTTTTCCTCTTGCTTTCCACTCTCTCACTCTAACTCCTGCCCTGATGCATCTTCCCATCCTAACCCACAGTCATATGCCAGCTCTAAGATGCAAAGAAAGAGACTACCAACTGAGCTTTGGAGAAACAAATGCTGGTCTGTTTTCAAAAGCATCCTTTGTTTCAGACAGCAGATATGACTTCACTTGAAAAACAAAGAGGAGTTTTTGAAGAGTGAATCAGACTGGATAGAAAATGTGGTGCGTCAGGAGGTTGTATGGAGCTGATACCTAAAGGAGCTGATGTGTATGGATGAGCTCCCCTTAGCCAGTGGACCAGGCCTGCCACCACCCGATACCCGGCAGATCCCTGAAGAAGTCTTGGGTATAATCATCAGACATGCTGGCGGGCCTCAGCCCTCTCCCTCTGTAAGTAATATTCATGAACAATAAGGACGGGCTGCTGTTCTAAAGGGAACCAAAGGAAGTGTCCTGTATGCAATAGAAAAGAGAATAACTGAAGCATAATGAAGAAACTATAACATTTGGGGGGGGGGGGGGAATAAAGCCCTAGCCGGTTTTTCTCAGTGGACAGAGCATTGCCCTTGTACTGAAGAGTCCTGGGTTCGATTCCGGTAAAGGGCATGAACCTCCATTGAAGGCTCAATCCCAGCCCTGGTTGCGGTAACCAATTGATGTGTCTCCCTCACATTGATGTTTCTCCCTCTGTCTCTCTCCTTCTATTCTACTCTCTCTAAAAAGCAATGGGAAAATATCCTTGGATGAGGATTAACAACAACGATGAAAAAGAAAATATATATTTAAAAAAAGGATTGGTAAATCTAATGCCACAAAGAGAAAGCGAAGAATATAAGTGTGCAATATTAGAAATATCAAGGGAAAAGCAACTGCAGACACAAAGAAAATTCTTAAAAATTGTAAATATTTTTCACAATTCAAAATGATTACAATTAAAATGATAGTTTCTACAAAAAAAATATAACATTTTAAATCTCTGTGGGAGAAAAATAGCTCTGCTTTATAATAGTAAAAATCAAGTATATGTAGGTATTCAGATGAGAATATAAAGGAAACAAAATGATTAACTTAATATAGTAGTTAGAATTAATACCAAAACATTGCAGGAGACAAACTTTATCCTGCTAAATAACACAATTCACAATTAAAACACGTTATACTTATTTTGCAATATAAGGCAACATTTCCTTAAAGCAGAAGACATAAGATGCAATAAACAGAAACAAACAAACAAACAAAACCACAGGAGATTTCAGTGCATTTTATTCATCCAACATGAATCAAGAGGACAAGAACAAATATTAATAGAAAAAAAACTGAAAAGCTAAAGAACCTAATCAATAACGTAGAACTAAAAGATTGTTTGTGTACTACAATTGTCACTAAAAGAACACACGTATAAATAAATTTTATAGAGTAGTTATAATATAGCAATATGGGTTTTTTTCTTTTCTTTTTTTACTTTTTGTTTCACTCAAAGTATTTTTTCCCATTGATTTTTTTTTTTTAAAGAGATTGTAATGGAAGGAGGATAGGGGAGAGAGAGAGAGAGAGAGAGAGAGAGAAAAGGAGAAACATAGATGTGAGAGAGATACATCAATAGGTTGCTACCCACACCTGGCCAAACCAGGGCCAAGAATCAAACTGCAACCCCTTGGCTCATGGGTCTGAGAATGTAACCACTGAGTTACACTGGCCAGGGCAGCAATATGTTCTTAATTCATCAAAGTAGAATTAGAAATCAAATTTCAAAACTAAATAGAAGCTTCCATTAGGAATTTTTCTTTAAATCTTGTTTTTAAAGCAGCTGTTTTGTAATGTGAAAAGAGGAATACAAACTGCACATTAATGTTTCCTAGAAAAGAGTGATAATTAAAATACTAATATCAGAACCTTTGAAATAAAGACATAGTTATACTCAAAGAAAATTATATACCTTATATGATTATACCAATAAAAAGTAAACAATAAAATCATCTGGTAAAGTATGTAACTAAAATTATTGGAATAAGATCACAAATTAATGGATGGAAATAATAATAAAATAGTAAATATAAATATAGGAATTATTGAATTAGGAAATATAAAAATTGTAAGATAGCTGAAAATTAAAAATCTAGGTTGTTTGAAACATAAAATTAAGATACATCAGTACAACTAACTTAATCCTGAACAAGATCACAAATACACAAATCATGAAATATTCAGAAAAAATACCACAGAACTAAATAATTTTTAAAGCACAAACTATTTTGATAGAGTCTATTAACATTGAGAATATAATTTAATATCAATATGTTTGTTAGGTAATCATATATTATTCAGTGAGAGATTCAATATTAGGAGGTAACTATCAATGTCTTCAGAAAGAAAGAAACCTTGGAATGGAGTTCTAGCATATGAGATTTGATTTGAATAACTAAACCTTTGTTTTTATTTGTTTGTTTGTTTGTTGTTTGTTTTTAGTTTGCTGCTAGTTGAGCTATAGTAGGTAAAAAAAATGACTTTTACATACAAATGTAATATATAATATTATATTTAAATGCATTTCTCTTTTGGAATCCTATATAATAAAGAGGTGATATGCAAATTGACCCTGATGCCCTTGCACAAGATGGCCACTACAAGGTGACCAGCAGGGGAGGGCAGTTGTGGGCAATCAGGCCTGCAGGAGAGGGCAGTTAGGGGTGACTAGGCCAGCAGGGTGGGCACTTGGGGGTGACCAGCCCAGCAGGGAGGGTGACTTCTACTCTCTGAAAAGCAATAGAAAAAATATCCTCAGGTAAGGATTAACAAAACAAAAAAGTTTTTGTTCATTTTTCTTATGAATTTAAAAATTGCCTAATTTCAGAAAGATCAACCCTGGTAAATGTACTGGGTTACATTTAAATATATCCTCTTATCTAATAAAAGAGTAATATACAAATTGACTCTCACACCAAGACACAAGATGGCTGCCCCCATGTGGACAGAAGATGGCCACCACAAGATGACCTACAGGGGAGGGCAGTTATGGAAAGTTAGGGGAGACCAGGTCAGCAGAGGAGGGCGTTAGGTGGGAACAGGCTTGTAGGGGAGGGCAGTTGGGGGGGAATTTATTTATAGATGTTTTAGCTTTTTAAAAATAAATAGACATATGGTATTATCTTTCATTCATTTTCAAATTAAATTTATAGAGGGGAGCTATGATGTATATGTAATAATTTTAAATTCCACTAATTTATTCAACCTATTTATGGTAACAAATTTTAATTTATTATCTTGGATATATAAATAAAATTGTAATTTGGAGTATTAATAAATGTTTATATATTTTGATATTAATAAAGGAGAAATAAATGGAGACTTGACTTGAGGTGGTAAACCCATATACATATAAAATATATTGAAAATGTGTTATAGAATTATACACCTGAAATCTGTATAATTTTATCAACCAGTGTCACTCCAATAAATTCAATAATTAATTAATACACAAAAAAATAATTTAAAAGTTTGTACACATTGATACTTACACCACATCATTCTATTAGCTAAAAGTTTATAGGTCATTATCTTTTATATTTATTTTTCCTCCCATAAAATGTTGAGTATAGTTTGAGTCACTCAAGAATCATTTGTATTGCATTGCTTTTCCTATGAACTGTTTATTAATTTCTATAGTTTATGTCTTCAAACCACTTCACATTAGGTTAATGATATTTGCATGTCTACATTTAGAAGTTAAGTCTATAATAGGAATATTAGTTCTTGATTGTCATATGTTATAAAATGTCTTTCCCCAATTAGATTTCTCTTTACTATGCTTATAACCTATTTTGCCATGAACTTTTAACATTTTTAATGTTAGTTTATCAACTTTATATATTTTTCTTCCCCTTACTATTTCTGGAAGGTTTATTAATCATTTGTAAGTATAGCAACTTGTAAAGATGATCTATAATATTTTATTCCCTCATAATAGTAAAAAATGAAGTCCCTTTTACCCCACTTCAAGCTTAGTTGACCAACTGACTAGCAATAATAGCCAGTGAAGTATTAGCAAAGGTAACTGATATAAACAGAGGCTGAAAAATGCTTGCATTAGGACCCAGACAGGCCTGGGCTAGCTGGCTTGATGATGAGAGACATAGTGTCCCAGTATTCATATACTAAGGATAAGGACATCTGAAACCAGCTAACTGATCATCTGAGTGCAGGCATATGATCAAACCAAACTCAGATCAGGCCAAAGAAGATAAAACTGACTAGCAGAAGAAAATAAAACAAGCAAATGCTTGTTACTATAAGATTTGAAACTGCTTGTCACATAGCAACACAAAATTGGTATATGTTATTCTATATTTTAGAGGAATATTTTGACAGCTATTTTATGGTGTGTTTTTTTTTTTTGGGGGGGGGGGGATTGGTTTTTCTTTGCATTTAATCTTGACCCATTTGAAATTCATCCATACATTACAATGGGTTTATTTGTTTTTATGGCTTGTGACTAATCAGCTATCTCCACATCTAAATTGTTGACATTATTCCCACTGAGTGAAATGTCATTTTGCTCTGACAAAGACACAAAAAATTGAGAAAGTTTCTAAATTTTATCTTCTGTTCCACTCATTGATCAGTCTATACACATGTCAATAACACATCATTGTAACTATGTAAGCTTTAAAATACACGTTAATGTCTGGCAGGGTTTCTTTTCTTTCTCACTCTTATTTTTCAGTTTCTTTCTACTTTTTTTTTTTTTTGCATGTTCTTCCAAATAAGGTTTTTAATCAATGTATCTAACTTCAGAAAAGCTGTGGCTATTTAAATGGTTTGTTTTAATTATAAATTGCCTCAAGAAGAACTAATATATCTTGATCTTTATATTTAAGAAAATGAACTCTTTCTACTTGAGTCTCCTTTGTTTCAGATCTCTGGATAAGATACTTTTTTCCTTTTGTATAGGTCTGAGACATCTTATTATGGTCACCTTTATTTTTCTTTTTAATTTGACTCCATTTTTACCCAAGAAGATGTCCTATAGACACAAAATATATGAAAGAGACAAAAACTTTCAATATATATTTTTAATAAGATGAAAGGAAAATAAGATAAACCTAGGATAAGATGATTATTGAAAATTAAAAGAAAAAATAAATATACAAGCAATACTCAAATTTTTAAAATCTCATTTAACTTTAGGATGTTCTGATACTCACAATAGGATACATTATTTTGGATATCATATAGAATCAAAAATTATGTTGGAAATAGATATTTTTTTTGCTTCTTTTTAAGTGAGAGAACAAGCACTATTTACATAATATTTTCTTTAAAATGCTCAGCCCCAACTGTGTTTCTGCTCATTAGTTTGTGCTCATATAGTAAAAAAAAGTTATCAGATAGAATGAATGGCCTTATAATAATGGCTAGAATATATATTCTGCTTTAGAAAACTTAGATATAAACATTTGCATTCCATAGCAGATGGTATATCTCAGCCCCATGACAGTAATTATAGGCATTTTGTACCATTATGGGTAAGCAAACAAGTATTAAATAGCTTCAGTAATGCATTTGTAACAAAAATAAAACACAAAGCATTTCTGTCCTAATGTGTCAGTTATTACACATAAAACTCATTGCCATAGACAATAAAATTTTGGATTGATAGAACTCTATAATGTGACAATGCACATGGGAATTATACTACCCATTAATCATGTGTAATGTTTAAACAGAGCAATTTCACATTGAGTTTGTTCTGAATTACATGTTTCTAATGACGGTTTACTTTTACTATATTTCATGTGCCTAACAGAGAAGACAGCTATATTTTCTATTATACCTATTAACCACACGTTTCATCTGAAAAATCAATAATCAACTATATAAAAGGGCATCCTGATAAAATACACTGGCATAATATTATCAAATTTCAGAATTTTAGTCATGCATGATAAATCATAATGAATCATTCACACTTGAGTTTAAAATTACATAAATAAATAATGGCTGTATTTCCTTAGACGAATCATACATTGAAAACCATTATTAACCAATGTATTTTAATACACTGAATTATGTATTCATGGCCTTATTCTTTATTGTATATAACATTTTAATAATTAAACAGAAAATAGACTTCCTATAAATACAGAATCATTTAGAGTATGGGAACTTGCTCTTCCAACCTGATTATTAGATTATATGGCCTTTACTGTCAATGTTATGTAATTCTGAGAAATGTTTCTTGCTATCAGGTAAATATATTCTATTGATGAGAAAACATTTTTAAAGAAATATTTACTGTAAAAATAACAATTCCAATGAGGCGCCATACACAGTACATCACATCAAACATTCCATGTACAGCCTCACATTAGATCATATGTCGAAGTTAGACATGACCGTCTTAAGTTAGACATGGCCAAATAACTAATTCTGAACAATGATTTGCAAACAGATACTATGTCTTCTCATGCTGTGATAATTGGCAACATTCTAGAGTGGAGAGAGTGATTCAGCTGAGTGACACTGTAGAGCAACTTCTTTCGCACCAACCTGCCTTGGTTATGTCCCGTAAGAGATAAAATATTTATTGCGCTAAGGTGCTTCATTCTCAGTGTTGTTTTCAGTGGTAATCTATCCTGAATAATTCAATCAGGAAGACAAGGATGGTGCTATATTTTCCCTTTGATTTTTTTAAGCCACAGTGTAAAACCACCTGTGTGAAACAATTTTTGTAGGGCTTATTTATTTATTTACATATTCTTACCCAAGGACATTTTTCCATTGATTTTTTTTTTTTTTTTTTTTTTTTTTTTTTTTTTTTTTTTTAGAAAGAGTGAAAAGGGGGGGAGGGAGAGACAGGGAGGAAAAAAATCAATATAAGAAAGACACATTGATTGGTTGCCTCCTGCACTCATCCAGATGGGGGCTGGGGATCCAGCCTGCAACCAAAGTATGTGCCCTTGGCCAGAATCAAACCCAGGACCCTTCAGTTCATTGGCTGACATTCCATCCACTTTATGACACTCAGCCAAACTGGTTAGGGTGGGTTGTTGTTGTTTTTTATGTTTTGTTTTTGTTGTGTTTTGATGTGGCATTTTATAAAGAAATTTAAGCAGGTATACATACACATGAACCAATTTATGAAATCAGATATTTGGAGAGGTGTCTTGCTTCAAATCAAAATATGAATTGATGAAATAAAATAAAATAAAATTGACCATAGGTTTAGTCATAAACTATCAAGAAATCACTTTCCTTGTCACCTTTCTGAATGTATATTAGGTTTGGGACTGAAGAGTTAGAAAATAGAGTTGTGGACTGATTTATTAGATACTAGAGGCCTGGTTCACACAATTCATGCATTTGGTGGGGGAGCCCACCAAGCAGTCGGACATCCCCAGTGCTGCCATGGAGACAAGAGAGGCTCCCACCGCTGCCGATTTGCTCACCACCCATGAGCCTGGCTTCTGGTTGAGCAGAGCCCACCCCCATCCCATGGGAGTCCACTGACCACCAGAGGGCAGCTCCTCATTGAGCGTCTGCCCCCTGGTGGTCAGTGCACATCATAACAACCAGTCGTTCTGCTGTTCAGTAATTTGCATATTAGCTTTTATTATATAAGATTATATCAAATTCTTGTACATTTTCAACCTTATTAAATGTTTGCTAAACTAGAAAAATACAATGATTAATGATTCATCCTCTTTCTTGGGATGTTAGACATATTAGTTGCCTGAAGGTCAAATCCATGTCACATGAGTTTGGTTTGACTTGTAGCATTATAATCCAAACAATATTGATAAACAAACAAAAATATTGTTTTACATTTTTAAAATATCACTAATTTTTTTCTTCAAAGCTAAAAAGATCTGAGATTATATTTAACTGATCAGGATGTGCACCCATTGCAAAAAGTATAAACTATCTTTTTTACCCTTTTTTAATTGAATTTACTAGTTTTGGTGTGATACTGGTTAACAAATAATTCAATTTAAAAAATTGGCAAAAGACCTGAATAAACAGATGATCAATGGACATATTAAAGGAATCTCAACATCACTAATCATCAGAGAAATGCAAATTAAGACCATAATGAGAAATAACCTCATACCTGCCAAAATGGCTACCATCGTACCTTAGCTTTTCATTCTTAGATGCAACTTGCTTTACTTATTATATTTTTTCTACTGGACAATTAAAGATTGTCATCTCCTGAAATAGAACATAAATAATTTGAGAAGTAATGTATGCCCTTTGTTGTGACATCAACAATAACAACAATTTCATATTTACTGAATAATTGGATCATTTAGTCCAAAAAAACTGTTAAAAACTCTAGATATGGTTCAAACTAATAACTTATTTTGTGATTATACCTTTTGACTTAACAATATAAAGGAGATGCGGGTAGATAAGAACATACCCAAAATAAACTTTAATTAAGGGAGTGATAGTCAAAACTCAGGGATCTGATTCAGACCATAAATCCAGATAATTTAGCCTTTGGCATGATGAATGTTTAATAATTTAATTCGGTCTGCATGTGATATTTAGGTATATTATTCCTATGACTTTAAATAATTTTATCAAACAGTTTCTCAGGTCTTCAAGTTTTATGGTTTTAACAATAAGAGAGCAACATTAGTGCTGGAAACCAAATCAGTTTCAGCTGGGAAAGAGATGTTGACAGGAAGCCAGGAAGGCTGGTCAACAACCTCAATTGCTTTAACCTTTAGTTGAGATTATGTTAAGTTGAAGCAGCTGTTAAGCCTCAATAAAAGGGGATGGCAGGGCCAGAGCAATGGTAGTTCTCCCACTAGAGTTGGACTACCGCCTGGTCCCCCAAATCGCCAAATTGAATTTCTTCAAGTCTCTTTTCATTTGTGTGCGGCCCTTCTCCAGAAGCTGAACCCTGAATTGGAACTCTTTCTATGCGGGCCATGAAAGAGACTCCAATATCTGGCGCCTTCAACGCGGGACTTCTGGAGGAGAAGGTATTTTTCGCCTAGAGTGAAGGAGGAAAAATACACCGAGAAAAGGTGTGGAAGATTCACCAGGAAAAGGTGTGGAAAATTCACCAGAAAAAGGTGTGGAAGATTCACCAGAAAAAAGGTGAGGGAAATTCACCGCACTCAAAGCCCACGGCCAGCTGCAGCGTCGCGAACTGTAAGTAGAGTGGGAACGTCTTTTTACAGCCAGGCTAATGGGGAAGAATTAGGTTATAAATTTAAAGTAAACTTTATTATAGATTTTTGGTTTGTAAACTTAAAGAATGTGGTTTCTTGTTCAAATTAAAATCTTAGTTTGTATTTGGAATTTAAAATCTGTAATAAGAAATGAGACTCCACTGCTGAAACCGCCTCTGGTGCGGAGAAATTCAAAGGTGGCAGGAGAGGGCAGAGCCATCTGCTCTCCGAAAATGAGATTACTTAATGCTTTGTTTAAAAGTTATAAAAGAACCTGCAAACTAGGTGTTATCTTGGCCAAATTGGGTGATAGTTATTACTTCAGAAAGCAAAAGAGAAAAAAAAAATTTTTGAGATCTGTCTTTATCTATTAAGCATGAAAAAATGTGTGGCCAGATCTGTTGAAACTTCTCCCAAAGTAAGCTTGATGTGGGGGAAGGAAAGAGACACAAGGCAATCCTATAAGGAAGACCACTCTCTCAGTAAACTAAGGAATGTGGTAACTTGCATTTGAATGGCTACAAACTTCCTCCAAATTCCTGTGGCAACATTTTTGTGGAATTTTGCTTAATTATAAAAATTAAAAAGTAAAGTTTAAATTTGCCTCATAAAAAATCTAGAGGACAGAATTGAAGCTCTTAATTGATTATGTCTTGTATTTTTCTTAGAAATGTAGTGTCATTAATCTAGGACATGCAATATATATTTGATTTGCCAGCTTTAAAAGTTTAAAGTGCAAAATAAATTGGGAGAAATTATATAGTTGTGGTAATTAAAATATCTAAAGTATAACTTGTTTTTGAGAAATTAAAAGTGTGTTTTCTCTAATAATTAGGAATTAAAAATAAGTTACTTATTATTGGTCTAATTTAAAAAAGGATTAATTCTGTGATCTTAACCAAATATTTTCTATGCAAAAACTAGCCTAAATTTAATTGATATCTTAAGATAATAATAAAAGGTATTATAATATTTAAATCATATATGGATATAGGTATTTGTTTGATGGTTTTTTCCATGTTAAAATTTCAAGGCCTTAACAGAGATGATTCTTGGAAAGCTCCAAGGGCCCGGAGAAGTACAAGAAATTTATTCTCTTCTTAAATGATTTAAAACAGATTTAATAAACTTGAAATTGCATGGAAAGCCTTATCAAATAAAAATTAATAAATATATTGGGGTCGGCAACTACGTAATTGCGGGTTTTACACATATATGGCTTCAGTTGAATTTTTAGGTTTGCAGACATAGTACAAATGTAAAACACATTTTGTTATTTGATAGTTGGCTATTCAGCTGTTAATCAGTAAAAAAAGTTTTTTGATCTGTTTTGTAGTTTTCGTTTGGCTTTCGTTGAAAAATGGAAAATCAAAAGGAACATTTTCGTCATATTTTGCTTTTTTATTTCCGCAAAGGGAAAAACGCATCGCAAGCTCATAAAAAGTTAT